>NC_047532.1:44992641-45301276 GCF_012275295.1 Melopsittacus undulatus
AGCAATTGACATTTTTCACCACTTGCAGTGTAACAGATAACCAGTAATAGTACTGAACAACACATACTCCAAATGCACTTTAGTTGTATTTTTTTCACTGGTTTTAGTTCTGTTTGTCTTCAGTGACCAAGAAAATTTGACCCTGAACAAGGACTACCCTATCTTTATTTGTGACTTTTCAATCATGTTATGGCCTTCAGGTTAAGTACTTACACAAACGTGGTTAGTCTGTGAGCTTTGATAGTGAATCACTGGGTCAGACTGTTTAATTTTGAAGGATATAAAGATCTGTGCCTAGTTTTCAGCACTTTTCTATTATAAAATAATTTTAGATCTATGCAAGTGTTTTCTTCTTTCCCTCCAAATGAGTTTTCTAAACACTGCTGTGTCTTTTAAATGCTTTAGCTGTAAGTTTCAAAGTGCCATTTTTTCATATGGGAAAACTTAACGATAGAAGGGCTAAGAGACATCATTACATCTTGATGTAGGTTACTACTCTGGCAGTGTGTTGGGAATGTATTTAAGATCTCCCACTCGGTGCATTGCAATACCTTTTTCCAGTGATTAAACTAGTTCATAACTGCCTTCACTTTCTTTTTAGTTTGTCCTTCACTTCTTAATAACTGCCACAAAATGGATTTTGGTCAAACTTACCAGGTGTAGGATCCATTCTTACCACCATCAGTATTGCAGTTCTCTGATTTCAGTGGGTTGATGATCATATTTTAATGCTAACGCCCACAAAAGTCCAGCTCTTGAGCCCCATTGATTGATTGTCTGTCCCAAACTGAAGAAGTTTGGCTCAGTTGTTGCTTTCTTTGCTGTTCTAGAAAATCAGGCAGCATGCTCGTAAAACTCATCTAGGAGGTAGGTCTGTGCAATAAGTGAAGTCATGAAAATAACATCTAAGTACTCTATTTCATATACATGTATATATAATAACATCTATTACATCAGGAAATATCTGTTCTTAGCTTCTCGTTTTCTATTAGTCTGGTTTCTGAGCTTATGAGGTCTCGGGGAGAAAAAACAAACAAAAAAAAAGAAAAAGCCACACACCAAACAAACAACCCATCATGATCACAAAGATCAGGAGTATGTAGCAGTGGCGTAAATTGGCTCATGTCAGGTTTTGTATGCACCCAAGAGCAGATTGCAGCCCTTACATGCTGAGGACCTTCAGTGAAAGTGTAGGAGTTTGCCTCCTCAGAGAATGTCACACTCAACAAACTAGTCTTCAGTTTGCCAGCTGCACTCTCCATGTATACTGCTTTTGTCCTTCCTATGTGGTTTAATGTATCTGACAACTCACTGCTGGGTCTGTTGATTTGGAAACTTAGTCAGGCTAAATGTACTAGCAAAAAATCACAGAGGATTTGTAATATGGGAGAGAAAGAGAGATCAAACCCATTGCCTGAGCAGTGACCTACCAGCTTTTCTGCTCCTGGAAATGTTTCCTTTCATAACAGGTCCTCCTCAGCCCTTCTCATATCTGTTCCACAGGGTGGGAAAAGCAGGTGAAAAACTCACCAGCAAGTTTTATAGCCATGTAACAGGGCTTTATGCTCCCAGTTCCCATTGACTTTCGGTTCAATTTTCACTGAGATGAAATTCAGTAGAAATTAAGTATCTACTTTCTTTACGGCCTAGAGAACCTTCTGTCCTGAGTCTTATGGAATGAGGCTATGGAATGAGTGGTCATTGGCTGTTAGTGGGATGTGATAAGCAGTAAGAAATAAGATATTGGATCACTATATTTCATGGGAGTTTCTACAAATCCAGGCAATTGGCACTTCGTATAAAATGACTGGTTTCATAAAAAGAAGGGAAAAATTACTTTTTGTTTCTCAAGAACAAATACCAAAGGTACAAGCAGAAACTATGTCATAGCAAGGGATGGCAGGCTGTGTAGAGGCACCCCTTTTGTTAACACATTAGCCTTAACCAAAGACTCAAAAAAAAGTTTTATAGGAATTAGGTTATTAATGACAAACCTAAAGGGCTATCATAAGCCTACAGAAATAGAATTGAAGCAACCAAGACTCAAAAATGAGATGTAACCACCAAGATGCATGAAACTTCATTGTATGCATATTCAAAGCAGTAGGGAAAACAAGGTATAAGCTTGGTAGTCAGCAGAGGGAGGTGATGTCATAAGCAGATGAGGCTGAAAATGAAGAGGAACCTAGTACCTGCAATATATAACAGTTTACTTTTTTAAAAAAGTAATATATGAGGAAATGGCTAGCACAAATTATATAAATTACAAGAGGATATGGATGATTTATAATTTTTTGTAGGTCATCTTCTGATATCTTACATGTTGCACGGACACTCAGCTAATCCACTGAAGAAACAGTAAATGACATGACAATCCAAAGTCCCTTGCAGACTTTTTCTATGATTCATTATTGGCATTGTAATGAAGACATGAATTCTAGGGCAGCCTCTCCCTCACTCCTGTTTCATCCCTTCCTAGAATAAATCTTATATTTTTCATTTACCTTCTGTGCCTTAGCTGCACAGTTCATTGTTATTTCTTTTTGTTTCTTTTTGAACTTGTAATTATCTTTTAAGTTGAGCCCTATGGATGTTCTCTTTTCCAGTTTGTTAAATTCTTCAGCTTACTCAATATAATATTCATTGCTATCATCCAGCCCCTATTCATTAGAGCTTTTCTTACACCCATTTCTGAATCAAGGAGATAGCTAGAAAGTAGTGCTAGTCTGTGTTATGTTAGCACTGACTAGAGGAAAGATAAAGTAAGCCTTGGCTTCTGAGAGGTTCCTTGCATCTGTAAACTTAAATATGTTGATGAGGATTAAGGAGAGATTTCATTCCTGATCTATGTAGCTATTCTGCCATATACCTCAAAGGCAGACACAGATACTTTAGCAAAACAGCACTATATGTTTTCATTTGCCCTTTGTACTTTTTTAATGGAAAACCCATCTCAGAGATGCTAATAATTTATTGTTAATCAAATGCCATTTTCAAAGAGTCGTTTTTATAGCCTTTTGGCTAAAAATGTTCAAGTAATTTTTAAAACTTCAGAAACACAGGGCTGGAACAAAAAAAAAAAAAAAAAAAAAAAAAAACAAACAAACAACAACAACAAAAAAAAACGCAACAGTTCCAAACTTTCCAAAACACTTTCCAATGTCCTTTTTCTTTTGTTGGAAGAATATTTAATTTGTCAACTACTGCTGCCAGGAAAATTGTTAACTTCTGTGTGTTAGAGTCCTAATTAGATTAAGTTGGATCTGCTCTTTGCATGTTCTCCCAAGCTAATTGCCATGATCACCATGCTTTAAAACCTTTATTAGGGGGTTTTGTTAAAGATGCATCACTTTACTGCTGTTATTCATCTGACAAGAAGAGTGGATTCAAATGTACTCTTCTTTCAAAGCTGTGTTTGTCACTGACCTCCGATGTTGAACTGAGAAGAGAATTAGTTTCTAAGCACTGTGTGTGCAATGCCAAGAAAACTGCAGAGTTCTAACTGGCGTCCTTCTAAGAGAGGTGATTCAAAAACCTTATTGTCTTGTACACTGCATCCATTAGAGCCAAAAATACTTGGGTGGTGTTAAAAGACATAGGGATTCAAATTTGGTTACTCACTCTAGCAAGGAGCTGTCAAAATGAAATGGGGGCAGCACTGAGAGAAAGAAGTCTTGGGATCTCCTTTTGAAAGAGGAGGTTATGCCTAGAGATGTAGAAACTTCCTTCTTTGATTCATGAGGAAAGTGGAAAGAGAGCGACTAGTGAGGTGGCGCTTTGTTGATGATACCAGGTTTTTTAGGACAATAAAGATGAGGATTGGCTGGAGGATCTTATGAAACTCAGTAAGTAGTCCTTAAACAGCCCATGAAATTCAGCTTAGATAACAGTTAAAGTGATACATCTCGGAATAATCAAAACTTCCCAAATAAAATTATGGGCTTTCAGATGTATTACCATCAAGGAATGAGATGTTGGGATTATAAAAGACAAGTCTATGAAAGATTCTGCTTAATGACATTCAGTGAATGTTAGGAATAAATAGGAAAGGGGTAGAAGATAAGTACAGGATACTTATGCCAGTGTATAAATATATGGTGCACTGACTTCTTGCATATTGCCTGCCCCTCCCTTTTCAAAAGATTCACAAAAGGGCAACAAGTATGACCACAGAAGCAGAGAGATTTCCATTAAAAAGAAACTGAGCAAAGTAAACTTTTTGTATGCCTAGAAAATAAGACTGTTAAGAGAGATGCTAAAGTTATCTAGTCTAAAGCATCATAAAGAGGGTCCGTGTGTGTGGTTTATGCAATTCTTGCCAGGACAAGAAATCGAGGCTCATTGCAGATATGACAGCTGGAAAAGAAGCAAAGATCTTTAGACATAACGTAATTCAACAACAACAGGGTATTCTCAGAGTTTCAAGTTTGTATCAAGGGATCAAGGGAAGCTTGAACAAGTTCCCAAAAGAGAGATCCCTAGAGGTTAAAAATACACATGAACCTTATCTGGCTTAGGTAGTCTTCAAGATTCATCTTTGTGGAAGCTGGAAGAGTACTTGGGGGAAGTGTTATTAAATGCCTGTTCTGTTCTTCTATAGGTGCTCATTTCTGGCTGCAGATAGACAGTGTTTGGCTAGATAAACATTTGCTCTCACATAGTACAGCCATTTTATTTTCTTATTATACCATTAATTTAGGTCCTGAGCTCACACTTCCTCTTCATATCCAAATGAAGGACGTACCAGAAACTGTAGAAGTATCTTGGGCAAACAATTTGAATACTGGAAGCTCTATATTTTGCATGTATCTTCCTCTTCAGCTAAGCTAAGAAATAGTCCATCTTCCACAGTGCACCTCTTGGCAACCAAAGGGAAATACTGACAATCAGAGGCATGTTTTTAAAGCTCCCAAATTCAGATTAATATGATTTTTAAAATGTGGGGAAATCCATGAAAAATTTATTAGCATATAGTAGCTGAACAATCTGTCCAGGAGACTTTAATATCTGCTTCTAATCTTCTCACCTCAGTCTGCTGGGTCAGCTTTGCGCTTCTTGTGTGCACAATGGGGAGCAATGTTTAGCTGACGACAGAAGTGAAGGATGGAGATTAAGTACCCCCCAAGCTCTCTGTATTTTAGTAATGGCATTGAAGTTCCCTAGTCCCTGATTTTTCTTCCCTCCTAGTCTTCCAACAAATTAACTCCAAAATCTGAAAATCAAGACATAACTTCACTAGGCAGGGAAAATACACCCTGCAAGTTTTCCTAAATACCTGTTTAGAAAAGATGTAAGTTTGATTATTGTAATTGATTATCTTAAACCCTTGAATGTCAGAATTCTGTGTTATACTCAGCATGTAGTTTGATATGAAGCTGGATTTGGCAACAGTCTTAAGTGTCCTCATTTCACCACTGCCACTCACCTACTCATTTCTGGTCCATGCTCCAGGTTTGCCCTCTAACCTTAGTCACAGATTCAAAATTAAGTTATAGATTAACTTATTCATTGCTGTTAAAAGCACCAGTTACAAAGTGAGCTTAATCTCTATCTTTCCTGTGACAGCATATGTGCCATAGGACTGTGTGGTTAGACAAAAAAGGTAAGTTTCTTACAAGGGTTAGTTTTCCATTGGATCAGCTCATTAATATAACTGAGCACTAGTGCCAGCCTATAATGGCTGGAAGAAACACATTATCTTGGAATGAGAAGGTGGCCTGTTGCTAAGTGGTAGCTCAGAGTTGAGAAAGTCTACCATGAAGTTGCACCTCCTGTGGTGTATTATTTTAAGGCTGCATGGTAAGCCAGAGTCCTGAGTCAATCTAGGTAACAACAGTCTCCAAAAGAAGTTGAGAAACAGCTTACATAAGGAATAAAAAGCAATAATAACCTTTGTTTTCAAATACATCAGGAGCATGATTACTGCCAGAAAATCTGTAAGAGGCTCAAGGCATGAAAGGAGCATTTAAAAAAAAAAGAGAGAGAGAGAGAGAAAGAGAAAGAAATCCATAGCAGAAAATCAATGATTTTGAGATTTATTTTATTTTTTTACACCTGTGCTTACCATGGAGGAGGTTGAAGAGACTTCCATCTCAGAATCTTAATTTAGGGAATGCATTTTGGGATTTGTTTCAAACTGAAGTAGCCATAAATAGTTTAGAGAATAAATGGACAAAACAAGCTTTAACAACTCATCAGGAACAGAGACATCCACTCAGAAATTCTAAAGCAAGTCAGGAGAGAAACAGGTGACTATGGTGTACAGCTTCTCAATTCAAATCATTTTGAGCCAGAGGAGATCTGAAATCTGACTGATGCAGCAACATATTTCAAAAAAACAGATCTAGAAAACTGCAGTCCGCTAAATCCAACATCTGTAACTGTGACAATTAGTAGAAGTTATAACAAATAATAAAATAATATAATCTGAATAATTATGACATATTGTGAAGAGTTGATGTAAGTGTTAAAAGAAAAGTCCTGGCTTCAAAATATATTGAAATTCTCTGATGGAATCTGCAAGTAGGAGAACACAGGAGACCCAGCTGATATCACCTGCTTGGGTATTCAAGAGGTGTTTAAAAGGGTCCATTCCAAAAAGCCTTTAAGGAAAAAATGTGCTGGAACAAAAAGGAAGATACTTACACCAATAAATAACTGGTTGACAGTAGAAAGCAGGTCAATTTTCACAGCTGAGGTATATAACCACTGAAAACCCTGTAGAGATCTGTGCTATTCAACATATTAATCAGTGATCTGAAAAATAAGAACCTGAATAGTGAGAGAACAAAATTTGCAATGGGAAGTTACTCAGGGAAGTTAAAAGAAAGACCAGCTATGGCATATTGAGAAATATCTGGCAATAATGGGAGAAAAAATGACATGAAATTCACTGCAGACAAATGCACATGGGAAAAATATCTTTACCTATAAAGTGGTGGGCTGAGAATCAACCATCAGTTCTCAGAAATAAGATCTTGAAGATAATTGGATAGTTCTGCAAAGCTGTCACATCAAGAACATTTGAACCAAAATTTTAAAGGTAGAGAACAAAATAAAAGCCATAATTACAACACTGTATAAATGCATAGTACACCTGCATCTTGAATACTCTCTGTCATGCCAGCCTCCTTGGCTTAAAAAGAACAGAGTAAAACCAGAAGAGGTTGAAAGACAGGTGACAAGGATGATTACCATGACAGAAAGGGTTCAAGGAATATGACACAGACCCAGCAAGCTGGAAAGGATATGACCGATACTGGGACAGGTTCTAGATCCTCACCAGTTCAAAAGCTTGTTTTACAGCATCGCAACAGAAACAGATATAAGCGAAGAGATAATGGAGAAAAATGGGAATGAGAGAGAAGTTCTAAAATGAGTGCCTTGCTAAGCTGCATCAGAAAGTTAGAGGAACAGTGCTAATGCTTAAGAAACTGGGCACATAGAAGTATTCATGAAGCAATTAATTTGTCTGGTTGAGTCTCATTAGATCGTTTAGGCTTTCTCTGTAAACGGTGGAGAAAGTCTCCCTGTTTGGGCAATGAAGAGCATCTAAATTAGGATCCTCTTCTGTGCTGGGCTACAAAGGACTGTCTCAAACTCCATTAATTAGAAAGGTAGCACAAGGAGCCAAGGAGATGAAACTGGATACCTAACAAAGGTACCATGATAGGTCTGAGTGGCTGTACTGTTCCAGTGGATGGGTATATAGAAAGTAGCTGTTATACTGTTACGACTCCTGTTAATGGATTGATGTGGAGGATAAAAAGTTCCAAATCCTGTCTAGAGGCTCTTCTCATGGCATATTTACATACCTCTAGTCAGGAGTTGAAGATCTGGTCCCAGGAAAATAACACTGTAAAGCTAGGTAGAGGCGTTCAGAGTCAGTATTGTAATCAAACCACCAGTTACCTCTATCCTATGCTAGATTGTAGGTAATTTGTCCCTACTTTTGAAAGAATATTTCTGCAACTCAGCATATATTCCATTCTTTAGCGATTGTTCTTACAAAAGCATTACAAAATACTGATGTACTCCAGATATGGCACATTCAGTTTTTTGTTGTGTTTGAGCAATGTGACAGAAACCAACCCATTATGAGATCCATGGAGACTACCTGGAGTTAAAGGTGTGGCAGCAATGTCTGAAACTGTGTTTCATTTTGAAGCATTCACAGAAACAGTGTGAGTTCACTAATTTCTTTTACCCATACTTTTAAACAGTGTATTTTTCAAAGGAGATTACTTTTTTCTATGTCTTTTTAACTGAACCAGGAAGCCTTTGTACTTATTGAGGGAGTATTGTCTCCCTAAATCTCCAAATATACTGATGCAGGTAAATTGCATTTATTTTTGAGTAATATTTGCCCATTTTCTTTTTTTAAGATTGCATTCCTTCATTTTTTTGCTTTTGGTAGTTTTTCACTCCTTTTCCTTTTAGTCCTTTTACCACTCCACAAACCACAATCCAGGGCAGACTTTTGAACCATGAAATTTGAGTGTGTAATTTAGTGCACACAATTTCATAACTCCCTAGTAGCTATGCCCTTCTTATATATTGTTTATAATTTTAACATTTTTCCGAGTTGGAAACACATACTGTTTAAAATTACACTAAAAAGAAAAATATGTAAATCTTAAGGCTTTAAGGTATGCATAAGTTGCCAACAAAATTCAGACCAATTCTTCCTTTCTGCAGCAATACAAATAGAAGGTAATAACCATTGGTCAGCATTAGCATAAAAATTTATAATCAGTCTTTGTTTCTTGGTCATTATTTGGAGGGTTCTAGGGTTTTGGGTTTTTTTTAATCCTCAGAAATGGTAGTGAATAATGTTGAATTTGAAGAAATTAATTGTATTTTTAATATAGCTATACCGAAGTTTTGTTAGTGTAAAGCTTCTTCTATGGTTTACTTTATTTCTCACACATAAGCGTTCCACTTAAACTTTCTGTGCAAAGTAGATCGCTTTTTTAAAAAGTTTTCACTATTACCAACATATTTTTTCCAATGGTGCATATTTTATGTTAGCTTTTGTAATGGTCTAGGAAGCACCTTTGAGACAATAAATTAGCCGCTACCTGATTTGTTGAAAGAATAAATTAATTGAAGAGATTTTGTTAGCTGATTTTTAGAAAGTAGACAGATTGCTGTCAGGCATTGCACACCTTTACTGCAACTTGCTCATTTTTTTATATCTGAAGGAGAGAGGCATGCCCTGACAAAGAAAAGTCTCTCATGGCCATGCATTAACATCTATGATGGCTTATTTGAGTATCAGATAATTTTGTTTAGAATTCTCTGAATCATAATTGAAACAGTTACTGAAATAATTTAAAGTAGATGAAAGTTATGTAAAATTCATGCATGGTGCCTTTTTAATAAACAACAACAAATATCATGAAGCAATCAGCTCTGGGTGCTTGAATTTTCTTTTAAAAAGTTGAGCTAGTCTTAACTTACTGATTTTGAAGAAACTATAATAAAGAATTACTGGAGGAAATATTGCTTTTACTGTTTTCAGATAATGCTTAATGTTGTTGCAAATTATAAAATTTAATTAGCTATATAAATGCCTGAGGAGCAAATAATGTGCTATTGTCTTGATATCTTTCCAGAAATTAGTCTTTTAAAACAAATTTGCCATATTAATCATCTAAAAATATTTTTGATCACTGAATTAATAGTTTGCAGCCTGTTTTCAGGTATTCATTGCCATAGGTGATTGCCTCTTAATTACTACATGGGCGCTTTCTATTCACTCTTATTAATTCATGTTTTCTGGCATAGTCCCAAAAGGCAGCCTTGCCCTATATCTTCTAATTACTTCTATAATTGAATTTGCCCACTTTTTCTAACCTATTTTTTAAACTGACTGTGTTTGTTCATGGTTTATTGTGTCTTTTTTGTGTCAGTTCTCTGCAAGCAGAATGTACATTGATTCTTTCCTCGTTTCTCATTAATTTTCAAGAGCTTTGCTGCATGTCTGTTTTTTCAGCCTGTCAGACCTATTGCTAGACCAAAAAAAGATTCTTATTATTAAAGGTTAGGTAAAATAGACTGAAGTTAATTAATTCATTAGTAACTCTGAGCCAATTACTGAAGCCTTCTCTTATTTATATACTTGTTAACAAGACAGAGATGAGAAAGGCCTATTATAGGCACATGTCCTTCAGAAGTTGGGCAAATCCTCTAGAGCATATGCGCTTAGTTCCACCAAAGAAAAAGAATTGACTCCAAAATGAAGACCTGAAGATCTAGCTGGCAAATACTTCATAACCTGATGGACCTTCTTGTGGCCATCAAAATGCTGTTTTGCATTCTATCTTTTGATCACAAGGAATAGGTTTTAATGATCAGCCTTATGAAGTGCACACATAATGTTTGAATATAAACATATTGACTTGCCTACTTCCCTGGAAATATTTCTTGGGAAACATGGAAATAGTTGAACAAAGAAGAATTACCCATGCATATCTATGCAATTAAGACATGAGTTGCTGACTGTGACTTCAGGCAATTTTCTTGCATTGACAAATGCAAGGAGATATGTAGCTGAGAAAAAATAAATATATTTTTTTAAAAACTCTGTATGTGATGAACCTTACAAGAATGCTAAAGTTATTCAGAAGCTACAGTCTTAAAATAGGGAAGCTATCTAGTGGGTCACTGATCAAGGTCAGATCTGTATATTAATGGCATCAACACTTATTTTAAACATTGTATTCAATACTTGACCTTATATTTCTTGAGGCTAAAGTATCACAAAACACCATTCTCTCTCACTGAGTTCATAAGAATGCAACTCAGCTCTCGACATCAATACAAGATTGTTGGTTTTAAACAGCTTACTGATACCTCATTGGAAAAAAATAATCAAGCAAATCTTTGGAGTTTTATTTTCTGAGAATTCAGCATCTTGATCAGAGCTCATTAGAATTAGAAAGCACTTACCGCAATTCTTTGTCAAATGTCTCACAAACCTGGGCTGATATTTGGATTTAGAGGGAAATTATGCTAAGACTGAGGAATATTATATAGCATTTTAAAAAAGAAACAAAGCATGGATTTAGAAACATCTTCTACTTAGCCCTAGCAGGATATGAATCCAAATAAACTTAAACAGGAAGGAGAGCATTTGAACCACTGAGGACCGAACAGCTTGGCCTACCCTAGTCAATTACATTTGGAAGAAAAATTGGTCCACAGATCCAAATTTAGAATTGTACAAGAAGGGCGGTTACTAAATTATCTGAAACTTCTACCCCTGTGCTGAAAGTAACTTCAGGTTAAAATCTTCACATAGCACTGTAGGAATTATTCTCTGATCCTCATTTATTTCAAGCTTGAAAGACAATAAGAAGAAAAGGAATAAACTAATACAGCATCTGACAGCATGTGCTCCTCACCTGCACCTGGTTGTTAGTATAAGGTCTGGCTACAGTCACCATGCTGTGCTGAAATGTCTGTCTATTTGCTTCTGCATACCTCCTGGAACACACAGCTTTCTCACTCCACTCACATGCCATATACCTCACTGCAGAACTGAGGTCTTTACTCTTCAGTCTTGCTCATTCATTCTCTTCCTGAAATTATTTAGGAAATAACTGGCTGATAGGAACTGATGATATCTTGATCAGATCATTTTTATTTCTGGTATGAAATAAGTAAGTAACTAATTATGGAAGTGCTCAGGCTGCTCTGTAGTTAAAATAGCTTTGAGATTTGCTCTTAAAACAGATATTCACGTCATCATGTGTGAATTATGTGATGTGTGCTTGCCAAACTTATGTTGTTTATTTGTGGAATGGAAAGTTACTGGTTTTGAGAACTTTTCAAGTACATCCTTTGATTTATTTCAGTTTTTGGCAGTTACCCTTAAGACTGTGTGTGACTGATCTGGATCCTTTAAGCAGAAACAGTGCAAACAGGTTTTTGAATATTTCATTAGAAGAAACATACATTTAGGCAGTTCAGAATTGTACTGAAATTAAATGAAAGAAATTCCATTAACACTTCATTTTTCTATTAACGACATGTTATCAGAACAAGTCCTATTTTATGCAATAGTATTGAAATAATTTTTGCCAGTATGAGGAGTATGTCCCCCATCACTCTCCCAGTAACATTTTTTGTAGTTTTGCAGGACTGAAAGCTTGCACTAGCTCCATATAGATAGATCCTTTACTAAAGTCAGTAAGGTTTTAAGAAAATGTGAGAAGCATTTGTGTGTCATCAGTTGTGTTATCAGAACCAGAGTTGAAATTCAAGCTGCTCATCAGGGTATGTTATGGGCTTTTTGATAGCATGCATTGACAGAGACAGTAGTGTCAAAGCAAAATAACAGAGTTTGTGGTGGTTACTTTATAGAGAAGAGCAGCAGAGAGAACAGTAACACCCTTTTCATTTTATAACTCTAAAATTATAAGAGCAGCAGTCAAACAATAAGTTTGCTGTCTGAAAAGTTCCTCATTTATCACATGTAATTCTTGCATATAAATTTATTTCTGTCCTTATGAACATTATATTGTATTTGACTCTACTTCTGTCATATATACTTTCATAGTTATTCTTACTCTTCTTCACTCAGAGTACCCTCTAGCATGTCTTGAAAATATTCCTCCATCTGCCACTCTTATCTCACTTCATGTGACTTCATTTCAGCTTCTGCATGAGCCACGGTAGTGCTTTTTACTTAATTCGTAGTCATCAAGGAACTTGTAAAGAGTGTATTGACTCCTTGGAATATACTTGTTTCTTGTGGCATTTCCTTTAATTCATTATTGGTTCTACTTTGTAGAACATCCTGTGATCACAGCAGGTGAATAGGTTGAGTTGAAGTTGTAAAATCATAATCATAATTTACATACAAGGAAGCAGGGATGCTAAGTTTTCATGAATTTCCATATGTGGCAAATGAGGAGTGTGGCAGAGCCAGCAGCATAGCAAGCACCTATTGCCTGGTTTGTGTGCTGGGCTTTTACCATTGGACTGTCTTTCCACTCCTTTCTGGTACATACTGTGATGATTAGATGACTAATATGGAGATACTAAAACGTATCTGTGCTGTTACAGTGAGTAGAATCTTATAATTGTCAGTGGATTTAAAAAAAGTTTTATAAAGGAAACACAATAAATATTTTCTGATACTTTTTATTAAATTAGAGCTTAACATTCTTTAGTATCTTGGATATTGGAACTTTTTCCTGTGTTTTAGACACTTACCTGAAAACAAACCACCTGATTGGGTAAAACAGTGAATGTCAGCAATGTTGATCAACAACATTCCTGCTTACCTGACTGTGTGCTTTTTATTGACTTTCAGTCTAATAGTATTTAATCAGAATAAATATACAATAGAAAATGAAACTGTGACAGAGGGAAGAAGAACAAAACTGTGTCCAAGGATTTTCTTGATAAACACAGGTACTTTGCACAAGGCTCAGATATAAGGTAGGGAATTCAGCACTCGGTGCTGGCCTTCGGCCAAAGCAGCCTGATTGGGCACTTGGGGTTGTATGGTGAAGTTGACCTTTCTTTCTGGATCTTGAAGGAAGAAAATCATTAGATCTCCCCTTATTCAATGCCAGAAGCACAGCATTAGTGAAACTTTTATGTAGTTTTGCTCAACACAGCAGAATTTATTCTTCTTTTCCTAGCATCTTTTTCAAGACACCTAGGAAAGTAATGTGTTCCTTATGGGTATCCAAACTGCTAATACAAACCAAATATGAGTAGTTATTATCTGAATTTTGTTGTTATGTATTATACATCTGCAGTAAGTGCCACCACTGAAATGCCAAACCTGTGCTTAACATTGTACCAATAGGCCTCCTCGCTGATAAACCTTGACAGTACATTGTTCTCTTGTCAAGTGGCATTATCCTAGCAATTCAGCAAAAATTTTTCTTCATTTGGACAGTACATCTTTCAGACATTCTCTTCTTCTATTGATTTGTTTTCTCCTGTCCCTTTCTCCTTCTTTTGTTTTCTTATCATAGCTTCAGGTTATTAAGTGCAAAGTATTGATGGGAATGGGTGGTTTTGGTCGATGGAGAGCTAATGCATCCCTAATCCCACCATTGTTATAGAGTTATGCTTTACTCTGGTTCCTGATGGGGGAAAAGGTGCAAAGCTCTTGATCCTAGTTTTATTTGTCAGAAACCCATCCATCAATCAAGCGCAAGCATGTCTGAATGCTGAATGACATGTGGGTCTCAGCTGAAAAAATTCGATAACACTGTATTGTCAGGTTGCTCACTCTCTTTTTTTTATTTTATTTTGATAAGAAATACATTTGACTGAAATAGATAAGCATGCAGCTACTAAAGACTTGAAGAGAGAGAGTGACATACATGGCACCAGAGGTTGTTGATCTTTGGTATTAATGATACTTATGAGTAAATAAAATAGAAAAGAAAAATCTCTAGACATGCAACATGCTTCAATCCTGGAGGGTTTTTTTATTGAGTTGGTGGTTCAAGTTTTTAATCAGATCATAACTTATAGCCTGCCACCTAGGTCCAAATACAGATGGAATCTGTGACTGAATTTCTTTTTTTTTTTAATTATATTGGTTAATATATCACATATTGATGAATGGAATTTTGTTTTAATGTACATAGAGAAATCTGCCCATTTATTATTTCTGAATAAGAATGAAGTTCTATTGATTAATATATATGTATTACCCTTTTAATATTTGAAAACATTTTAAATATATCATTAAACTACTTATATATAGATATTTTATGCTACACAAATACATATGCATGTAATTTCAAAAAATGTCTTTTAAACTGCAACTGTATTCTCAAATATGTTTTTGGCATCCCTTTATGCTAGTTATTGTGTGATGTACATTAATACATTGTTGAAATCTTATCCCCTTGCTTATATACAATTTTCTGTTCATACTTCAGATAATTGCATTTAGGAACTGTTAAAATGGTGCAATATTCCATCTGTACACTGTAAGCTTGGGAAAAGTAATCAAGAGATCAGAACAATTTAGAAAGTCCTTTTTCTTTTCTTGCCATTAGAAGTAGACATTTTAAAATAGAGAACCGCATTAAATGACCTAAAAATTCCATCAACAAATGTAACAAAAAGACAGCCCAAATCAGAGGCTCTAAGATAACTATGATGTAGCCCCAAGTACTAGCACACTCTATGAGTAAGCCATTTTTTCTTCTCTCTGTGACTAGGGGCTACAAAACTGCAAAAATCAATGTGGGAGTGCTTTAGATTTGTTGGGTAAATTACATGTGCTTGGCTGCTCTATTGTATCTGGCCCATATTCTATAGCAGACACTTTTAGATGGAACCATCACATAATACATATAGTCAATATTGATTTTTATAGATTTAACAGAGCTTGAACTGAACTCCATGGTAAGCAACGAAAAACTTAAGAAATGCATCTTATCAAAACTGGGATGAACACGTATATATGGAAATATTATTGAATGTTTGTATCTGGGAATCTCCTGGCCCAGTTTTAATCTGGTATGGGCAAATCAGCATAATGTAATTAAAAACTCCTGGTATTAAATATTTGTTGGTTTATCTTCATATTATTATTTTAATAGTAATTTGGTTATATTTGTTTTATGTCATTTTTGTTTAGGTTTGTACCAAGTGCAAGTGAACATGAAGAGTTTTAGAAATTTTTAAAAGACATTCTGGGTATTATCTGAATACCAGATGATGACAGTTGAAATCCAAAACAGCTCTGCTAGCACCAAAAAACACCTTGGGGCCTCAATATGCCTCATGAACACATTATTTTAATCAATTTCAGTGTACAAAATAAAGACCATGACTCTCAGATGCAGAACACCTAAGTCTACATTAAGACATTTCAAGTTAGGCTGTTTTATTAGAATTTTATTAGGCATATAACTGCCTAATAAAAAAAAAAAAGAACATGATAAATTCAAATGCCTAAATATGAAACATGGAAAATTTGGCTGCCTTTGAAAATATCCATGTTAATTATCAAATATGAGGCAATCAAGTGTAAATATTTTGCTAGATTTTAGGTCATAAGCTAGTGTGACAGGACTGATAACACTCCCTAATAAACCCAAGAATACTCATATTTTCTCAGGGAAAAGTGAAGATATTTGTAACTTTAAACAGCAAAGTAAAACTGAAAATGTTCATCATTCGTGAACAGCGTATTGCTAACCATATGTGTTTAAAGTAATCACATTTTTAAATACTGATCTCAAGAGTCATTCCTGATCAGATGATAGTTGCTGTAGCCCATAAAGATACACAGTTATAAAAATGGATTCTTCTGGTTTCACATCCGTTCAGCCATCAGTGCCCCCAAAACCCTGCCTGCACTTCTACAGTCATGACCCAGCCTGCACTTAACGGGTATTGCTTGTAACATAGCTACAGGGAAAACCTAAATAGAGTGTGGGTCCTGTAGTGAATGACTCCTGATCACTTCTGCAATAAGGAATTCTGAAAATGTATTTATAGGAAGAGAACAGGTTTTAAATTCCAGGGGAATGCTTTCACATAATCAGCACTGGTTCCTTACCCCTGTCGTAACCTACTGGCATGTGATCTGCATGGGGCTAAAACTACAAGGTGGCTGAGACACTTCAGCTAATCTGCCTACTTATGGCTCTGCATGCACAGAGGATAGACAGCGTGTGGTCCTTGGGCTATAGGCATCCTTACAAATATCCAGCTTGAGCCATCTGCAATTCAGAATCCTACTTTTAAACTTTATTAATCTCTTTAGAGTTTTGCTGTATTTAAAAATTGCAGAACATATTCTCAGCTGGTGTTAATTGACGTAATTCCAATAATGTTCTTGTTAGGACAGCAGGTTCCACTAATGAATATCCAGCATTGTATCTCCATTAACATTTAGATGTGGTAATCAGACCAGCAGCCACTAAGAGTAAAGCAGAGCATTGTCAGGGGGCCTCCACTTTAAAACTTTGCCTCTTGGTCTGTCAGTGCTTGATTTTATTATTCTAAGGGCATTTTGATAACCCCTCTGTGTTTGGGTCTTTATCATGAGAAGGTCTAACTAAATAATGAGGGTACTTTCTCTTTTATCTTTAGAGAGAAGATTTACTTATTACTGCTGATAATACAGGTCGTATTTTCAAAGCTGTTTTAACTTCACCTCCATGTTTGTACTGCATAAATATTTGCAATTGCTTTTGTATCCAGTCACTTCTACAGATGAGCATTTACCATTATTTTGCTATGTAAGTGATGCTTGTTCATGTATTCTTTTATCTTGTTTCCATAGATAAATATACACAGGCACAAGTGGGTGTCATGCTTTTACAGGGCATTTTGCAATGCTAAGTATTAAGTGGACAGGACAGTAACACCATTTTCATTCTCAAAATATATGATGGGCTTGTTTTGTACATTGCAGGTGGAGGGGAACCTCTGAATTCAACCTTTTCCCTTTTCCTTTCATTTTGCACTGTCTTATGTGACAAGAGGCCATGAAGGATCTATGATCATATGTGAAATTCCCAATAAATGAAATGCCTCTCTGTATCCTAACATTATCTGCTACACTACCTTGTAGTACTAATCACTCATTTTTATAAAACATTAATTAGTCCTATGAAAAGGAACATTAACTTTTCTAAAAGTGGAGCTTTGGTCCTTAGACAATAAACAAAGCCTTACAGAAATGGTAGTTACTTAGCTCCTTTTGAAAGAAAAATACATGCTAATAGGGTGCCTTCAATAAATAGTGCACTTTATGCTCCAGACTTAACTGTGCTTATATAGTTTTAGCCATTTAACACCATGCTTCTGACTTCTGTCTGTCTGAGAACTGGATGCCAGTGAAGGAAATGCTCTTTTGTACATTGGTAGCAGCTGTGCTATATTTTCCATTTACTCTTAGGCACTACAATAGAGTATGATAGTATGCTTAGATGCAAATCAACTGTTGAAGTGAATGACAGTAACGTTGTTGACATCCAGTATATATTAGAAGTCAGCACAAGTGTCACATTGGTCTATGTCTAGTGGACATCCAGGACCACTCAAGAGGTTAAGGACATTGTTCATCAACTGGGAATGCAACTTGAGAAATGTAAAGCCAACAGAATTAGAAAAAAAGGGCAAAATATCATATCATTTGTCCACTTAAGTGCCATATGGCATCTCTTTAAAATGTATAGTACTAGGGAAAAAAAAAGAGATTAGTGCAAAATGTAAGAGCTGCTTCACAGGGCCCTAAGGACCAGCAGTTCAAAATGCTAGAATATCCAAACAGCCTCTCCTGCATCTTAAGGAATAAATTATGTCAAGCTACAGAAAATGATGCATGCAGTATTTCTTGTTAGCTTGACACATGTCCCAGAGTGGAATGATCAGTACAATGCTTTTGCATGATTGCTACATGTGTATGTTATACTGTACAGCTATAGCTGTTGTACAACTGTACAATTCTGCTGAGTTAGCAAGAGTGTTTGTTAATCCTCTGCTGAAGCCTACAGCTGAGGTGACAAGCAGCAGTATCTCTCTAGTGGCTTGCTACAAAGAGAGGTTACCAAGATCAATTACTGTTTTCATAAAGTGCATCAAACTAAATTTTAGCTATTATAGGTAGGTGTTATTACTTTACATCTTCATGCTAGTTCGGTGTGATTTTATTTATAATGAGAGTAATTGCTGGTCTATACACTTACAACTCTGTCACATCGTGTGCCGTTGCTGCTCACCAGGCAAATACTAGTCACCTGCAATTGGGTTCTGCTCACTGGATCTCACACATTGCAGGGGCAACAGGACAGCGTCCTTGCTCTGGATCTCTCAAGAGTACCAGGATTTCTACTGACTAATCCTACGTCTGGAAACTTTCTTTAGGGATGGGATAGCATCCAAAACAGTGTTAAATTCTCAGTTTCTGAGACAAATTCTTCAATTTTCACTTACTCTTTATACACAAATTTAAGAATATGTCAATAGAGCAAAAAGGTAGAGGTTTGATGTTTTGCAAATTTATACATATTTGTCTTATTCTTAAAAGATAGCACAAGCCCCTGCCAGTCAGTATTTTAGCACCTTAGTGGTCCCAGATCTGGTTTAAGCAAAATAAATACATCTATGCATATATATTTATATATAGATATAGATATAGATACACACTCAAATATATATTATATATATTGGTTTTCATTTGGAACAGCTGAACTTGCAGCCACATGAATGTAAAACATCAAAAAGCAGGTTCTGATATCAAAGTATATTTGAAATCAATAATTTTGAGACTAGTAATCTAGGAGAAAACCCTTATTTATTTTCCATGCATCAATTTAATTACTTTTTAAGAACAGGAGGAAAATCATTGGCTGGTCTGGATTTTTCTAACATATTCAAAGTATTACATTATGAATTTCCTTGCAGTACTAGAAGAGTTATTTCTTCATTTAGTATATGCAAAATTTTAAAGCTCCATTTATTAAACATGGAAAAAAATATATTTGAGGAAGCTACAAATTATTAAAAAAACATTTAAATAGTTGTTCTTAGCTGTTTGTGGACCTGATGTTTTGTGTCCTTTACTTTTGCTAATTTGCCAATAATTCCTGCAAGTGAAAAGAACTCCAAAGAGGATCTTGAAATTGGTCCCTACAGCTGTAAAACTTCAAATATGAGATAAAAACTCATGGAGCACTGTACACCATTAACTGAGAAGAGATGAAATTGTTCCATCAACCTGAAGCCCCTGCAAGCTATTCTTTTTCCACTCTTTATTCTCATGTAAGTCCCAGTAATGTCCGTGAGAGGAACTTGCACTCTCAAAGCAAAAATCCACCCAAAGGCAACAGCTCATAATGAAAAGGAGAAAAAAAAGAGAAAAAAAATAGAAAGAAAGCATAAAAACCCAGGAACAACAAAAAAAAATCCATCTTGAATTAAAAAAAAAAAAAATCTTCATCACATATGTTTGATTCAAACAATATTTTGTTGCCTGTAAATTGTTTGCAAATGGAATGTTTTATTTTTGGAGGAAATAATCCAGAAAAGCATTCCACCAAACTCATGATAATTTGACTGCACAGTCTACATTTGGAGCATATTAGCATATTCACTTGTGTGTACAAATATATAAACTGTCATCTCCCAAGCAGTGAGAAGAAAATTGACAGAGGAGGTTCAGATGGGAAAGAAAAGAAAGAGTTGCCAATAAGGCCGAAGGCTTGCCAAAATCCTGTAAGTGAAGGAAACGAAACAAAACAGAGAATAGACAAGGAGAATGAGTGGCTAATTACTGTACATCCCACTCAGCTAAAAATGAAACATACAGGCACGAGACATCAGAGAGGCACATATTGCATAGGCACATCCTGACAGCAATGACAAAACAGTGTAATCACAAACAGAAAACTAGGAACCTTTTCCTCTTTGTTGGCAGTGTTGGTTGAATGTATTCGAGCAGAGAGGCTGTTATTCTCCTGTCACTACCGGTCTCTTTTCTTTACTGTGCAGAAAGAAATGGCTCAGGGAAAAGCGAGACTCCAGATCTGGCAGGTTTCTTGTGCCTACAGCTTGCAGGGGCCAATTTATTTCCCATCAGGCCAGTGCTTTTCCTCACTCTTTCTCAACTCAGGTGGCAGGTATGTTTTATGCTCACACTGGGATGTGTGTAGGTCAAGCCTTGATACAAATTACCTGTTAAAAATTTGGGACAGCTGAGAGATCCCTATTTTCAGCAAGATTGATTGTGTCAGTGTGAGCAGGTGGCACCTCTTGGTACTGAAGTTTGTTATGATTTTAAGATGTAACCACTGGCTATTTTTTTTAAATCATTTGTGAGCCCTGTATAAAAGACACAATACATGATGAAAGGCTTATGATTTTTCAAACATTTAGTTGATAATCACCATACATTTCTGTAATTCACCAGACTCATATGTTTCTTCAGGTTGCAGTGAGTGTGAAGTGGTTTAGTAACTAGTCACTTTATTATTTTGATCTAATCAAACCAAATACAGACAAATGAAAGTATTCTGAAAGAGATGACTGTAACTCAAAATTGAGGAAAATCTGAACACTGCAGGAAATTATCAAAGCACTTTTTTGTGTACTCATCTCTCTCCGCTGGGAGCCTGGCTTGTACTTAGAGGTGTGGACAAACTGGAGTAGTCTCTGTGTACGGGACTTTATTCTCACACTTGGCTGTATAGTGCTTATTGTCATGAAAATTGTCCATATGGACAAAACAATTCATTGGTGTGCTCAAAGAAGTGTAGATTTGATGAAGAAAGGAAAGGAATTGGATTGCATTTTCCAACAAACTCAAAAAGAGTACATATTGCCAAATGAAACAGAAAGGAATTACAGCTGGAAGCAATTAACTAGATAGTCGCATGTACAGGCTGATGAGATTTGCGAAACTCATTGCAAATTGCTCCATCCCCTCTCTGCTGCAAGTGGGCCAGCTCCTTGGTTTGCAGTAGATACAGAAAGGTACAATAGTTCTAGGAGAGCAGAGATGCAGCTTTACACAAGTTGATCCTGGCAGCAGATAGCTTGCACTAGAACAGCGGCTGGTTGGTACCTGTATGAAGGTGCTTCACAGAAACCTCAGTCTTCTGTTTAAACACCTTGAGGGTGATGTGAGAGTGAAGCAAGAAACAATGTCTTAGCAAATAAATGTTTTAGTGTCCTTTTTACAGCAGACTAGCTGGAAACTGAATAAGGACAGACGTCTCCATACATGATCTCTTTCCCTGGGTGAATCCCATGCTTTCCCAGTTCTGTTTACCTGGATGAAAACCAGTCCCCCTCTCCTGAGGCTCCTTTATTCCCAAGGAGAGCCCTGTGGTGTGTTTACAGAACAGCTGTTTCTAACATCCATCAAGGCTTTATGCAGAAGGCTTATTGCATTGCAGTGTGGTTTTCAGGAAGAAATGCATTTTGATGGCCTTCTACAGTTGGACAGCTTCCCCAGTTATTTCACTCAGATGACCAGTTCCCATCTGGGGCAAAGTAACTTTTTTGTACAGTGATGATAAATGTCAATTCTAATGCAGTGAGAGGTTCCGTAATGTGGACAGATACCATTAATAAACTGTGCATGGGTCTACATGAGATGAGATGTTCTTGGGAATATTTTGTGGTATTACATTAAAAAACTAAACCACATTTATTTCTGCTTAAGGACACTGTGACTTACAGTTTTTAAGGGAGCTGTACTCTGCAGCTATGAAGTGACTATAAAATATTCTTAATACAGGGCATTTTTCAACACTGGTTTGAGCTCAGCATTCTGTAGCACTTCTAGGCTGAGAAACCTATTATAGTGCTGAATTATGTCTGGAGTTAAGACAGAGGTACCACCTCTCTGGTGGAGAAGAGTACGTGATCAAACTGAGTAGCACTGCTGTTCAATTTCATTGGGTGAATAATCCGCAATTCAAGATTATTTAGTGAAAATATGTTTCTGAATAATGCTTTCTACCATATTCGCTTGGGTACAGTAATGATCTGTTGTTACTTAAGTATGCCTTAGTTGCCTCCCAGTTGTTCTGCAAACATGAGTGCGAAGAAAACTAATGTAAATATTTCCTCCACATTATCAGTTACTGACAATCTTAGATCTGTCCTCTGAAAGCTATACCAAATACATGCTATCCAAAAAATCAGATGAAAATTCTTAGCCTTCATGTCCGTGTTTCTCAGTTATCTTGACACAGGATAACTTCAAAGAAAATCCCTTGAAGTTCTTGGAAAACATTGGGAATTAATAATTTCAGACCTCATGGAAAGTGCCATGAGAAGAAAAAAGCTAGACCATACAGAGGGCAATCTTCCCAAGGATTAGTCTGTCATTAAGGGTATCAGTTGATAGCACTCCCCATTTCAAAAGAAAGGATAATTTAATAACAAAGATAGTATAAATAAATAGAAGTGGCAGAAGTTTGGAATATGTTGTATGTAGTAAAGCTTCTTTAAAATTATTGGAAGACCACACTACAAAGAAATAATTATATCTGATTATACTCAAACGTACATCGTGTTTGCATCAAAATCAAAAATAAATGCAGGACACAAATTTACAGCTATATTCTGTTCTCATTAAGTTCCTGGCTGCATTTCTAAACTAAGTAAAAAAAAAATCTTTTTAACGAAATAATGTTTTAACCTGGGAGCTCTAAAACAAAGAGAGAAGTCTTTCAAATATCACATATTCGGCATGAATATTTTTCCATTTTTTATTTGATAGGCTTATAAACAGCAGAGTTGGTCATAAAAATGAGATCTTAACAACATCTGAATCTCAGTAAAAAAAAAAAAGAAAAAGATTAGTGTGGCATTAACAGTGTCACTTTTACTGCTTTCAAAGTTGAACTCTGGGAAAAGGTAGCCTAGAAAAAATAATCCAATACCAAACCTGATCCGTTGGCTGGAGGGAGCATTGTTGGCTTCTGTCTTGACCTGGGATTGAGAAAAGAGGACAGAGAGACTGAGTAAAGCTGCCCTTCAGGTCTGTAAGGCTGTAGGACTCCAAACATCTTCCCTGGCAAGCAGCTATCACTGGAGTACAGTGACTTACTGTGGAGGAGGGATAAATGAAGTTCAGGCTGCTGCCTGCACTGTCTCACAATCCTTGTGCAGAAAGGGAATCTTCACAGTGCAAACTCCTCTAGCTTTCTCTAGTTTATACCAGTAGAGTGTCTACTAAGTCACTACTGTACATGCACAGTTTTCCTTAAGTGATCAATAACAGCTAGTGAAAGCAATCAGATTAATTGGTGAATAGCATATAGCAAGAAAGGACCTTTATAATTTCATTCCTCTCTATTACAGATTCCTTGTATTTTGCAAGTAAAAAAAAAATCAAGGCATTGTACAGCAGTCAGAGAAGCTCTGAAGCACAGGATGTGTTACTGCAGTGCTGGTCTGCAGATGATACACCCTGCTGCTCTGTAAATTTAATAGCTTGATGGTCAATGCCATGTGAGCATGTATTCTGGATGAGAAGTGTTTTTATCTGACTGGTTCGGAGCAAGACCAAAGTATACACACAGTTGTCCATACCAGTCGGTACAAACATGACCAGCAAGGGGAGGGTGTGCTCCATACACCTTGTCTCCTAGGATGTCTTCTCAGGGTGAGGAAAATTTTCCTTTGTGGGAGAATATTTTCAATACATGATTTGCACAGCAATAATCTCAACAAAAGCAAGATTTATTAGAAAAAGTAACTAACTCAATGGGGCAGAGATACAAAGTAAAGCCAGTTTATTCTGAATAAAAATAATCTCACAGGAATTTATTTCACTTTAACTAATGCTCTAAATTTGAGTTCATCCTTTTGCTTAATTTGACTTATATTGTCCAAATATTTCAAGGTAGACATGGCTAACTTTCTATCCAAAAAATGTAAAAAAATGTGTACAACTGTTGTTTTCAACTGACAGATCATCTTGTTTCAGAATCCTTTATGTTCTAGCAGATGTTGGCAGGAGGAAGACCATCTCACAGACAGGAACATAATAGTAAGAGGAAAAAGACAAAGTACTTTCTGAAGAAAGACTTGAGAAAATATTACTATATCACTAAGTGGTTTTACCATTCCAACCACATAAAAGGTTTTGGGGATTTAGGTTGTTTGTTTGGGGTTTTGGGTTGTTTTTATTTTTCTAATGTCAAATGTCTATCCCAAGCTTTACAAAATGCTATTTACTGACAAAGTATAAATCCTGCAACATTTCATCTCAAAACCCAAATGAAGAAATGAATGACCAAATACAAATAAAAGTGAAATCCCAGCCAGACACTCCATTACCCAGAAATGAAAGCTGTTCTCCTCCTCTGTTCCAAAGGCTTGAACAGATGATGAACCAATGATGGATAATTTGATATACCCAAAGGCTCAGCAAGCTTTGAGTAATTTGGAACAAGGATCTGAGAATTTGCACAGTGGCTTCTGCAATACCCTGTGCCCTAGGCAAAGAGCTTTCAGTGGCTTTCTCAGAGTTAAGGCTATTAAGTCCACTGATGGAAACATTAAATTCCCTGTCAAGTCCAGTGGAAACTGTTCTATCTAACAGTTAAATAAATTTTGCAGTTCCTCTGTTTAAATATTTGATAGTAAAAACAGTGAGGAAGAGGTAGCTGGATGCTAATATTGTGGTTACCCACAAATTAATTGCAGGCAGACATCGATTTAGTGCCTATTTCTATATTTATTTATACATTACATATTTCTATATCCCTCTTTATTGCAAGCAGACAAGTCCTTTCTTTCCAATGGCAAATAAACTAATTTTTTTTAGCATTTTTGGCTAGCCTTTTTTTTGTACGTTCTTGATACGTAACAGTATCCTGTGAAACTAAGCCTGCAGATAAAATCCTCCTATTGAAAAGGGAAAAAAAGAGAAAATGTCAGAACCCTCTCTTTTAGAGCCAAAGCAGAGGCCAGGACAGTTGAGCCGTTTCCATTTACTTGTAAGGAAGAACTGAAGACCATCTTTAGTGGGGGAACAGTCACATCATACTCTTCCTGCCAGGCTGTGGTCAGGATTTTTATGCTTTTTCTCACCAGCAAGCTTCAGATAACCACTCATAGACTATTTTTTCCCTCCCAGCATGTCTCCATGCAAATTTTCACTTGTAGGCAGGCAGACATACAGACACAATGATATAGTGATTACTCTGTGATTCCTATAGTCACGAGAACATGCATGTGTATATACAGCTCCTCATACTAGGAATATGCTGCTGAAACGGGTGAAAAGTTGCTGGCCACTTCCTGTCCCTTATTACTTGTCCCTTCTTTTCCTTCGCCATCAAACTTTATAGCAGCTTTACATTTGCTAGCATAACTGTATGTGTTCTGTCAATGTGATTCAGTTAAAAAAAACAAATCAAAAACAAAAAGAAAAAAGAACTTGTAAACTAGATAAGTTTAACAGGACCTGTTCACAGACTGAATATATGTGTGACTGTTTTGAACTAGGAACTTCTGATGGGAAGTAGCAAAGAAGAAGTGGTGACAGTATCCTCCTAAACTGAATGAGCAACAGCCAGAGCAAGGAATAAGGGCAGCAGAGAAAATGATTAGTTGGGAGATTAACAAGAAAAAATAAATAAACAAAAAAAAAAAAAAAACCGCAACAAACACATAAAAGAGGTATTTCACGCTGCCCATAATTCACCTGTGAAAGTCTGCCATGGAATTTTTATAACACATGATTAGAAAACAAAAAAAAAAGGTCAAATAAAAGGTAGAAAAATATGTCAGAATCCTTTTTAAAAAAATCTTAGACTCAGAAAGTTCCTGAACTTCAAGTTGCTAGACACTGAGTGAATATGGCAAGGAAATAAGAAACGCTTTATGCTCACTCTATCCTGACACTCTTCTCTATACTTCCATTGACCTTTGCTATTGAAAGATGCAGGGCTAGATGCAGCTGTAGTGCAACCATTTTAAATTTCATGTAATCAGGTCTTGCAAGCATGCTATGTGAATCAAACATACTAAAATCTGTGAAGTTCTTAGCTTTTTCTGAAGCCTGTGGAAGGTACTTAAAAAACCTGGTTATAGTCCTGAAACTGCTAACCTGGCTTATACATACTGGAAACAAATTGTTACTCCCTCCCCCCCAGTAGAACTCTCTCATTTCATTTTATAGTGGGAGAGTAATTTAGCTTAAATGAGGGCTTGTGTGATTTGACCATTTAAGTGGCTGACTTTTTTCCAATCTGCTGTGTGAGTGCATGTATCATTGTGTTTGTAATCTGGCTTTTTAACAATATGGAATGCTCAGAATCAAATATTTATTTTTTCTTTCCTTTGAGGAAAGTTGAGTTAAGTAGTCTGCAACAAGTGTCCTGATTAAGAAAGAAATGTAAAACTTTTACTTTCTTAGTAGGACTTAATTTAATCCTTTTGAAGTGTAGACTAGCTGCTTCATCTGTTAAACGCTATAGTTTCAGTTATCATCCACTGAAATACAACTTTGTTGTAATGGAAGTTGTAATGGAAATACAACAAATTAAAAAAAAAACAATGTAATGAAAATGAAATTTTGCTGAAATTGAACATTTTGATGGCTAGAGGATGAGGAGAAGGTGTTTGTTGCAGAGGATTTTTCACTTGGGTTATAATTTTTTTCCAAAACTGGAACATCCTTAATAATGTTATATTTAGTATGTATGAGATTAGTTTATTAACATGAGTAGGTGTAGAAAAAGGACACTGACAAATTTCAAACATTTGACACTGGAGGAGCAGTACAAACAATACAAATTTACTCACCAAGGATCCAGTCCAACAGTTACCAATGTGCTTAAGTTCAAGTAAGTGATTTTTTTCCTGTGTAACTGTTTATAAATATCAGGCTGGACAGGATCCTAGGATTTTATAATACTGGAGCTAAATTAGCCTTCTGCAGAATTCTGGTTTAATAACTTATCTTAATTCACTACCTGAGTATTGCTACAACTGGTTTATAAGGGAATCTCAATTTCTTAAAAAAAATACAGAATTAACAGCACAGTTCCCTTTTGCTCCTCTAGATGGTAAAACATGTTCTGGACACTGTCAATATGCACCCAACAGCAGTGAGGGCCAACAACAGCCCCACATGGTGCATGTGCGTTACAAATGATAGATAAAAATCAAAGATAGAGAAATCATATTGCTGTCATTTGATGATCAGCCAGCATCATTTCAATCTTACCTAGAGACCTTTGGTAATTTAACTCTGTTATGTGTCTCTGTTTCACAAGGTGTAACATTTAGAAGAATAAATCAGATACTCGAGATGCAGGTTTATATGGACAAATGTATTGAGGAGCCCAGGGCTCTTTGATTTCCCAGTGCCTTTGTGGGTCTGGACTGTGATGTTGACTATCATCAGTTTATTGAAAATAGCATAGAATATACCTCTTCGCTAACTATTTTATTATCCCTAAATGCCTACTGCGGGGAAGAAAAGACAAGATAGATCCCCACAGAACTCTCCATGGAAACACTGAATCTGGGGGGGAAAAGCCACTCAAGATCAGTGCTGTCCACTCTACACAAGTACAGATACATTCTGGTGTATTGTATGAAAAAAAGGTTATAGGTGTAAGCTTATAAGCACAAGTATCTGTCTGATCATGAGCCACTGACAGGGTGATTGTGGCCATTAACTAATTAGCAGTAGAATTTGCATAGCCTACAACTTTCAAACATTTTTATTCATAAATTGATGGTCATTCAAATACTTGTAAATTAATTAAAACAGATATAGGATTTTATTTTTTCTCCTTTTTATTTTCTCTTTTATCTCTTGATTGTGCTGGTCTATCCAGCGTGCAGAAAAAATAACGCATTAGCTTATTAGTGATTAGCTTCTTAGACAGGACTTGTGAAAATTTAAAGCATTTCAAATTCTCCAGCTGGCTGCTACTGTCTATTTTGAGTGCTACAAAATTCACTCATAACCCCAGCATATTTCTCTTGTCCTTCATAAATTAATACACTAAAAATGCCAAAGAGAGAAAAAAAAAAGACAAAGAAAAAAGAAAAGAAAGAAAAAATCCCTGTTGCTCTGGCACTATTAGAACGGGAGATACAAGCCTCTAAAAAGTATGAAATACCTTATTCTGTGTTTAGAGTTTAGAGCTGATTGTATTATTTGGTGGTTGTGGCCTTGAAGTATTTTGATTTCATCTTAGAAAACAGGACTGATCTGGATGAATTCCAGCTGAAGTACAGGATTTGAAGAATTAAGCTACAGAACATAATGAAATGATTCAGTCCTGTGCAATCTGATGAACATCACTGTGTGTAATGGGTGTGTGTGTGGTTGTATCTGAAGCTGGTTGTATACAATTGATTACAAAAGTACCTTTTACACATAGTGTAAGATAATTACTTTGTATGAAAAGCAGACTATTTTAAAGCATTTATTTTAATAAATACATTTAGCACTAGTTTTCTGTATGTGGGTATATTGTTAGTGGGTAGTATTCAAGGCTAAAGCCCTTACCTTTGTGCTGATGTTGAAAACTATCAATTATAAAACACCTAACAATGTTCTGCCAATGAGCACTCTCTGTTAGCGTCACGTTCCTATTCCTCTCTTTAAAAGACAGATATTGCTGCATGCAGGAGCACCAAGACTAGGGTACCATTGTTAGGGCTGATTAAAGGGAGGAGAAACTGTTCAAATTTTAGGGTTCTTTTCTTATCAGACATCTATTGATCTGAATAGCATTTTGTTTTATACCACACTTTTTATGGCCTAGGTATATCAGAGCTCTTTACAAAACAGTCTGTTTCAATAATAAATATTACTAGTATAGTGAATGTGTAGGCATCTATTATGTGATCTGCAATAGCTCACATACTCCTTGGCATTTGAACAATGCATTTAGGTAGTAAAGGTGATGGGAATACATAAGATAGTTTTATTTGCAAGTGTTAAAATAAATGTTTAAGAATCATAACATTGAAACTAAAAGTAGGAGAAAAATATCCTGTGGCTTGTAATTTGGTAAAAATCTCTATCTCTGGATAGAGAGCTGTGGTAGACAAAAAAAGCCAGAGCAGTAATTGTTCAGTGGAGGGACGGAGTTCTTGAAAGAAATAGTCCAAACCTACAAACATCTCACAAGTGGCTTAGGACCACAGTAGAAACTGTCCTTGTAACTGAACTATCTTTTTTAGAGTGGTGGATCCCAGACTACATGGAGTAGATTCATTTCAACTAATTTTGACTGTGTATGAGGAGAAAATTGGAGGTGCCATGTAATAAATGCTGAAGAAGCAGTAAGAAACAGGGAAGGGAAAAAGAAGAAAGCAAGACAGTAAGTAAATCTCCCAGAATTGCTGGTTCAGCCTCAAACCATACTGGCACAGTTGTCTTCTATGTCCTCAGTAAAATTACTGCATGGATAGCAGAGGTTATGAAAAAAATATGCATCTGCAGCTCAGCTACCACAGTTTACAGTCCCCCAGAGTTGAAACTGGTAGAGACAGTAGAATTAGTAAAATCCTCTATTATCCCCAACTTATAGATAGTCCTGAATATGGTCTTTCTTACAGGTACAGATTCAACAGGCATACAGCTACATAGATGACTGTGCACCCCAGATGCATTTTGCCTGTCTTTTCTCTAGATTTCTAGCTACCTGTGCCCTAGCTACCTCTTCCTGTAGTCAAGGTCTCTGTCTCTTCTTTCCCAGCCTAAATCTGCTCACATCTCCCTTTCAGCTCTTCTCTGTCCTACTTCCTTCAACCTGGACAACACTGCACCTCTTTTCAAAGCATTTATTTTTATAAGAAAATAAAATACATGAAATCTGAATGACTTCAAAACCATATTCTGGTGCTTTCGCTTGCTTCTCAATCCACTATTGTTGTTCAGACAGTGTATAGAGCACTATAGCAAGTAATTGGGTATTATCTTCTGGACTGTAGTTCAGGCACTAAAAATAACGTATTGGTGACCACTTTGTTCCATATGCCTCCTTTATAAAAAGAGCTAGCAGCATTTTTTCAGATTTTCCTTGTTGTAACATTAACTTCTAGCAGAGGCGCTATTCTTTTTGTAGTAAAAGCAAAATAAGTATGAGCTGGATATGACAGTCACTTCCATGTAATATTGTAAAACTCATTGCCACATGATTATTTTTTGTCACCAGGCTCGTACTTGCAAGTTCAGACTGACATGGTCTCCACCACTGTTGTTTGACAGCACTGCTTTGTTCTACCATCCTTTATCCTGTGCTCTAAAAGACTGTATAAGGGCACTAACAAAATTGCTCTCATTAAGACAACCACCAAGTGGGCCACTGTTACCAAAGGTGGCTGATGATTCTGAATTTTAGATAGCAACAACTCACAGGAACCGGATTATTACAAATTATAATGAATTGCCTTCTGCAGGTCATGCTTTTATGAAGTGTATCGCTTGAGCCTCCAAAACAGAGGAACCCAAAACACCTGGTCAGTTTTTGAAATCACTGTGCTGTCCACAGTCAGGTAGATAATCTTCAGGACTGGGCAGTGGTTTCTGTCTCTTGGTGTGTAAAAGGAGCAAATGTGGTCCTGGGAAGTTGGTTTGAAGGCCCATCTGAAGCTTACCTTCCTGTATAGCCCTTTCTGTTCACCTATTGGCAGACCCCTGACATGGGGTTTTATTTCTGATGGTAGTGCAGGTTATTACCCCACTCACTTCTTCATCAGCCGGTGAGGCTGAGCTTTTGTGAATCACTGCAAGGTGATCTCTTTTTCTTACTGCAGATGTTGAAAAGAACGATGACCAGCTGACAGTAAAATTGCTTGGTACTGATGAGCCCTTGGCTTTGTTAGTGTGGTAAAACATACATCATTCGACAGCTGCTTGTGCATGGAAAAAAACATAGATGATTAACGGTTTCCTATCTTTTCTTGCTACTGATCTTCTTTGCTTATGACAGATGAGACTCAGATGTCTTTTTTTAAGAGACAGAGAGAAAAAGCAAGAATATTTAAACTCGTTCTCACCTAAGTCTTTTATGTTATCCTAAAGACCTTATTTGTAGTAGAGATTTTTTCCGAACTTCAGGTCTTCTAAAATGATCGGATCTGTCATTCAGCTTTAAAAAGGAATGTATATTTTTCCCTTCTGGATTTTTCTTTTTTTTTTCTTTTTTTTTTTTTTTTGCAAAAGGGTATAATGTTAATTTTACTTATTCAGAAATTAAAATAGCAAACAGTTTATATGAGGTGTTGATAATTACCTATATTACTGTAATGCTGTGACAGATGTTGGCAAAAAGAGGCAGAAAATGCCTACAGCTGTGCACTCCATGACATCCAGTTTATACTCAGACAGAAGGCTAACAGATGTTCTGAACTATCACTTTGCCTAAATGTTTTTAAAGTCTAAGGACCTGCTTTATAATTCACTAGGGCCTCGTTTGGTTTCACAGAGGTCCTCAGAATTCCCATCTGTGACAATTAATGTTGAAGACTTTTAAAAATCAACCCCTGTCCTTATTAGCCCTCTGCAAATAGATACTGTGTATCTGTATACTCCCGAGACTTCTATTTTTGTGGCCTAGTTATTAATTTCTACAACTTGTATATAACACAACTCTTGTTTTGAGCAGAAAAGTCATTCACTGACATGAATACAGCCAGAGCAACAGGGTCAAAAGATTGCTGATGTACTTCTGACTGACCTTAAAATACCTATCTCAAAACATTTTTTATTCTCTTCCTGAAAGTTGCAGTCATTTCTAAAGTGGCTGTAAACTGCTAACAGCTTCAAACTGCTTGCTTTTCCAAAAGAAATATAAAATCTGGTTGCGTTAAAATAGAGCACTTAAACAGGCATGTTCACCTGCCAGAGATATTCCTAGTAAATATTTTCATTAAAAACCAGCTAAATCATTTAAGGGATACTTTAAAATACAAATCAAGTTTCATCAATTATGCTCTTTAATTTCAAAATGGAGATGTTGTAAAAGTTATGCGTATGTAGTGTGTACATGTAAAAAAATGAGATTTAAAAGAGTCTTCTGTCTTCAAGCTCCACCCAAATTTTCCAGCATACCTTTAGATTAGCAAAAAATGTCTCTAGTGTAAAGCAACTTAATGCTTTATTGATAGTTGCCATTTGTTTTTAAAAGCTGGATTCCTGTTGTACAGTAGCTTAATAGTTTAAACGTTGTACTAACATAATCAGTGTTTGGCCTTTTCTGTTCCCCATTCCTGTATAGAAGCAGAACTCCAAATTGTACATCTTTCTGCGTTTGTTTCTAAATTACTCCCCACACTTAATTATGAGGATGAGAGGGATGCCTTATTCCTCTTTGTTATAGGCTAAGCTCTCAGTAATCCCAAACAAAAGAGCCAGTTCTGGAAGATATAGGATTTGCTAGCAGGATTATGGTCTCACAGATAATGATGTGCAGTCAGCAGAAGCGAAGCTTTATTTTAATTCAAATAAGCTAGTAAACAAACCACTGACAAGTCTGCTGGTGAGAGTAACTGGCTTCTTTTGCCACATTGGCAGCTAAATTATAGAAAATCTATTATACCCTGTTCGCCATATGTTTAATTTAATACAGATACAAATTAAACTCTCCACAATGCCTATTAAAATAACAGTGCATTTTTCTTTTTTTAATATACGAATGGTTTAAGATACATTCCCCTGACCTTAAGAAGGGCAATACTGATTTGGGAGACTGCAGCAAAACACATGCTATAGTCAACAGATTTTCTTCAACAATAACAATAGTGATTTGAAAAACCCAGAATATTAATAGTTCAGTTTTGTAACAGATAATGAGGTTAATTGGGGTGTTTTACCTTCTAAGCATCTGCTCTTACACACTTCCCTCCCCCTAGGTTCCTGGGCCTTGGGTTTGATAGAAGTGGTTGATATCTAATCCCTTGTACAGTTTTTAATTCAGTGCCAGCTACAGTATGAGGTTTTTGCCCTTTTCCTGATGCAAATAGCTATCCCTCATTTCTGCATATTCTCACTTATTAATGCTCTTTCAAATAGTCTGTATTTCTTTACCTTGGGATTGCTACTCTGTAATACTGGTGGAGGTTTTCAAATTATGCAAAGGGGTTGCTGTTTAGGGCCTATGCTGTTCAGAGGAGAAAGTGTTGAGTACAATGTGTTGTTGCCCACTATGGGCCCTGATTGTTATCTTGAGTTTTATAATAGCTAGAATGAAAACAGGTATTGGGAAAAACTGATAATAATAGGAGGCAAATATTGTGAGGGTCTGTCTAAATCTAGGTATTTCCAAATACACTGAACATACTGTATAAAGTCATTTAAATCACTGTGGGTTATGAGGATCAGCAGATGTTACTGTGATGAGATGGTGATGGTAGACTACTTGAAACCGTACAGAAACCACAGAGGAAAACATTAACTTCTCCAAATTCACAGAATTGTAGAATCACAGAATATTTAGGGTTCATAGGTTATAGGTTTCCATAGAATGGAAAGGACCTTAGGATCATCTAGTTCCACCCCATCCCCCCCCCCCCAGCCGTGGGCAGACACACCTGTGTCTTAAGTAGATGATGATGAAGAAAGTGCCAGGCAGAATATTGCCAGTGTAAAGCTCTCTGGACTTCACTGGGAGCCTCCTGCCCAGCTGGCTCTCTCCCTTGCAGTTTCAGTCTGCTAACAGCAATAATCATGAAATGAGAACATAAGTTTTGAGTGATGGCCTGCACATTGTGGATTGTCACTTTACTCCATGGTAATATATTCTGAATTAACATTCTAAATCATGTTTGTCACATCATTTTAAGATGTCAGAACACATGCAAACTCCATATGCATGTATGGAAGTATGTGTGAAAGGAACCTCTGCCTCCTATAAATGTGCAGTATTGTACTCCATGTATGTACCAGGCACTAGATTGTAGACTGTCATGTGTATAGTGGCCATGAAGTGTATAGTGTAACATGTATACACACTGTGTGAGTATGCATGCACATTGTCTATTTTTTAATTACTGTTATTTACCAAAACATTTTCAGACTCAATACTTATTTGTAATGCAGCCATAAGGTACATAGGAATTTGTTACAAGTTCCACTTATTTGATAAATTCATTTGATAAATTTGGTAATTTCATCTTTGGTATATAAAAAAGTCCAGTTCAAAGAAAGTTGATATCTAAAGATTTGAAGGTGTCACGTGCAGAGACATTTGGATAGAATGCTTACAGAATACTAGCAGTGCCATACTTTCTGCTATTCTTCCATAGAGAAATTTATCCTATACCATGTGGTCATCTTTCATCACACAGCAAAATTATTACAGTAAATGTTGAGGTGATAAATGAGCAGGTCTTGGGTCTTTTGTAGGAATAATGAAAAAAAATAAAGTTGAAAGATCTCCCATTCTAGGTGTCATATGTGAAGTTCTTACCTGCATTTCTGGACAGTGAAAGGCCTGCCTGCTGCACAAACCTGCACCTCCTCAAGAGAAGCTCTTGTAAGCTACAGGTTCCTTGCTTTCAAGTAACTGGATTTTTTCCCGTCATATTGCAGAGGGGTTAGGGAACAACCAAAAAAAAAAAAAACTCCTACCGGTGTGTCACAGATGTCATTGTAAAGCTGGAGGGTGGTAGGAAGCCCGTCCAGCATTTCCAGGGACTGTACGTGTTTGTACTGCGGTACACGGGCAGCGTGCCAGAGGTCTCACACGTAGCTTTTTGGTTAGAAAACCCTGAATACTGTTAAAATGAAACGAGGGACGAACTGCTGGAAATTATCATTTCTCCCCGGGAAAGAAAACCTCGGAGGAAACCTGGGCAGCCCCTCGGGCAACCCGGCCCCCCTTGCTCGATCCCGCATGTCAGCGGCAGCCGTGGGCAGGCGTGGGTGATTCGGGGTAGCGCTCTAGTGTCAAACTTTAACACTCCTGTCAGCGACTCTGAGTGCGAAACGAAGGCTTGTCCTGTTCCGTGTTAATCTCAAACTCTCCGGGGCAGGTGAAGTCCGGGGGCGGCGGCGAGAAGATCCGTGTGCGACAGAACCGGCGGAGGTTGTGGCTGAGCAGCTGTGGGAGCCAGCGCGGCCACAGCAAGGGCAGCAATACTGGCGGGGAGCGAGAAATGCTGAAGTAGCTTGGCTCTTTCCCCCTCTTTTAAAACAGAGTCAGCGGTTTGTCCTGGATAAGAACCCCAAAATTCAGATTGGTTTTTTTCTGGACACAACCGTGAGTCAGACACCTGTGCTCAGCCTCTGGCAACACTTTACCTGTCTTTTCTGTTTGGATATGCAAGATATAGAGATACAAATACATTTCGCAAATTGAGAGTGATCCGTTATTTTACCTATGCACCTGGGTGCAGGTGGGTTTTTTCCCAAGGTTAAAATGAATCGTGAGAGCCAGTCTAGGGCATTAATTTCCTCACTCCATGGGATCTATCTCGGCACAGAGACTTACGGGTGCCGATGCCCATGAGGAAGCCCAGCCCTCCGCAGACCAAGGCGAAAAATTAATGGTGAGATACGAGTTGCAAGTTTCTTGTAGAGTCCTTCCAATCTATAGTTCACATTTTTCTTTTTTTTTTTTTTTTAAGCTTCCCTCCTTCCCCCCTTCCCCGCCTTCCTCTTCTCCCCCCGGCACCCCCCGAAAGTCTTGGAATTGCTGCAGAGCGTTAGAAAGTTGCAGCCACCTGGTCCACACACTGTTGATTGCGGTTTTGGTCATCTGCAAAATGAGCCTTAAGCCAATTTTGTGCTTCAGGCTAACCAGAAGGATTCGTATTTCCCTCCTAGATGCGTGGCATTCCTGGAATCTCTTTGTCAGCTTGCCGTAGGATGCTGATGTAATTTGCCTGGAAACTCCAAAATTTGTACACAGCGGTTAAGAACGATTTAAAATTTCTGAGCCATAGGGGTGTTTTGCCTGGAAAGCAAAAAAAAAATTCCATCATAAGTCGGTATTAAACTGTTCAGAGCCTGGCTCCCTTTTAAATCAAAGAACCACCGTAGGTAGCAAAATGCGCATTTCCTACTAATCCCTTTCCTTCACTGCTCTGAGAAATAAAATACCTCTTCAAGAGGAGCGGTACTTTCTTCGCCAGTTTTAGCAGTTTAGGAAAGTTCTGTTTGATTTCCTGAACTTTGTCACGTTTAGATCTTTTATGCCACTTATGATACTTAAACCACTTACACACACACCCTTCACATGTAAAGGCTATTGCAGAATGACAGGAGGTTGAGCCGTGTGCGTGGAGGTGAGCTCTGCCACCTTCCTTGCAAGCCTTCTCTTGACGTTAAGCCTGGAAGGAAAAGCTCCCCCCGTCCCCTGGAAGCTCGCCCCCCTGTCCGGCAGGGACGCAGCCTCCGCTCCGCAGCCCCCCAGCGGAGAGTCTAGCACCCTCCCCGCCCCTGCGGAGGAGCGAAGATGTTTATCCTGAGACGGAAAATGGGTTGTTGAAAAAACAAGCCATGTGCAAATAGTTTAATTTTCCGTTTTGATGCTTATCTTTGTCTTCCGAATTTCATCGGAGAGGCTTTAATTGGTGTGTGGGTAATAGTTCCTAAATAATCCCTTATTAGATGACTTCAGACGAGTTGGGAACCAATAACGTCTGAGTCCCAAAAGTGAAAGTAGAATTGGAAGGCGCGGGTCAGTTTTTGTCAAAGGGCTCATTTGAGCATCTTTTAGTTTGCTGAAAAAGCTAATTAAACTATGTTTGAAGGTTAAAGTCATTATTCCGTGCTGTTGTCGTGCTGCAAGTGAGCCGAGTTTTGTGAAAACACAAAGGGCAGAAGTCACTGAGGTGGATTACTGTCAGTCCTGGCTCAGAGGCACAGCGAACTATGGCATTAATTCCTATAGAAAGGTAGACAAACACAGTCACTGACTAACAACTGCCCCGCAGAGCCCTATTGTCTAAGCACTTTCTTTTGCTTTGTGGCTCTCCTCGAGTTGCTACAGCCGTAACCAGATCCAAAACTAGGTACCGGGGAGGCTTTTGCCCGCGGAATTCTTGACTTGTGAAACCATTTCCAAGATAAAAATAGCTGTGGGTCTTGGCTTTTCCCTCCTTCGGCGGTGCTAATTTATTCACTACTTAGTAGAAAGTTATAGCGCACAGGAACTCTGCTAGAGACCCCGCAGCAACCTCGGCGCTGTCTTACGCCCGGTTGCATCTGTCCGGTGCGCTCCGTGGGATGCGGAGGGGGGCACTGGCTCCCGCTTTGCGGGGTTAGCTCGGGAGGCACCGAGGAACTTGAGCACCGGCCACGCGGCGCGGCGGCAGAGCGACGCGGAAAGTGCTTGGCGTCCACGCCGCGTGCCCGCACGCGGGGAAATCCTGGGCGTTTGTCCCGGTGGCCGGTAGCCCCCAGTTTGCTTCTCTGTGAGTGTGCGTGGACCGCAGATCGCAAAAGATGGGCGTCTGCATCGTGGGGCCGGGGTCCCTCGTCTGCGGGCCGCTCGCTCCTCAAGTCCCTATTTGGAGGTCTGGCCGCGACTGCAGATCTCCCCAAATTCAAAGAAACAGATGTTTGGGCTGATTAGGGATGGGGCGCGGGGGGAGAGAGGGAGGGATCCCTGCAGCTGCAACTCAAAGATATATATTGATAAAATATTTCAGTGGCAATAAATACGCAGAGATCAGCTCGACCTTGCGAGGTCTTTATTTTATTTTTTCCTCCCATATACAAAAATCTTTATCAAACCTCTATTCTATAGCTTCAATAAACAGAACCCATTACCTCACGGCAGCTTTTGTTGGCCTGTATACAAGCGAGAACAAAATGGTTATTCAGGAGAACGCTTTCGATTTTTATTGTGTGTAGTATGCACAAAGAGCAGTGTTATTGTATTAAAAAGAACCATCTGTAGCAGAAACAATGGCATCAAATTATCTTTGAATACCCACTGCAAAAATATAAAGCTTTTTTATTATTCTTCTTCTGTACGGTGAGGGACAGAGAAGTGACTTTTTTGTTGTTGTGGGTGCATTCTTATAACACACACAAAAAATCAGCCATTTGGATTTTTTAAGCCATAAACGATTTTCTCCCGCTCTTGTTCCAGGGACTGCAGTTAAAAGCTAGGGCTAGGACTTGGAGGATGTGTAGGCAAACGGAAGCAGAGCCGGGGAAAGAAAAACCGAAATGGATTCATTCTCTGTCCTGGAGGGAGGAGGAGAGGAGAGGAGAGAAGAAGGGGACGTGCGAGCTTCCTTCAGCTGCCTCTGTCCGGTGGAAAGTGCTCAGACCCCCGGGGCTGCGCCGGCCTCAGGCTCCGCACGGACTTTCGCTCCAAGTTGCCAATCAAGGCTCTCACTAGCCACCACCCTGCTCTGGCACCGACACGTAAGTAGCTGCAGCACAACTTTGACATTCACAGGCTTTGCCCCCTCCTCCCCCGTGACCTTTAAAACGATCTGGAAATGTGGCTCCCACCTACGACCCGCCGTTCTGCGCTCCGCAGCGTTAACCTCGGGCACTCGTGTGCGCGTTCCGGCTCCCCTGGGATTGCGCGGGAGCAGATAGGGGCCGTGACGCCGGGCAGGAGGGCGCCCCGTCCACAGGCTGCCGCTGCCCGCCCCTCACCCCGGCGCGCACTGCCCGGGGACACCGCTGCGTTGGAGAGGAGCCGGGACACTCCCCCGCCACCCCGGGGTGATTCAGACGGGGCCGCTCTTCTGGCTTTCCCACATAGGGTGAGCCGCGGAAGGGGGGGGTTTCAGCTCCCAGCTGCGCAGCGCGCAACGGGGTTGGCAGCAAGCACGAAGCCATCTTGCCGCTTGTATAGAGGCACCGTCGGTTGCGTTTGCCGGGAGGTGCCTGCGGCAGGGGTGCTCTGCAGGGGCGGTGGGTGCCGTGCGCGAGGTGCGCTGCAGCGGCCCGCGCCGCGGTTACCTGAGAGCTCAGGGGCGTTCAGCGCTGGCGCGGCTCTCGCTCTCTGGCGCCCCCTTTCGGCGACGCAGCGCGCAGCCCCACCTCCCTGCCGGCTAGGCGGCTGCGCTCCCGCCTGCGTCGCGGGTTGCCAGCCCATTCCCGATGAAAGAGGGGGGGCGAGCCCCAGAGGGGCCCCCCGGGCCCCGAGCGCCGAAAGAGAGGTTACACCCACGGGGAGAAGGCGGCGCAGCGCCGGGCAAGGCTCCGGCTGTGCGGGGGGCCGTGCCCGGGGCTGCTGAAAATGAATCAATATATTTAACTGCCTCGGTCTAACGCTGCCGTCTGTGGCGCGGGAATTGGACTTGGGAGATAGATCTTGACACTTGGCTCATTATAATACCATTTAAAGGGAAGCCCTTTTTAGTTATAGTTAGCGAAGTTGAGGCTGGATTTTCCCCTTCTTCTCTTCTCCCCGCCCCCCTTCTCCCCTTCCCCCCCCCCCCCCCTTTTTTTTTTGGTAAGAATTTGGTAGATAAAGGTTAATCTCGGGCTGAATGATAGAGCTGTGATTGACAAGAGAAAAGGTGTTGAGGGCAGGTCGAGCTGTCTTATTTACAGCCCACTGCTTGCTATAGAGCCTTTGTTAGGACTGGAAAGCTAATTTAGTGCTGATCAAAAGCACCACAGAGTTAAAGGACTGGTAATGACTGCTAATTTCATTTCAGCCTCATACATCCCCAACTGCTGTAATTAAAGACGTGCTATTTAAATACAGGTGAAGAGTTTTGTGTAGTAGGGGGAAAGTGGGTAGCCGGTTACAATTTTATTTATGCTTAATACTGAAAAAGAGCAACATTTGATTTATGATTTTGGTGATTCGCTTTTGTACGGTTTTCCGCCTCGCCGGGGCGGGGGATGCGGCGGGGCTGCCCCAGCGAGCCCCCACCTAGTCCGCCTTTATTCCCTTTTTAATTATTCCCATCAAACGGCCGTCACGAAACATCGGGAGCGCCAGGGAAAGGGGAGACGGAGGGGCATGTGTCAGCTTTTAAGTGTCTCTGCGGAAGCGCGGGTCCTCATATTATTATTATTTTTAATTAAATTATTTTACCACTCCGCAGCTCGTTCACTGGGTCTGAAACGATGTAGTTTCACAACCGGTATAACAGTTTCTTTCTGGCAAACTTCAAAGGATAAAAGCTCTACATTTTCGTAGTTGGTTAAAATTGATAAGGAAAAAAAAAAAGAATTTAGCCTTTAATCTCTTTTTATCCACGACGACTGAAGATCTGTACTCGACCCCACCAGGCCCCTGGCTCCCTCTCTCCTCAAGCAGGCGGTGACGAGCACGGATGGCGGCGCCCCCTGTCGGCTGCGCCGGGACTTCCCTACTGCCCGCGGGAAACTTCCGCGGGAGAGACGGCGCCCGCGGTGACAGCCAGGGTGCGTGGAAGGGATTAAAGGGGAAAAGCGAGAAGCCGGCTCCTGGAAGTGGTTCGGGGTCGTTGGGGGGGGGTTGGGGGGTCGTTCAAGTAAGGGCAGAGAAGGAGAGACAGGCGAAGTGAGCGGAAACATCAGCCCAGAAGCCACGGAAAGAGAAGCTGCTTCCAGCTTGTGCTGCTCGCTCTGGGGTTACACAAACCTAAAATAGTAACTATTAACAAAAAAAAAATCATCCATTGATTTGTTTCTAAGCAGAGATCCCCGAAAGGTCGAGTCCTACTGAATTGTCGGTATCTGCTGCTCTTCACACCTCTAGCAGGGATGCTGCTGATGGACTGCGCAGCCAGCTCGGCTCCGGTCGCCGGACAGCGGCGCACCCTCAAAAGACCAACTTCTTTATTGGGAGCATCAGGCACAAAAACAAGGATGAATTTTTTCTCGTTCTCGATTTCTGTGTTCCGGTGCTGTCAGCAAATGCCAGCCTTTCAGAGGCTTGAGCTTGTGTTTTGCTCCCAAGGTGTCTTACATAAATCAGCATTGACAGTGCTGAACGTTTTCTTTTCATTAAAAAAAAAAAATCTAAAATGCATACCATTTAAAACCATGTTTAAACCCGAGTAAACTCGTCTCACCTCCCCTCCGTCCCGTAAAAAGGAGCAAAATGAAAAACAAAATCCCTCCTCTCCTAATCTTCCAAAGGGAAGAAACGCTGAATGAATGCCCAGAAACGATTTTTCTTACTGTGGAGATGACAGATTTAAAAGAAACTTGGGTGATATAAAACGATTAGCCGAAATATGCGAAGAGCTCTATTGTCACCAACTTTTTAGATAACTTAGTTTCTTGTTTTATAGGCACCTGCCTAGCTCTTGGTAGGGCATTTCCTGGTGGTGTTTGCGAGTTGCGGTAATACCCAGCACGGTTATGCGTCTTGCGTGTGAATAGAAACACTAATGGAAACCAGATTATTTCTACTATATTGGGGTTATTTTGTATCTCATGTTGACTGTCTGGATGAAAGTCACAACGGCGCAATATTTCCTATTAAATTAATTCTATAGTTATTGGTCTCACAATAACTTTTGCACTTTATTAATTATATATTAATACATTTTTATGAAATATTCTTGTTTGTCGCGCTGCGTGTACTTTCTCCATTCTGTGAGTTTGATCTCCACATGAGAATCCTGGTAAGGCAATTCTCTGGTAAGAGCGCCCAAAATAAAGACATAGCATTTTCTATAAATAATAGCAAGAGCCCTGCACAGATTTTCTGCCCAGCGGAATTCCCAGATTCCCAGATTCCTTTACTGTTTCTGTAGTTAGCACGCGTCGGGTATATATAAGGGAATTAAGGAAAAAATATATCTGTATAGATCTGTCAAGCTAGCGACAAGCAGAAATATTATATAATTACCACAGGAAACGGAAGAAGCACAGGGCGGTTGGTACACATCGTTTAATGTATTTTACAGGAGGCACTTTACAAAAAATTCGGTGACTCCTGCTGAAAGGTGAATGATTAACCCGGCTCCAGGAGAGGGGCTGTTAGTGCTCCCCTTGCAAAAGGAGTTGTGACGGGGCTGTAAAGGAGTCGTAAACTGCCCCCTCCTGAGGACAGAAGTTGGCATATCAAACCCGGGGATTAACCAAAATGCAGGTTTCCTGAGCTCGGTCTGTAGCTCAGCTGCGTTGTTGTGTTCTGTGGACCTTACTCAAGGGAGCAAACGTTGTAAATCTGGGATCGGGTCCCAGGCTTGGCAGACAGCCGGCAGCAAGGGGCAGGGGGAAATTGTGTTAGTTCTCGTTTATCCCCACTTGGAGAAAAAGTGCATTTTTTGTTTATTTACGTCTTTTGGAAGGAGGAGGGTTGGGTGCCGGCATTTCTGCAGCTCTCTCCCGAGCGGTGGAAGAGGAGATTTGAAGAAACAAACCGGAAAACAACCTCAAATGCCAGTTTCCCACTTTTCCTTTTCCTTTCTTCTCCTTCAGCTGCTCCCTTGCACCTGACTTCACCCGCCTCCGGGGCCTGCCCAGCTGTGGGCACACCCGTGGGCACACCCGTGGGCCTTTGCCCCGCGTCCATCCCGCCCCACCAGAAAGGCTTCTGCGGGGATGCGGTATTTAGCTAAGCCTCACTCTCCCATGTTTTCCCTGGAAAAAGGCTGTGGTACCCCCCAACCCCCAGCCCCAACCCAGCGGTGCTCCCCATTTTTACGTGTCTAAACTGCTTCTCTCGTCGCTCTGGTCCCACATACATCCGTGGCCTAAGCCTCGGAGGGGGATGCCGAGGTATGGCAGGGCTTCCCCCCTCAAGACACCTTAGCTTCCCTTCCGGGCTGCCTTCGGGAAAAGCTTCAAGGTCTTTGGATAGAGGATAGTGGGTAAACACCATGGGAATTGGTGGTATTGTTATTTATAGCACCGTCTCCCTGCTCCGATTGAGCGCCGCCTAAATATGAATTCACAATATAGATAGCTAGTCTATAATTTGAATTAAAATCCCCCCAAAGAGCCCGTAGCTGGAGAATTCTGAAATCACAAGCCTAAGTTGACACAATGAGCCCATGGTGTCAATAAACCATGGGCGAGATGGAGAGATTGTCACTCCAGACCATAACAGTTCTGAAAGTGTCATTACCGTCTGTCCTGTCAATGAGCTCCAAATTAAGGACTATGAGAAACAGCGAGATAAAAGTCACCGTCTTGGCTCCATTATGGGCGATCGTGTCAGTGATCTGAGAATCACTGGAAAGCGATTCTCACCACCGCCACCCCCCGCCCTTTTTTTTTTCCCCCTCTAATGTACCTTTCAAGCCATGCCTCGGGATGCCAGGGTTTTGAGGTGCGCTCAGAGGAGAAGCAGCCTTGAAGCACCCCAGGCTGTGCCTCAAGCTTTCCCATTGAAACCGACGGAGCTTCTTTGGGAAACTGAGAATTCAACGGAGAAGCCGGAATAATTCCATCAAAACTGTGCTGGGGCCAAAGAGTACTTCATTTGATTTGGCAATACCTGTGATCCCATGAACAGACACTTTTTTAGACCATTATTTTCTTAAGTCAACACAAAGATGGTGAAGGTAAAGACGGAAATAAAATAAAAGGCTCAACTTGAGCAAAAGACAATGCATCTCCATTTGAGATAGCCCCTTCTAGGCATTAGGACTTTCAGAAATTGTCCCCAGTCTCTCTCTCCTGCTAACCTGAGATAGTTAAGGGGACGTATTCAGGAACTGGAAACATTCACTTCTGGATTTTGTGCCTTTGTCGGTTTAAGCAAAGCAGTTAGCGTTCTTCAGGAGGGGTTTTGTGTTTAATATACATGAGTTCATTCGACTACAATGAGAAAATAAAACTCATTTGTTCTTATAAAAGTAGTAAGGAAAGGTAACTTTAAATAGACTGTCAAAAAGGACCCCGCTCGAGGGGGTTGCCTTCCCGCTAAAGGGCCTACATTCAACTATAATTTCACCTCGTTATGTTGTGCAGTAATTCCTGAGTTTATTCTCGCCACTGGTGCTTGATTTTCTTATATATTTTTAAGGTCATGAAAGGAAAAGTGCGGGCTTCGGTTATGCGTCCTCTGGGAAGGACGTAGGGGTAATGCTGTTTTAGATGCAGGAAAAAACTCTGAAGAGTTTGAGGAGGCTGTTGGCTATTAATGAAGAGTCCTGGAAGCATGTCTGGACAATCGGTTTTCTCTATTTTTCGAGAAGCCTTTTTAAAGTGACTTTGATAGGTGCTGGGTGCTAGCCGGCTTTTCTGCTGTTTATTGTCTATGTTAAACTCGTCCCAAGATCCGAGTTTCGTTTTTTTGTTTCGATTTCTCTTCTCGTGGCACTGGAAGAAAGCAGGGTCGGGTTGTTTTGCGTTTTTTCTCTCCTTCTTTTTTTTTTTTTTTTTTTTTTGCTCTTAACCTCCCCGCGTTTTGTTTTTTCAAGGCCCCAACCTCCAGCGCTCTCATCCGTGCTGCGGGCGCAGCCGGAGGGGAGGTATCAGAGGGGCCGCACGGAGGGCGCTGCGGTACCCGCGCCCGACTCCCCTGGGGTCCCCTGATGTCACCAGGGGTCCCCGGGCCCTGCGGCCCGGCGAGGGCGAAGGCCGTGTGCTGGCCGCCCGGCCGCACGTGTGCTAGCCCGGCGGTTTCATTAGGGAGAAAGACGATGAAAGGGGAGGCCGGGAGGACCGCGGAGCTCCCTGTGCATTCCCCGGCTTTCAAGGGTCCTTAGAGCCCTTGAATGAAATTACTGGGCGAAATGGGGTCTGGCGGGAGCGGTCGTGTCTCGCCCCCCTCCTCGGTTTGTACGTGTAATGCCACTTCTGAGAGCGACAATCGGGCTGCTTGCTGGACAGGCAGGGACAAAAAGGAGATTAAACCGTTTTAAATAATAATAAAAAAATATCCAAAACGTAAGCAGAGTGGATTACACTTGCTCCAGCGCCTCGGTTTCCCCCAGATTCCCTTAAGAGCCGCCCTGGGGCCTCTCACAGCGGCGGCCGCTGGCCGGGGCAGCGGTGGGGACAAGAGGGGGGGCATCCGGGGAGGCTGGGCAGCCCTCACCCGCGCTTGGCTCCGCCGAACTTGGAAAATTCTTCTGAGCTTGTTCTGTTGTCTCTGAGTCTCCGTGCGTCGCCGTGTTAGATGTTGTGGCCGAGGAAACCCCGCATTTTTCTCCACTCAGGATCGTGCAAGAGGCTGGGGAAGGAGGTCCAGTCTGGCTGAGCTGAGGGGTTCCCCCTGCCCCCTCCACTCGAAAGGTGTTCCTCATTCTAGGGCATTTCAGGGTGTATCTCCTCAACTTTTCCTCGGGAGACTACCGTAAACTTACCGTGTGATATCTGAATTTCCCAGAGATTGTGGTTGTCAGTGCGTTAAAACTTCCCTGGCTAACTTCGTCTACCGAGCGCTGGGCTGCTGCAGCATCAGAAGGGGGAGAGGGAATTTCTCTGTACATTTTCGTCTTTCCTTCCTTTTTTTTTTTTTTAAACGTAATGAAATTAAAACTTTTGGAGCTCATAGTTGACATTTTGTGGAAAATTGAGTTATCAAGGCAGTAATTATTTCACAGGGAGATAAAACTCTCATAGCCCTAACTGTCAAATAAGGCCCTTTTCAGATTTTAATTACAAAATAAAATTAGTCTGCTCTTCCTCGGAAGGGTTTGTGAGTGGCTAAACAGAGCTTCCCCCAATACTGGTGGTCGTCAAACTCTGCTAATTAGCAATGCTGAGAAATTCCAGTTAACAAGGACATTCTCTAAGTCTCTGCAGGTTCCCTGCCGTTCGCCTTCATTTCCATAAGAAGATTAAGAGTGGAGGGGAACACACTCAAATGCAGATGCAGAAAAGAAGCGTTTTTAACAAGCATCATAATAGTAAGATGCTTGGCTAGTTCTCACCTAATTACTGCAAGTTAAACCTCTATTTGCAGCTAAGGACAAAAAATGGGTTGCAATCTCCCATCTCCACAAGACTGCTTTATAGTTTGCTTTAGATTGGTTACTAGCAGGTTCAGGGAAAAAGAAATAATATGAAAATCTGTGTATTATTTCAGATACAGTTAACAGGATAGGTTGCATCCTTGGAGCTCTTAGAGAAATTGGTGAGTGTTATAACAATAAATACATAAAATCCAAGTAGTTAACACTCATTTTCTTTTCAAGACAATCATAACCTGGAAATAAGAGTGTGTGTGCCGCAGAGCCCAACCCTGGGAAGGTTTGCAGACTATTTGTTTAATGTAGGCACTTTTCATTTCCATAAATTATACCAAAGGCAACGATTTTTTAAATCCACTCGGATTAAACAGTCCCTCTGCAGGCCTCCCTTCCAACGTGGCTATGTTCTTCTAGAGAGCGGTGTTGTCATTGTTATTAATACCGAAAATCAGGGACCATTTAATATGTTGGGGTTTTTATTTTATTTCATAGCCAGCATCTTGCTCTGCCCCTGTTTCCACCCGGTGTGTGTGGACATATCCCCAACCAAGCACAGCTCCATGCCCAGAGGAAAAGCAGGAAATGCCCCAAAAGAGCCACCCCCCCACCTTATTTTCTGCAGTGCATTATTATGTATATGTGCCAGATAGTTTATTGCATCGATAATTAAAACTGTTAATTAAAATAGAGCTGTAAATACTCCCGATAACACAATCGTTAGGCATTTCCCATCCTTTATCTGTATGATAAATGCAATTAGGGAAGTGCCAGGCCCCGAAAGGCCCCCTGGGTACACCCGTAGCCCACGTAGCCCTGTCCTGCGTGGAGCACAGAGCCGAGCACCTCCACCTTACACCACCCCCACCCCCCTCCGCTACAGCCAGAGCGAAAGGCACTTTGCCTGCTCACAGCTAGCACTCAGTTATCGGCTTATTTATTATGATCAACACCACCCTCAATTTTATTTTAGAATTTAAATATACCTAAGGCTGTTTTGGGTTGGGTTTTTCTGATGCTATTATTGTGTGGGTTGGTTTTTGTTTTTTTTTTTGTTTGTTTATTTTAGGATTTTTAGTGGTGGGGGCAGTTGTTGGTTTTTCTTCGTGTGGGTTTTTTTTTGTTGTTGTTGTTTTTTAATAGCGTTATCAACTCTAGACTACAGGGAGAACAATAGTAAAGTAAACAGCCACTGTGCCCTCAGGAGTGTCTGGGCAATCAGAATTCGTTTATATCCTACATCTCGTAATTTGCACCTATTTTTCGACGGTTTAACCTATCACTTATCTAGGGGTTATATATACATTTTCGAATTAGATTGAAGCCGATAGGATTTATTTGAATAATCCACACGCAGAAAAAAAAAGATGCCTCCCTATTCGTTGGCTGGTTTTTATTATAGTTGTTATTATTATTATTATTTAGATTGGATGTAATTGCCCAGTCCCTTCCCCCCGGTCCCGGCTGCCGGTCCCTTTCCCGGCTCCCGGCGGCGTCTCCCCGCCAGGAGCACGGCCTGACCGGCAGGGGGCGCCGCGACGCCACGGCTGAGTCCGTGCGGGGCACCCAGGCTCTGCCCGCACCACTCACGCCCGCCGAGCCCCCGCACCCGGGCCCCTGCGCGGGGTCCCCCCCTCCGTCCCGATCTCCCTCCGCCTTAACGCTGTGAGGGGGCCGGAGCTAAAGGTGGAGCAGCCCCACCAGGGCGGGGGAGGCGGGGAGCAGCGCGGGGAACAGCGGATGGGGAGGCACACGTGGAGCAGGGTCGGTGAGCGGCTCCCCCTCTCACCCTCCGCATTCCCTCTCCCCTCCTTCCTTTGTCGTCAAGTGCATTTTAGCAACAAAGATCGCAACAAGAGGGTGGAAGTAAACTTAGCCGGGGCTTTGTGAGGCCCTTGTAGTGACAACAAGAGAAATAGCAGGGCCTATTTGTAGCGCGCGAGCACTTCCCTCCGCCCCGCGCTGAGCCTCTCTCCACTTTCCCCGCCGCCGCCCTCACCAGAGGCACGGGCAACGTTAGGCCGCTGGGTCCGGTCCATGCCCCTGCAGAGGGGGTCCCTGCCTCGCTTTGTACATTTCGGGGATCCGTGTTTCCACTGGACAAACCCCATCCTCCGATGCCGCAGGCTGGAGGGAATGGCTTGGTGCGGTGCGCCACAGCCGGAACGGAGCAGGGCGCGGGAGGGCACAGCCTCTCCCTGGGATGTGCGGTGCAAACTCGGCTCCCGACAGCGGCAGGCAGGGGAGAGGCCCTGTGCAGAACCTGGCCGGGGCTCCTCTTGCCCGGAATCCTGGCGCCGGCCGGCGGTGGCCTGTGCTCGGCCATCCGGGCCGGCCTGGACGGGGTGAGCTCTGCACACGCCGGGCCCCGCGCAGCCGGGGGGGATGCTTCGTCCCGAGAGACAGGGGTAAAGAGGGGTGGGGGCAGGGGGAAAGCCTTTCCCTCTCCGCTCGCCCCATGGCTTCTCCCAGCCCCAAACCAACGCCAAATTAAAAAAAAAAAAAAAAAAAAAAAGGGGGGGGGGAAACCCCACGTAGCAACAATGCTGTTTACCCACTTCCTCCAAAAGGCGTGTGTGACCTGTTGCTGGAAGGGGGGGATACAAAGGCTTCCCAGTGGCTGCCTGGGCCGCCTCCGGGCCCGCCTCCCCGCCGAGCCGGCCCGGCGGCTCCGAGCCCCCGCCCCGTTTCATGCAAAACCGGGGGTAGAGACTTGTCCTCAGTGGCGGAGCCGCCGCGCGCTGATTGGCCGGGGAGAGCACATTTATTCCCTGACAAGCCCCCATCACATGGATGGTTGTCTATTAACTTGTTCAAAAAAGTATCAGGAGTTGTCAAGGCAGAGAGAGAGAGTGTGTGTGTTTGCAAAAGGGGGTAAAGTAGTTTGCTGGCTCTTTAAGACTGAGGTGGAGAGAGAGAGAGAGAGAGCGGCGGGCTGAGAAAAAGGAAAAAGGAGGAAGAAGTTTTCTAAAATCGAGGCTCCGGCGGCAATAATAGCAGTTATTAGCATTATTAATCCATCAACGAAGAGGAAGATCCTGATCTTGATCCAAGTGTGGTTTTGGGGAGTCCCCCTCCCCCCTTTCCTACCCCTCCCTAGGAAAAAAAAAAAAAAGTCCGACTCGGGACTTCGCTGCGGCTGCTCCTCGCTTCTCTGCTCAAGGCTGGTTCCAGGCAAAAGTAGTTTGAATGTACAACATGATGGAAACCGAGCTGAAACCTCCCGCCCCCCAGCAAACTTCGGGGGGAGGCACAGGCAACTCCAACTCGGCCGCCAACAACCAGAAGAACAGCCCGGACCGGGTGAAGCGCCCGATGAACGCGTTCATGGTGTGGTCCCGCGGGCAGCGCCGGAAAATGGCCCAGGAGAACCCGAAGATGCACAACTCCGAGATCAGCAAGAGGCTCGGGGCAGAGTGGAAACTTTTATCCGAGGCGGAAAAGAGACCCTTCATTGACGAAGCCAAGCGGCTCAGAGCTCTACACATGAAGGAACACCCGGATTATAAATACCGACCCCGGAGGAAAACCAAGACCCTCATGAAGAAGGATAAGTACACGTTGCCGGGGGGCTTACTGGCGCCGGGCACCAATACCATGACGACCGGGGTAGGGGTTGGGGCCACCTTGGGAGCTGGGGTGAACCAGAGGATGGACAGTTACGCGCATATGAACGGCTGGACCAACGGAGGCTATGGGATGATGCAAGAGCAGCTCGGCTACCCGCAGCACCCGGGCTTGAACGCTCACAACGCGGCGCAGATGCAGCCCATGCACCGCTACGATGTGAGCGCCCTGCAGTACAACTCCATGACCAGCTCGCAGACTTACATGAACGGATCCCCTACCTACAGCATGTCTTACTCCCAGCAAGGGACCCCGGGCATGGCCCTGGGTTCCATGGGCTCTGTGGTCAAGACGGAATCCAGCTCCAGTCCCCCCGTAGTCACTTCCTCGTCTCATTCAAGGGCTCCTTGCCAAGCTGGGGACCTTCGGGACATGATCAGCATGTATCTACCAGGTGCTGAAGTACCAGAACCAGCTGCCCCAAGCAGACTTCATATGTCCCAACACTACCAGAGTGCACCTGTTCCTGGCACAGCCATTAATGGCACACTCCCTCTATCACATATGTAAGACAAAGGGGCCGGGGGGGGGGAGCGGGGAGGGGGGAAGAAAAATTAAACAAAACAAACAACAAAAAAACCTTTTATTAGAAATTCTGGACTTTTTTTTTTTTTTTGGACTATTTTTGTACAGAGAAAACGTGGGGCGGGGGGCGGGGGGGTTGGGGGGGGGAACAGAAATTAAACCGACAAGGAACTTGTATAGATCTCGGAGGGGAAGCAACTACACAAAACTTTTTAAAAGTTCTAGTGAAAACGGTAGGAACTTTGCAGAAAGTTTGCAAAAGTCTTTACCAATAATATTTAGAGCTAGACTCAAAGAGAGAAGAGGAAAATGTTTTAATATTTGCAGGCAACTTTTGTACAGTATTTATCAAAAGTAACATGGCAATCAGAATGTCCATTGGTAATAGAGAGAAAGGATAAAAAAAACCCCAAACTCGCGAATTTGCCAATTATTTTTAAAAAACAGACTCTTACTGGAGCGTTGTGGCTTTGGCAGCTGGATTTGTAGCAGCTGCAGGAGAGGAGAGGAAATTATTTTACATCATTTGGATATTTTAATGGTTTTAGAAATTGTACAAAAGACACAAAAGGTAGGATGAGTACTTGCGAACCATGGGCTTGGTTTGCTGTGAAAGGGCAAACGTTTAAATTGTACTAAATTTTTTTATTTTTTTTTTATCTTACTCTTGTTAAAAAGCAGAAATTGCCATGCAGGTTCACACGCCGTTTGTTAATTTATAATAACTTTTTGTTTCCAGACTTCATTCTGTTCAAAGAAAAGGAAAAAAAAAAAGGAAAAATATTTACCAACCTGAAATTACTGTGTTTGAAATATTTTCTTATGGTTTGTAATATTTCTGTAAATTTATTGTGATGATATTTTAAGTTCTTTTTTTTTTTTTTCCTCCTCATTTTCCGTAGTTGTATTTTAAAGATTCGGCTGTATTATTTGAAATCAGTCTGCCGACAGTCCATGTATATATTTGAACTAATACCATCCTTATAACAGGTACATATTCAAGTTAAGTTTTTACTCCATTATGCACAGTTTGAGATAAATAAATTTTTGACATATGGACACTGAAGTTCCGCTTGAGTCTTGGATTTATTTTTGTAACGCAAGATGTTTTTTTAAATAATTCATGCTGTGGAAGGTTTCATCGTAGCCAACCGAGTACGATAAATAATGCAGCGATATATGGGACACATGAATATTTTTATATGGCTGGATAGAGAAGGCGCGATAGCTGTAATGGAGTAACGGCCGGCGTCTCCTGCGGGGGGACAGGAAGGCGGAGGGGGACGTTCGTTTCCCTGTTCCTTTCCTCCCGAGCCTGCGGTATGGGGGGTAACGGGGGCTCTCAGTCGTCTGCTTTTGGACACTTGTTGCCGCCGGCGGGACCGAGAGGCTGGCGGGGCTCGGGAGCGGAGGCCCGGGCCGGGGCCCTGGGAGCGGCCGCCTCTCTGGTAGCTACGGATCATTTACTTCTCTTTTCCCCATGGTGCCTTCTCCCCCGGTCTCTGAGGGGCCCCCGGCCTGACGCTGGACTGAGCGCTCCCCGCTCCCTCCCTTTGTTCCGGACATCCCAAACTTTCTTCTCCTGGCTCCTGAGCAGCACAGGAGTGAGAGGTGGGGGTAGAGGGGGCGCTTGGCCTGGCAAAGGTGAGAAAGAGCAAAAAGGGAACAAACGAACAAACCCAGTAGAATGCCAGAGACTTTCACGCTTTATAACAGCTCTTTTTTGAATCCCATTTCTTAAATTGCCAGCGCGGTGTAGTACCGTTTCGGACACTCTCCACAGCCGGTCACAGACCCAAAGAGAAGTGGTGGCGCCCTCCAAATAGGAAGAGAAATACGCCAGCCGTGCCAGGTAGAGTGTTACTTTGTACAGTTGTAACTGCAATCGCCGAGGAGGCGGCTCCGCGATGCTCCGCGGTGCTGCGCGCTGGCTGCCGCGGTCTGCCTTCCGCAAAGTGACAGGGCCCATCGGCCCTGGCAGGGCAGGGCCCGGTGTGCTGCAGAGCTGGGCAGCCGCTGCAGTAGTCCTCAATCCACCCCTGAAGCCCTAGGGTTTATACTGGACTCCTAAGGCGGCTGCAATTTCCCTTGGGAAATGCGCGAGGCACAGATGCAAGTAACAATAATAATTTATTTTTTTTAACGGGGTACGAAATTGGGAGCACTGTGCTAGCAGACTGGTCCTGTCTTCTGCTAATGGTGCGTTGTGTGTGGCGAGGAAAGGATCTGATGGTTGGCTTGGCGCAGAGTGGACATTCCAGAATGGGGGGCAAGTGTTAATCAGCTTTTTTCTCAGGGATTTCACCAGCTCGGGGAGCGCGGGGAGGAAGAAGGCAGGGAAAATAAAAACAAAAAAAAAAAAAACAACCCCCAAACCATACACATACACAAAAAGAATCCCACCCCACGAAAAAGTTTCATGACTGGCTCTGGTTCTTATTTGGTAGTGCCATTGCCTCGGCTCAGGTCTGGCCTGCATCCTGGAAGCGTGGTATCCAGCTGAAAAGCAACATCGCCAGACGAGAAGATGTGGAGTACTGCTTACTGCCTGGTTTTGTAGTTCATTTCCCTTTGTCCTTTTGATTTCTGCACTGTCCCAGTACTGTGCTGACTAGCACAGCAATTTTTGCAGATTCCCGACCTTATCTACTTCTTTTACGTTAATGAAAGGAGTAAAATGTTCTTTTTCAGAATGCGAGCCTTTGCTATGCGTCTGGGGATTATTCACGTGGTAACGAGCCCACAACCCCGCTCCCTTTTGCCTCGCTGGGAAAAGAGAGCAGGAATGAAAACCTAATCGATATCACGATTCCATTTTTTTTAAAGGGAATCTTAGCCAATTAACAGCAATAAAACCTGGCCCCTTTCTGAAGTGCTAACTAAAATAATCGAGGGGGGTAGCTGGAAATGTTGGTCGTTTTACAATTTGCATAAAGAAGGCAAGTTAATACCACTACACAAAAGGCACTAAGCCACATATTCAGGCTTAGTGTATTCAGCAACTTTTTATATGGGCAATTTGTTTCAGCTTAGATTTTGAAGTACATTGGAATATATGTGGTTGAAACCTGAACTCCTTCGGACAGATTCCTTGCATCCATCCATCCATCCATCCATCCATGCATCCATCCATGCATCCATCCATTCATCCATCTGCTTAGAGATGAGAACCCAAAGTATTTCACACGTACAGCTGAACAATTTCATTTTTAACGTGTTACTTGGAGGAACGCCATTGCCCACTGCTCATTTTAAATTCAACACTTTCAATAATCCCTTTGACACCTGAGCCGTTATCCTGAGTTTTCATCTAGGGCATCTGAAATGTGTAGCGGAGTTCATGGATGTGGTTTTGTTTTGGTTATTGAAGACCTTTTGGGTTCTCTGTGTGTTCCTGCTCGTGAATTGTGTGCTCCATAATCCGGGTGATGCTCAGTCCAAGAGAGCCAGTGTAATGTTTCGCTAACCTTCTATAGAGCCGAAATGAACCCAAGGATTATATTTTTCCTTGTGATTTTTTTTTTTTTTTACTGCTTTTTAAGGACCGGGGTGTTAAAATATTTTGCGGAACTGGAGAGGTAGATTAGCAGAGTTTCTTGCCAAAGCTGGGAAGCTGGTATTACAGACTGTCCCAGGGGGAAATCGCTCACATTAACCGCTAAATGAATATTTGACAAGGGCTCATTCGGGGGTATTATTACTACAAACGGGTCCCTACTGGACTTTCCAAGGGTCAAAGAGCAATGGTTCAATTAATTATTTAGACTGTTAGTAGATTTGGTTGTAATAGCTGTACTTATTTCTGCGACCGACAGCTTCTTGCGGTGGGGGACGTGGGGAGGGAGAGGCTCTCTCTCGCAGCCCCGGCTAAAACAGCGACGGGCGAGCGGCCGCTGGCTGCCATCAGACTTTCCCTGCCTCAAACGATGTTTTTATTCCGTGAGACGCCCACGGGTGCTGTTGTGGGACCTCGGGGCTGTGGTGAGCCCAGCAGCAGCTTGTTCTCTCAGTATTCATTCCTCCTCATCCCAAACTGGCTGCAGCTCTATGTATCTGACACCGAGAAGGAGGCAGATAGCCCAGCAATTTAAGTAGTATATAATATAGGTCCCACTGAAAGAAAGAGGGCCATTACTGATAGGTGTGATTAGATACACTTAAGTTATTTAAATCCTGATCTAACTCAAATAGTAAAATCTAAGGCCCGCTGTGGTGCGGACGAGATTTCCGAGGATATGTGCAAAATGCTGACTTTGAGATGGCAGGAGAGCCTCCTCTTTGCGTTTTTTAACGCCAACCAGCCTCGCCTGATACTGTCGTTTCAACTTTTTTTTTTGTTTGTGGGAGGGGGGGGGGCGAGAAAAGGGAGGATTATTTTGTTTAATTTCTACAACAAACATGTCCGTAGCAGTAGATACTAAAAAAAAAAAATGTTGGGAGTGTGCGATTAGGTGACAATAATATATGTTGAATGAATAAGATAAGCTGCAAGGGGGGAGAGGGAAGCAGTAATTACAAACCCAATTCATTCAGCTTTTCAGGACTTTTGTTGTGGGAGCTCCATTGACGGGCTTCGAGCTGCCAGTTTTCTCACATTAAAAAGAACTGATCAGCGCCTCAGGGGGACAAGCAACACCGCTTAACTGCATAGTGATGGGGTCCTCATTTAGAACCATTACAACAGGAAAATTAAACAGAGCCTTTGTGTGCACCAGGTTTACTTTTCAATTGCTGACAGTTTATAGCTAACTGCTCAGAGATTGAAGTTTGATTGCGGTTTGATCGCCTGCTAGTTAGAACCACCGCTATTTTAGTTTTGGTAATTAAACCCCAGTTTTTCTGGCGATGGCACGGGGAATTGCAAGAAGTTTTGATGCTATTTTGCTTTTGAGGAACCAGCTCGCTTTGCGAGGACGTACCGCGCTGCAGTGAGTGTGGGGAATCTTTCATTTCCGAGCTGCAAGGAAAAGGAGCCCGGGGATGGGAATTCCCGGAGCTGTACGTTCGAAGCGGGAGGGCGAGCCTTGTCTCCAGCCGGCACCGCGACGGGCGACCGCCGGCTCTGCCCGGGGTCAGCGCTGCTCCGCGTCCGCTCCGCGCCCCTGGCCGGCGGAGCCTCTCGTGCTGGCAGGTGTCGGCCGGGCGAGCGGGAGGAGCGGGAAGGAGGAGGGAACAAAGCAAAACCCCGAGCCTTTCTGTGATGAGTTTAGAGCTTCGCTTCTGGAGTATGCAGCGGACTTGCTGTGGCTGAGCCCTGTGTGTGAGAGCGTGCATGTGTGTGTGCATGTGCGTGTGTATCCGTGTGCGCCTGTGCGTGCCAGGGGAGGGGGGGAGCCGAAACGAGTTGTAATTTTTCATTATAATTTAGTGAGGCCGGTAGAGAGCTGGGATCGGACACTTGCTGCATGGAAGGGCCCTTCCCTGCCTGCCCAGGTCCTCCCTCCGGAGCCCCCCGCACCGCCGAGGACCTGCTGGCGCTCGGGATCCCCGCATGGATAGGAATAGGGCCGAGGAAGTTTCTCACGGAGTTTTCCTCTGGTAACTCCGACTGCAGGAACCAGTGCGGTGTGCTGCCTCGCAACACCTCTACCATGTGGATGAGAAGTTTTACGGGGGGGGTTACGTCTTCTCTTTCCTTTTAATTTTCATTTTAAAATTCTGCTAGGGTTTCTATGTGTTTTGCTTCCATACTCCTCCCCCGCTAAAAGTACCTCTCCCTCCCCCCAGATTAGTTTCAGACTCAAGTCACCGAGCGGTTATTCTAAGGTGGTTTTCTTCTTCAGAGGAGCGAGAGGCCCCGCAAGTCGAGGGATTCCTCGGGGCGCCCCATGGGGCAGAGGGTTTCCAGCCCCTTCCCGCGGGGTCCGGTGGAGGTGGCTGGGGCCAAAGCGGCCATGCTGTCAGTTCCTGGGGGCTCTGGGGGCAACGGGACCTGAGGAAGTCTGGGGCACAGAGCTGGGCCGTGTCTTCTAGGCTCCCCAAAGAGCGTTACTCCCCCCGGAGCGTAGCGGTGGGCACGGGTCTGCCCCGGCCGGGATGTGCCCCCACTCCTGGGTAGCTGCCCCGGGGAAACGGGAGGAGAGGGTCGGCCCCCTGCTGGCTCCCCCGCCCCGGGACCTCAGTGACCCCATCACCTCTGCAGCAGTTAGGGCTGATGACGTGATGTGAATGCTTTTTCGCACAGAAAGTTGTGATTAATGGAGGGGAATATAGAAAAGGGGGAAATCCCACTGGGTGCTGGAAAGAAACAGGAATCTGCAGATCCTCTCGCGCGGGAAGTCTCCAGAGGAGCGTCTTGGGACACAGTCACACGCATCCAAGTCTGAGGGCCTGATTCTACCAACTTGCCTCCCCTCCTAGGGGCAGCTCCCGACGGGCGAGCGGAGCTTACTCGGGCGAGTAAGAACGCCCGGGGCCAACTTCATTAGAACTAACCCCTGCCGTGCTCTGTGAGGCGGCCGGGCAGGCAGGCTGTGTGCGCGGCGGGAGTGGGGGCTCTGGAGGCTCCGGAGGCTCCTAGGACCGCAGCTGGAGTCGGGAAAGGGGCTGGGGCTCCTGCCGGTGGTGTGGGTACCACGGGAGAAGCTTCCCAACGTTTTCCTCTGGCATTTCTTGGAATGATGGTTCCTTTAAGCTCTTGCAAATTGCAAAAAGTTGCGGAAGACACAGAAATAATTAATGTATTAAAAAAAGCTGCGAATTCCTCAGGAGGCACCTTATCAACTCCAGCCACACTGGCTTCATCCCTCCTCGTATGTTAATGCCCCGTGACGTCACCGGCGCCAGATTGAATGTGAATCAGTTATGAAATTATTAGTTTCAGCTCAAAAAGGAATCTGGCTCTCCCGTGAGTGGGATTTGCCTTGCTGCGGATTCTTGCTCCGTGTCCTTCCCACGTTATGCACACATAGTAGTTGCAACTTCTTAGTCATACGAATCCTCATTTCCAAAGCACACATCTAAACGGGGGGTGATGTAAAGAAACCCATAGATTAATTGGGTCCCATTTCTGAGGCGGCTGTCTTGCTTATAGATACACACATTACACTCGAAAACAGGCAATCGGATTTCCTCCTCCTTTGCAGGTAGGCAAGAGCTCCTTGTGATTTATTTCTGTTAAGATCCCACTGAGGGGGTATTATTCTTTGCCAGTGCAGGAAAAAAAATACCCAGGATTATTTGCTTTTGCTCGCGATAGAGGAAAGTGGGCCAGAACGGGGGAAAGACAAATCTTTTTTTTGTTTGTATGTTTGTTTGCTTCAAATAGAAAAGGTTTGATCTGGGCTTTGGAAAAGGAGAGCAGCCCAGCGTGCAGAGCCAAGGGACCCAAGAGGGGAACAATGGGCTCTAACACCGTTTCATTCGCTGAGGCCACTCTAATTAGATGTCTGGATCCGGCGAGATCAAATACCTGAATCTAAACCCCTCGGCTCGGTTCCTTTCGCTTGTAAACGCTTTTGAAAAACGGTTCTGGAAGAAACCAAACTAACCCCCAAATCCCCCGGAGTTCCTTTGGTGGAGTTTTGCCTAGAAGAACTCACCCGGGTAAGGGGCGCCGAGCGCCCCTCCCCGCGACCCCGGGCCCCCCGGCGACCCCTGCCGGGCCCCCCTAGTGATCTTCCCTCCAGCGCTGAAGGCCATTTCGTTCTCTTTGGCCGTTTCTTTTTCGCCGTCTCCTGAGAGCAGGCTGCTCCGTTACCATGAATTATGAATAAACTTATAGCTCTGTCTCTTGGGGAGGGTCCGATGTCGGGCCCGTGTCCCCAGAGGCCAAGGGAGCCGAGGGGTGGGAGGTGGCCCCGGCCCCACTCCTTTCTCCACAGTCCCCCGAGCAAAGGGGAGCAAGAAGAAAGGGAGAAAGAAAAAGTTATAACTGGACAAGAAGTGAGTTTTCTGACTAATGAAACCCAAAAATGAGTGGAGAATATAAAGTATTGTGAGATTTCTTCCCTGTTCCCCCGGCACTGATTGGCAATACTCTTTTTTTTTTTTTTTTTTTTTTTTTATCACCGTGTGTGTGGGTTTGGAAAGCAGGAAGAAATGTAATGAATTGAGTGCTGTCAGAGATGTCTTCTCTGTTGATGTGGTGAATGGCAGTAGCTCCCTGATCCAGTGCAGGTGCAGTAGAGCAGGGGAATAAAAGAGGGGGGCTCTCTGTTCAGTGGAAAAAGCACATTCCCTACAATAGACCACACACTGCCAGCCAGCACGGCATCAGCTCACACTCTCAGACTTTTTTCGTCTCTTTCCACAGTCCTGAGCTCACAAAATGGCTATACACTAGCACTAGTTAGGGTTTGCTTTTAATGAACAGTTGTGACTCCTTTTGACCAACATTTAAATCTGCTGTGCACTCTCTGAAGACAGGTCTATTTTGATCACAGGTTTTAAAAAATGGCCCGTTTCCTCACAAGGCAGCTTGCTCAGGGCCATCGGTTACATCTGATTGCAAATGGGTAAAAAAAAAGAGCGCTCTCGGTTAATGAATTACGTTTTCCAAGTGCTCCCAACGGAAAAAGTTTTGTTGTTGGAGCTTGTTGTTTATTTGTTTGGTCCCTTTTTTTGGTTTAGTGATTTTTTTTTGTTTTCGTTTTAGTTTTGTTTCATATATGTATATATATATAAAAGAAACTGTCTTCTGGAGGAGGAGACACCGTTTTTAAATGGATGAGATGGGCTAATCCTATACGTGAACACGTACTAATCCTGTTTAGAGATAACCTGTCTCCTTTTTGGCTTAATGTATTACCTTTATACAAGGATAAAAACTTCGCGTTCCCATTAATTCGGTCTGGGTTGGGGTTTCTTGGCTTACTTCCGCCACTTTTTTTTTCTTTTTTTTTTTTTTTTTTTTTTTTTTTTCTGTGTGTGGTGTCTGTTTTGTTTTTTCCCCTCCCCTCAGCGCCTTGCTCAGCGGAAGCTCCGTGGTTACACTTGGTTATTCAAGTTTTAGTCCAAATTATTTCCAGAGTGAGGTTTCACTCCCCAGCAAAGGGTCTGATTGATTCTGTCCCTCTCTGTCTCGCATTTGATGTGGCTCGTCCTGTCGTGGAGAAGCTAATGAGCTTGGATTTTCGTGGCATCCCGGAGCAGTCTTCTCTCGCACCTATCCTGGAAGAAGTAGATTAAACTCTTTTGGATATACTTCTGATGAATTGCACTGAGGATATTTTTTTTCTGCGTTTGCTTATAAAAGCCCATGTTACTGTGAAAGTTATTTCCCCCCCCAATCGTGTTAACAAGTATCATCAAATTCAGGAACAGTCTGGCAAAGCCATTCCTTGCCTGAACACACTGCTAAACGGGAGCAGCTGACAGCTAATCAGTTATTACCTGAGCTCCGACCCACACACACTCTCCCCCCTCCCCCCAGCTTATAACAAAACGTATTGAAAATAAATGACATTAGAAATAACAGTAGGATTGCTGGTGAATGCCTGGAGCACGTTTCCAGGGATCAGATCATCCCTCGCACAAAAGGGGGATCTTGTCTACATAGGAGAGAAGAGATTCTATGGATGCGCCTATTGGAGAAATACAACCCGTTTACACTTTGTTGTCGGGATGTTTCAAACACGTCAGAGCATCATCACCTGACAGCTCCTTATTTATTGCCAACAAGTTGGAACTCTCCCAGCCCCAACCTTCGCCCGTTGCAGGTTGAACAGTAAAAGGAGGAAGGTTGGAGCTTCGGGGAGGTGTTCCTCCGCCCCCAGCTGGGTGTCCGCAGGGTGCCGGGCACCGCCCGGGAGAAGGGGACGCGACCGGCCGCTGCTCTCGGTTCCCACTCGACAGCCTTTGTGTCCCAGAGCTGCGCACACCCAGAATTAATCCTTCTTCTTACTGCTTACAGCCCAGACCCAAGGGGCAACTCAAACCTATTTAGATCGCCTTGGTTGGTTGCACAAATTTAAGTGGCAAATGAGTTATAAACCTAATAACCGTTTTAATAAAAATAATTGTTTGATTATGGCAGAGGAAATTTGCTGGAGTGCAAGGATGCGGCTGGGTTTGCGTTTTGGTAGCGGTAAACTCGTTTTTGGGTTGAAATCAAACGCCTTTTAAAAACATTACTCTGGAAAAAAAGAAAAAAAAATCCCAAACGAAAAAGCTCCCCAAACCCCAATCTGAACCCCAACCTTACAGCAACGAAAACCCGCCCCGATTCGGGAGGCGCTGCAGAACATTTTTCTTGCTATTCGGGAGAACTAATTTGCAAACAGAAAAATCCAGATGAGATTTGGGTGTCTGAATTAGTTGAAAACCATCAAGACGGAGAACAATTGATCACAACCGCTGGTACCTCTCACACTTTTTTTTTTCTTTCCCATTAAGGTTGAAGTTTCTGCCCCTCTTTCAAGTGAATTTACACTCCTGGTTTTACAAGGAAAAGTGAGGATGCAACAAGACCAGTCGCGTTGTCCTCTCTATACTTTTAATGCTAGCATATTGTTTGATTACTAATTCGAGTTAATATGATCTTTATGGCAACATAACAGTGGATAATTGGCCCTTTTTCTGAGCAACAATGTAAATCACAATCGCTTTATTATTTAATAACGTCAAACGCTTCGTTGGATTGGCCCCGACAGAGAAGACCTTTTCTTTCGAGGCAGTGTTGTTGAGAAAGAACAATGCAGATCTAATTGTGGAGATTTCAGAAGTTGGCTCCTGTAAATGAACAGCTTAGATATGGAAGTTCCAGCAGATGTCTGCACTTTTCCCTGTGACAAACCTTGTAACCCCCCTTCCTCCCCCACTGCCCTGTCCTCCCCCCTCCCCGACTTATTGAAGATTTTTTGTTCTCACATCCTAGCAACAACCTAAATCTTCGAGTAGCAAATACACCCCTTTCCCCTCGTTGCTATACAGCACTTCACATGCCAGGCTTAACCGTACAGACCAAATTAGCGCCTGGCCCGAGCCACCCCTCACTCTCTCTTCGTCCCGCCCTGCCTTCCCCCCCCGCCACTGCTGCAGGCTAGGGGGACAGTCGGGCCGGCGGTGGGGCCCCGGGGAGGGGTTTGGTCTCCCGACTTCCAGCTCCTTAAGGTGCCGGTGGTTTGTACTGCAACAGTTTGGAGGCGTCTGCAAGTTGCGGACGCTGGTCTGTGGTAGGAAACATACCGGGGCCTGCCAGCCCCGGCGAGGGGCGGTGCTGAAGGGCCCCCATAGGAAACCCCCATATGCCACCCACTGTCCCAGAAAGGTGCATCCAGGGGGTGTCCGACTTCCCTTGTCCGGCTCAGCTGACCCAAACCCGCACGGCTCCAGCGTGGCATGAACAACGAACCTGTTCTGGGGCAGGGGGCACGGCTGCGGGGACAGGGACTCCCAAGGGACGGCTCCGAGGGAGAAGCGGCGCAACTTCTGGTTCGGGGAGTACGCGCATATCAACACATTCAGTATCCATTCTCTCTGCCCTGGGCTGGGCGCTGCTCTGAAGAGGGACCCACGGGTTTTCCTCTTGTGCTAGAGGATCCTGTCGGGGAGGCGAATCCCGCTCCCCTCATGCGCCGCCAGCCCCTCCGAGGGTAATTCCGTGGAAAGGAGGCGCTTTGGCGGAGGAGCCGGCAGCGCTGAAGCAGCGGTTCCCCCCCCAGTCCCGATAATGCTGGCTTTGAGGGTTGCGCTGGCGGGGGGAGGACAGCAGGCTGTGTGTACCAGCTCTCCGCGCAGCCGGGTGTCAAGGACCAGGGGTGTCGAGAGATGAGGCAGATAGTCCAAATTCGGCTTTTTGTTTTTGTTTTTTTTTTTTTTTTTTGTTGTTTTTTTTTTTTTTAAATCACAAACTAACGAAATCCTTTCCCTCACCAACTGCAGCAGAGCCTCTTTCTTCCTCCTCTCGGGGTCTCCCCTTGGCTGCCAGGGGCAAGAGCCACTCCGTCGCAGCACTGCGGTTCCTGGTGCTGGGCCTCTGGGCTCCCCTGCAGGGCACAGCTGGGCCCCGGCCCGGGACACCGGCCTCACACCTGTGGCGGGGTGGGGTTTCTGTTCGTTTGCAAGAACCCACTCGAAAAAACGATTGTAAACACAGACCTGCTTACTGAAATTCCCCGAAACAATTCCGGGTTCAGTAACTCCGGACTGCCTGCCCTGCCTGCAGCCGCTGGAAGCAGTTGACCTTTGAGCCTTTCTCTTCTCTAGTGGCTGGAAGATCTTGGAATTTTGGGGGTTTTCTTTTCTCTCCTTTTATTTTTTTTTTTGTCCCACCATTCCATGTTTGTTTGTTTATTTTACAACTTTACTTTTCCCCGCTGATATCACCTGACGGGGGGGAGCACCGCACCCGCTGAATGCTCCCCGGGAAAGCGTGGGGTTCCAGGGACTGTACACTCCGGCAGCCGCGGTGTACCAAGGGTTAACCGCTCCCGCTCCCCGGCTCTGAGCAACCATGGATGAAACTGCCACGACTTGTCCCAAAAAAACATCACAGGGACAGGGATCATCCTGAGGGCCGGGACAGAGCAGGCCGGGCCGGGTCGGGGAGGCCTGGGCAGCTGCCACTCCCCCCCTAATGAGCTCATTTCCATGTCTGCGCCTCCCGCAACTGTGAGAAAATCCGCTGGGAGATGCAGCGTGCCGATGCGGTCTGGGCTGTCCCGGTCGCCCCGGCGACAGAGCCGCGATGGCTGCGGGGGAAGCTAGATAAATAAAACAACATAACCCACAACTTCTCCTGGCCGCAGCATCTCGGGGGGTTCCGCCGGTGGAGGGGGGTACCCCACTCCCATGCGTGTCTTTCTTGGGGACAAGCTCCCTGAACACCCGCTGGAGCTGTGCCTGGGGGGTGGATGGTGCAAAAGTGCCCGAGGACAGCCCGGGAGGGGGAAGGGAGCACTGAAACAGCCCCACACTTATCAATAACAAGATGTATAAATATCAAAGTGAAGCAGCCCGAGTAAGTCTTTCTAGAAGCGGGGAGGAAGCTTAAGCAGCTTTCTTTAATGGTGATTTGTAGCTCTGTAAGGGGCACGGATAGCAAATACCCTGCAGGTGCATGTTGTAACACTGCCATCCGGACTTTAATGTAGATTACTCTCCAACTCGTTTGATCGGTCCTTTGAAACCCTTTACAATTGCCTGTGACGAACCGCCAGTCTCAGGGTGCTGGGTTGTTTTTTTTTTTTTCTTTGAATAATGCCTTAAGGGTAAGTCCTCGGGGCTTTTCAAGGTTTCCAGCACATTTTTAAAAAACCACATTAGATTTTTACTTTAGAGCATGGGTCCGTGTCTCTCAACTTGGGGCTGTTAACAGGCATCTTTTAAATCATTAATCATCTAATAGCCACCAACTTTACTCTGAAAGGAAGACACAGGGAGCTTCTAAAGACCTCCAAACATTTCTATTGCTTTTGAGATTATACTGGTTGAAATTTAGGAGTTGACACTCTACCCCCCACCCCCGTCCCGCCTTCCTGCTGAAGCCCCGGAGCTGTCAGGTCTCCGGTGTTTATGAACTCTGGTGGGTGGATCTGTGCCGAAGGCCTTTTCTCTGGCCACTGAGAAGCCCGCGGTGTGGGTTTAGGAAGCAAACCCGAAGTGCAGTGCAGGGGAGAAGCTTGGTCAGAGGGCGAAATGGTCGGTGGGGGAGCGGGCAGGGCCTGGTGGGAAGCTCCCGCACCCCGACCGTGCTCTGGGACACCCTGCGCACTCCAGCTCTGTCCTGGGTGTGTGGGTGCCTTCGAGCAAACTGAGCTTGAAGGGGGAGATGGGGACACAAGACGAGAGAACTCAATAAATTCTGCAGATGTTTTGTCTCCACTCTCTCTGCAAATAACCTTTAACCTTTACTATTTATTCGATACTATTGATTAAAAAAATATTACTGAACTTTTCGCCCGTCAACTTCCACAAGTGGCGCTTTGTTTCTCTAAAATAAACTTGGGAGAAGTTATCCCTCCATATCAAAATAGGGATTTGAATTAAAGGCCCATTTGGGACACTTGAGACTACAAAGGGTTACACATAAATAAATGCCACATTTGCCTATTGCAAAAGTTTTCTCTGTCCTTTCTCAGTCACAACAGGGGAGGAAAAAGCCGTCGTTTATTATCTAGCGCTGGGCAGGAGCAGCCCCTCCAGAATGTGCTCTTAGATTTGGCCGGCAGAAGAGGGACTCTTCTCCCCCCTCAACAGCAGCTCCTTTTGTTCTCCAGATCTCTTTCCCAATTTCAAGCTTCACTTGCAAATCCTAAGTTTGTTTGTTAATGACGCTATTACCATCTGGCTCGTCCTACTTTCCAAAAGATATAAATCTCCCCAGTTTCATTGCCTACATTATCATTTAAGTGCCACGATAGCTGGAAGAAAAATATGCTTTCAAGGCTGCAAATTCTCTTGCACGGAGCGAGCTCCCGGGAGCAGAGCGGCTTGGCAGAGCTGAGCCAAATGGATTTCACCTTGCAGCGATGCTGGGAGAGGGAGAACAGAGCGATTTAAGTTTTCCTCCAGAAACTTAAGTGAACCTTTCTAGTCTCCCCAGCCCCCGCCCCTTTTGTAACTTTAATGCATCTGGCTACTTTGAACCGTTATCTTCGGCGAAGAGAGGGCAGGATGGGTCCTGCCCCTGCCCGCTCCTCTTTTCCCCTCCTTAGCGTGACCCCCCCTCCGCCTCTCTGCCATAACTACATATTCCATACGTGTGAAGAAACCATTCCTACTGGCGTCGTACAGTAAAGTGAAGAAAAGTTTAGGCTCTTCTCAGTGCATAGCGGTTGCGTATTTGTGTGCGTTTAAGCATAAAGAAACGGGGGGAGGGCGATAAGGGATGGGGGAGGGAGCTGGGTCGGTTTGTATATGGACTCCACAATGACTCTATTTATTCCCTGCAACCAGCCTGGGCAGCTTGAATAGGCGAGAGAGAGACACTCAGCCTTCTCAACGCGTGGGCTTTGTGAGATCTAGTCCCCACTAGCAGACTTCGACTGCTAATTTCCCGTTCTGCGGGACTGTCCTGCGAGGAGACACGGTCGGGCCCATCCACTCTGTCTCCCCCAAGCACCGCCTGGGTTCCAAGTCCCGAATATCTCTGAGGAGAAGTTTAGCCGAGGGAGTAGTTTAAGTTTAAAGCTTCATAGATTCTTTGCTATCTTTGCACTTTTCTGCGGGGGGGGGGAATAAAAATAAGAGGGATTAAAAAAAAATAGGACTCTATGTGTATGTGCGCACAAGCACACGTATACATAATATTGTCAAGCGAGGGAAAAGCTGCTCCATTAATATGGGAAAGAAACCCAGGTTTGTTGTTTTTTTTTGTTGGGTTTTTTTTGTTGTTTTTTTTTTTTTTTTCCAGAGTGATCCAATTGTTATAAATAATTACGGATGAAAAGAAAACTCACTTATTATGCACTTCTAATACTGTGACTGCATAGGAGAGAAAGGGGCCAAACCAGTGATTAATTAATATCGCCCTGGCGTAGCTGTTCTCTCGCGAAAGGCCTTTCCCCCTGTTGCCGCTGCTGAGTTATCATCCAGCTCGAGTCATGTGTAGCCAGGAAGGGATCTTGTTTATAAATTTATATGACGACCTTTTCTTTGTGTGTGCTCTAAAGTTGATATGGACAAATTGCAGAGGTGTACAATTTAAGTAGATGCACTTTTAATCACCGATCATTAAAATGGTTATGTTAAATATACTCAATTACATGCATGACTTCACCCTAACAGTACTTTCTATTCTCCCAGCTGCTCACGTATTCCTTAACTATAGTCAGCAGAAGAAACTCGATTATGCTGAATCCATACATTTCTATGGATTTCATCAGCCTAATTAATGCTTCAGTGTGGTCCATGTGTCTGAATGGTCCCTTTGCTATTACTTGGGTAAAGAGGCAGTGCTGGAATGCAGAGGGTCTTTCTTTCAAAGATACCCATGGGGGTCACTCTAGGACTCTAATGGCAAAGGTAGCAAGTGTTAAATAGCAGAAACATGCAGAGAAAGGGAAGGCAGAGATGTAAAAGGGACATTGATACTGTAGGTATGCCAAACAGGTCAGTGATGATAATTAAAACTCTTCAAGAAGAAAAGGTAAATGGAAAGCTTCCACAATTCGCAGCATGCCTGGTTAAAAGCAAACAAATCAGCCCACCAGCACCTTGCTGGTCCTGAGGAAAAACAAAAGGGGGGGGGGGGGGGGGGGCGGGGTTGGAAGGGGAAGAAATTAAAGAAAAAGAAAGAAGTTGACTGCAGATTTTTAGCCTGAATAAATACCAGGGCAGCCTCCTCTGCGAGCACCGCGTTTGGGTGCCCCATCTCTTCTCTAATTTTCTCTTTGCCGAAATGCAGGCTGTGAGGGGATAAGGCGGAGGAGGAAGGTGCTCGGCTGGGCAGGGCGCGCCCCCGCTGCCGCCTCCTGCGAGCTCCCTGTCTCCGCGCCTCCGTGGGCTCCCACACGCTGGGGCACCGCTTGTGCCCACGGAGGTGGGATAAGTAGCTCTGCCCTCGTCTCCCCAGCTTTCTTCCGAAATGAAGGAGCGATTAAAATAAATGGATGCATCGCAGCTTGAACGCAGCCAGCCAATAGCTGCTTTTATCACCCATCTTCCCGTCTTGGCATTTAGCGGCTTCTAAAAGGCAAAAGAGCTTCCTGCTACTTAAGCAACATTTTAATCAATCAATGAGATATATATCGAGATGTATTTATTTTTCTATTCCCACCTGTTGTAGTTGAAGACCATCTGATACCATCTCTCTCTGGCTGCTAGGAGAGGTGAGGGGAAAGCAGATATCTTGTCACCCACTGCACTGCCAAAAAGGTGGTGATCAAGCCCGCATGCCTTCCCTGTTCTTCCACCGTGCACTCTGCAAGTGACTTTGTCCTGACTTCGAGTCAATGACTTGCTACAGCCTTCATCCTTCAATTGGAGAGAGAAAGCAGGAAAGATTTCAGATCTATAACTAAATTATAACCTAGGAACTTTATGCTTGTCATGCTAATTTAATGACTTTCATAGTAAGTGTAGACTTTCTGTCTTTTGAAATTAGCTCTTCAAAACGCTTTGTGTAATGACAGACACTAGACATTAAGAGACAAATGCACAAGCAATAGTGGGATAATAATCAGGCAAACACTGCTCAATTTAATATTAAAACGGAGAAAAAAGTGCACTAAATCTCAGCGGAAATGTACTTTGTTGCCCTGTGCCATGGACCTGGTCTCTGAGTGTTCCAAAAGGAGAGTGTCCTCCAGCAGCTGCCATGCCTGGGTTCATCTGGGAAATGAACAAATGCCAGATGTGGACTGCAAAATAGTGCATCCCACAGTGCAGTATGCTTTTGCTTTCTGGTGGTGCTCACACGTATCTGAGTGCTGTAAATATCCTGATTTCGACAGCCCAGTTCTGCTGGGCCTAGCTTCTTGCTTGGGTCCCAGTGGGGGAATATACATTCTGCTCTCAGATATATGGCTCTGAACATACGCATCCCTTACATGCTTAAAAACGTTTCTGTGCTCCCATGTTACTGTTGAGTGGTCCAGAAATCTGTCCAAGAGATGGTATTGATAACAAACGGAGGGGTAAATCCAAAACTATAGGTGTATCACAGTCTGGGCAACCCATTGCCTATAATTGTAAATAAGGTAAGTTCACACGACGATCAAGTAACAAGGGAACAAGAGGCCTATTTTAATCAGGTGGTTATCTCTCCTTGGTGGAGATCAGAGCTCCATTGCTCCTGGCCTTCTCATTGTGTCCCCCCTGCTGGAAATGACAGCTCCTTCAGAAATAACTAACTTGGTCCCTGGATGGGATTTCAGCTCTTTTGCACTACACATGTACCAATTGTCATTTTACAGTTACAGCGATACCTCTGAATTATATAAGTGCATAAATCCGGCCTCATTAAATCCTCCTTTTTGGATAGCCTCAAGAGTAGAGAGTATATTACTGTAAGCCAGGGGATACTTAAATTATACCCAAATGGGGATGGAAATGTATCGGTACTTGAGCACACTACTTGTCTCAACTCCAGATGCTTTGTTTTTTCTCCTGTTAGAATGTTATGATATTACAAACAACAGTTCCCTTATGTCAAAACAAACTATCTGAAATCCTATTTCTTGGTTCAGTCTACGGGGGTCTCTTTGTGGTGGGGACAAACCACAAAGATATGATCAAACACCCCAGCCTAACAAAAGAGAAATTTATTGTTCATCTGAGAGACCTTCCAAATTGAATGTTAAAGCCCTCCTCTTCCAGAAAGCATCTCAACATGCTGTGTAAGTTGTTTTCTTGTGCTTGTGCCTGTGTATGCAGATAAGTCGGAGTGTGAAGAGTGACAGGAAGCCGAGGGCAGCGATTACTCTGCGGCTTATAGCACTCCCTGTCCACGGGTTGATTTTTCCACTCAAACCGATCTAAAAATAAACGTTTCAGTAGGAAACCTGTGCTCAGAGCGGCTGCTGCTGCCACTGCGGCCCCAACCGCTGCCAGGATCACCCCGCGAATTCCCCCAGAAGCTGGGTTTGCTGAAGGGATGAGGGTGTCTCCTTCCCCTCTTTTCCAGCCCTCACAAGAGGGTCAGTGGTTTAACCAGGCGTCATCAGGACTTCATTTTATTCCCGGCTCACTGAAGCGTGTGGCTTTTAGTGACTGATTGCCTCGGTGGCGGTGCGTGGCACCGGGGCTCTCACTGTGCGGACTCCAGATGGGCACGTCCCGCCGCTTCGGGGAGGGGGGGCACGGTCGCTTTGCAAAGGCCACCGAGACACTGAGATTTGTTCTGGGTCAACCCTCCCCAAACGCCAAAGTTGGGAAACAACTTTCGCAGCGTGTGTCGGGGTGGGAAGGAGGGAGGGAGGGAGCTGTGGGGCCGCAGCGGGTGCAGCGGTGAGGGGCGCCGTGGCTGGGGCTGCCGGCCGGGTTTCCCCGCCTCCTCTTTCCCCCACCCCGCCCCAGCGCATCCCCCGATCCCTCTGCTCAGCTCTTCCTCCACTAGTCCCGAACGCGCAGACAGCACGTTTCCAAACTTTGAAATGCCAAATCACGTTATTGCTGTGGCAGGAGGCTGCTTTCGGATCTGTGACAGCTGAGTTTTCCCTATCGATTATGTGACATTGCAGCTCATTTATACAGCTCAAAAGCTTAAAGACACTGGAGGAGCTCCCGGTTTAACCCGAAATCCTAACAGAAAGTGAATCAACTTTCTGGCCAGTGTTTAAACTGATAGATCAGAACTTAATTCGGAGAGACAGAAAGGGAGAGAAACGACAGCACGGATTTATCTTGGCCAGCGTCCTTCGCTGAAACTTTAGAAACTGCGGCGTGGAAAATCCAGGGCCGAAATGCTAATTAGAGGCAGGGTGCCTAGTGTCCAGATATGTTCTGTGGTTGAGGGAGCAGGTGGCAGAGCTTGGAGTGTTGTGCAGGTGGATGAAATTCGTGCGAAGGGCCGCGGCTGTGAGCCGGTGGCAGGGCTCGGGGCGTCCCTGCCCGCCAGAGCCGTACGGCAGCTCCCCGCGAGGGGCCGGTGCCTTTCGAGAGGGCTTGGGGTAAGAGAGGGGAGATTTTCCTTGCACACATGGGGACAGGACCGGTTCCTTTAAGCTGCCGGGTCCTTCCTTTGGCTTTTTTAACTGTTTTTTTTCTTTTCAGGGGCCAGCCCAGCTCCCGGTCCCTGCTGCTCCCTCCCCCGTCCTCGCCGAGGTTTCATTACTTGCTGTTAGTGCCTGGAAACAATAAAGGATGTAGGACTGGGCTTTTATTGATTATTTGTCACCCTGTATTTGTCAGTTTCAATAACTTTTCCTGAAGTTTTACTTACGGGCACTTGAGCTTTCGGATTAGGCCAGCTCTGAGGATTGCAGGGAGGGGTAATTATCCACTGGCCTGCTTCCCTGCAGCCGGTGAGAAAAGAGCATTAACTTATAGAATGAGCAGGATGCGGCCCTAGTTCCCCCCCCCCCCCCCCCCCCCCCCCCCCCCCAGGCGCTGCCCCGGCGCAGCCGGGAGCTCTCAGAGGCCCCGCCAGATGCCTCCGGCCGAGCTTGCCCTGCGCGGGGGGCAATGGACCTCGGCAGCGTTCTGCCTCTCAAGGGGAATGGGGGGGGGGGGGGGGGGGGCTCTCCCAAGCTCCCGAAGCCCCCCCTCCGGTTCTGGGGGGGAGACATCATTACTGGGGAGAAGCTCCCGGGGACACACACACACACACCAGGGACCCACGACACTGGGGCACAAATCGGGGCTTTCGGCTGCAGCCAAATCCCCGGGATTCAATTAAAAAGCTGGCTCGCGCGGCTGGCGGGGAGGCGAAGCCGGGGGATTTGTATTATGAAGATCGACTCTTCAAAACTGCCCGCCTAGCAGCCCTGCCTCGCTCCCGTCGGCGGAGAGGACTCGGCTGCCCCGGGCGCCTCGGCCGGAGCCACGGCAGCAGGGAGAAGAGCAGCGGTGGGAGCTGCAAGGACCGGGAGCGAGGGAGGTGGCCCCCTCATCTCTCCCTGCCTTTGCAGAGAGGGAGGGTTAAAGCTTCCTCGAGAGAAAAGACCTCCTCTCTGGCTATCTTCCTTCTCTCATAACTTTCATACATCTCCCAAGAGATGCGCACTGCTTCAGCTATACTCATTTGTAAGCACACTAAAGACAAGCTAGCGTAATCGTTCCCTGGGCTGGCAGGGTGCCTATCGTGTACAGTGTAGCGTTTGATGTACTGTATTTCATACCACTGCAAGCTAAGAGACAAGCAAACACAGAGTGCCCAGTTACACAGGATTTAATTACAGCGGAATGCATTCTCTATGCTGATTAGGAGAAAATCAATCGGGGGCTTATTTGCCACAATGCACTAATAAAAAAAAATTTATTAAAGCAATAATCTCATCCCAAAACGGTCTAAATATTATTGTTTCAGTTGCATTGAAAGGGAATTCACACTAAAAGTGTTGCACAGAGAGTATCAGGGAGTCCTTCTCCATGAATTCAGTAAGAGTTTCCAACCTCTTTCCAAGGGCTCACTTGCCGGCTTAGAGTCTTTGAAATGGGGATCCGAGTTTCCCTATTTCAGGTCTAGGTGTGTGGGTTGCTGTAGTACCTACAAGGCAGGGTGCTCTGTGGTCTGCAGCTGTCTATGCTGAGGCAAATACAGCACACAAGCTTCCTACTGGGTCTTAAAAGATTTCCTGCTTTCCAGTGATTTACATGTGAAATTCCTAGAAGAGGGAAGGCCACACAAAAGATCCCCAAGCCATAGGCTGAGATAAATGCCTTGTTGTAATATCATTAGAAAAACACCATGCGGTGTGCCAAAAATTCTCTGCTAGGGATGAAGGAGAAAGGCATTCCCTTGTGAGGGTGCTGAGCACCAGGACCGGGAGGGGTTGCGTGAGGAGGAGGAGGGGACCACAGTGCCCTTGCTTCCTTTCTCCCATGTGAAATTGCTCCCTTCTCATGACAGTATTGCAGTTGGCTGGGGGCTCCCCTGGGGAGTCAGTGGGAGGCTGGAGGGTGTGCAGGCAATGCAGCGCCGGCGGGCCACGTTCACACAGGGAACTGTAGGGTCCCCATGAGCTTAAAGTCTGTGACTCAGGAGATGCTGATTTTGCTTTACAGCTTTCTGTAACTCCAGTCATCTCTGTCCCAAACCGGAGAGGACCTCATTTCCTGCTCAGTGCTCTGCCAACCACAAGCTCTTTTCATAAGGCTGCCAGGGGTGCCTGGCTGCGGGAAGGACAGTCAGTGTTTGTCACCAGGGAATGAGCTGGCATCATAGCTCTAATCTGAGTCAACAACCTGGCGAGCCCTGAACACGACTTCATAAATCATGCTATCTAATTGAAAAGCACATGCTTATATACAGTGTTGTCCAAAAAGGATGCAGAAAACCAAAATAAAATGCAGCACTTATTTTCTTCCCACTAGCCTATTAATCAGTCACGTGATTGTTTCAGTTGACTTTATTTCGTGCAGAAAAAAAAGGGAAAACGTAAAACCATCCTGTATAGCCATTATAAAAAACACAAATGAAAAAAAATCATCTGTTAATGAGAGGCTTACCCTCTTCCTAACACCCCTAATAACAGAAAAACAATATTTAAGTGTTTTTAATTTAAATTGTTTCCATGTTTAATTCAAAGTTGCTGGATAATGTTATCATCTGTCTATGTATCTATTTAGTATTGAAGTGTATGGATATTTCAAAGAAATTGAACCAATTTTGAATGCAGAAAGTCCTTTATCATGCCTGGATTAACTTTTTAAAAATGTTGGTTGACACACAGTACTGCCTTTTCCTTATCCTTCCAGCAGAAATGAAAAATAGATCTGGCAAAGGATTGGTTATGTGCTTTTTGTTTTTTACACCCCACTCTCCTACTTTATTTTTTCACCTGTAGGATCTGCAGGATCTCCCTCTGTGAGATGCAACTCAGCAGCTCTGTCCTCTCTGCCCTCTCAGTGCTGCCAGTGGAGGAGCCCAGGAGGAGCACAGAGCAGTGGCTGAGCAGCAATTTGAATATTCATATTTAACTCTTCAAACGACAGAAGATACTTCAAAACCATGCGTGAGACAAAATGCCATTAGACTTTCAATTATTAAACCTCTGTTTAGCTGTACTTCAGAAATGAGCAGTTCATAACAAACGGGGAATTCTGATTGACAGTTTGCCATCAGGTGCCCTTAAGTAGGATTTTTTTTCCAGCTATAATGCGGTGTACTCTTCAGTGCTCCCTTTTGCAAGATGCCATTTCAAGTATAGGAGCATGACAAAAATTTACATAAAAGCTTTGTCTATAATGTGATTGCTTTGAAATTAAGAACCATGAGTTTTCCCCTTATTGTTTTAGAAACCAAGAGTGCACTTCGTTTTCTTGTTTACTTAGTGCGCTCTCTGATCCCTTGATATGTTTCAAGTGTTTTCTGTCAGCATCACAAGACCTTGCTTACCTGGTAAATTTTATGTGTGAAATGATTAGTGTTCGAAGTGCCTGAAAAAAACACTAGTAACGATGTTTGACAAATTCCCTTTTTTAAATTTTCCTCTTAAATAATACTTCATGGTACATTAAGTGAGTTATGCAGTCTCTTCTTGAGAAACCAAAGCAACATACTGTTGCATACTTAATGTTTCATGACGCAGCTAGTTTTTAAAAGGAAAAAAAAGAAGGCAGCACGGAATCTTCCGTAAGGCTTTTCTCAGCTTGTCCCAGATTTGGTAAGGAATGGTAATAATTTGGAGTCAGGTACAGAAAGGATAAATATTATTTTATGATAAACTTCTCAGTGTGTCATTTGTGATCACAGGCAGATCTTAGAAATGCTACTTGTTAAATCCATTGAACATTACTTTTTCAGAAGTAGAAATGTTTTTAAACAACTTTCTTGATGTTCACTTTGGATGTACCAGTCAGAGCCAGAGCAGCCCAAGGAGAGAAGCAAACAATTAAAACATTTATGTATTTGATTCTTGATAGACATCTCTACAAGGTAGGTTTTAACTTTTCTTTTTCTTTTTTTTTTCTTTTTTTTTTCAGTAAGAAGGATAAGCTTGGAGTGCCCAGTCACCGTGGTAACTGCCAGAAAAATTCTCCTGAAGTTTGAAGAGGTCAGCTAACGGGGTCAACAACTCTGGCCTCTCTCTGAGCTGGGCTTGGCAGGCTCCATCCTGTGGCTGGGGTGTTAGCGCAGGCTGAGCCCTGGGAGGTGGACCATTCCAGCTCTGATATAAATTTTTTGAGTCAGTTCACGGCCTGGACTCTCCAGGTGGCCTCCAAAATCGATTGTGACCTTGTGACCCTGTCTAACGGAGGCATAGCATCCAACCTAAGTAAGGATTTAGCCAGGAACGACAGCTTTCCACTGAGTGTTATTGGGGACAGTACAAACAGTTTTGGAAGCAAGGAGGTAGGTATGAGGACTAGAGGTCATTAAAAACATATTAAAAAACAATTTTAAAAATCCTTGTTAATGGAAAGTTTTTATTAGCAGCAACTGTTCCTTAAATAAACTCCTCTGGCAACTATTTTTTCTTCCCTAACAATATTGTTTCAAGTATATCAGTGCACTAACGTATGAAAAATTGTCACTTTACATATTCCAAACCAAATTAATATCTTGTATACTGCTGGATTTTGAACTTGTCAATGAAGCTGATGGACATGTGTTAAAATAGATGTCTTTGAAGCATTCTTTTCCCCTTAATGTCATAAAACCCAGGAGGTAGCTTATTAAATCAGGTTGTTTATTTTAGGAAATAACTTTTCTAATATGTGCATTCTTTCAAGATTCAAAAATCTCTTAATCTGTGTAATTTTATTTTTAAACTAGGAAATCAAGTAACATTCAGAAAAGCATGGCATCAGAGTGTAAGAGTTTCACAGGCCAGTTCCTTTGCTGATTTCTAATACAAATAGACAAGTCACAAATTTGGCTATGTATTTTTGTAGAAGTCATACTGAGATCATATTTATAGATAATATTATGTTTTTTCCTATAAGATTTTAAGCAACAAACTCTGCGGGGGAAGAAGAGGTTTAGGCAGAGGTCTGATTTTTTTTTATCAAATCTAGAAATTTGCTCTTCTACAAAACCTCAGCTCTGCATGCATTGCTCACATGGGTAATTGGTACTCATGAGATGAGTAAGGGGAACTACACTGAGGAGCGAAGTCCAGTCTCTCAGGTGGAAAATGCTCTTGGGCTTTAACTGACTTTAAAACTGCTCTGAAGGAAGAAAATTGCGTTAACATTTGCTCCCAGTCTTAGAAAAATTATGCAAATTTATCGCAGTGGAAATCTTGCCCAAATACTTTTTATGTGCCTTGCAGGAGAGAGTCTGGCTCTGACATCCTTCTTCCCAGTCACTTACCTGTTAAGCAGTTCCCCTGAGGTTGGAGGGGCTGCACAGAGATGGGGATATTAAATATGATTCAGGATGAGAGTGTGAGCTGCCCTGCATGCTAAATATCATTGTACTGCTGAGTAGTCCCATAGCTCACAATAGCAAGAGTCTCTAGCTTTTACTCACAGTAACACCTTGCTCTGAAGAAAGTCTCCCCAAATCCATGTATGCCTATTGGTCAAGGCTCTACCTCTGATAGAGTTGGCATAATCTGCTCCACTGGGATTATCTGATGAGCAGGAGCTTGATTTCTAAGAATAAGAAGTGGGGTGCAAACTGCCCAAAAATAATTTAGAGCCCAGACTTGCACATGCAGATATCAGTGGTGACACTCTATATCATTACACCCTGAATACTATTTGTAGCTTGTTGTTGTCTTCTTTTTTTTTTTTTTTTTTAACAGAACTGTGCTGAAAACAATTCATTCACATTAGCAAGCCTGTTGATTCAGGGGAGTGCCGTGTGTGACTAAACTTGGCAAGATGTGGCGTACAGCCCTTTGGTGAGGACCAGCACATTTGCTTGACTTTCAATAAAAAAACCAAAACCCAAACAACACTTAAAATTAGCAATGGTGAGCAGCTGGAAGGTGCTGCAAGTCCAGGCTCTTGAGATCGCCTTGTTGCTCCCTCTGCCAACGATTCCTGATTCCAAGCCTGAGACTTTGGAGCAATTTTGGTCCAAATGTTCCAGTGGAATAGTTGCATCATCTGTTTTAGCAGTGATCCCTTTTGTCAGGTAGAACTGGTGCACTGTATGCTCACATTATGAAAGAGATATGGATATAAAAAATAAATGAATAAAAGCTGCAAAAACTCTGCAGGTACTTTTGAAAATACTGAGGATTCATAGAATCATTTAATGGTTAGAGTTGGAAAGGACCTTAAGATCATCTAGTTCTAACCCCTCTGCCATGGGCAGGGACACCTCACACTAAACAGTGTCACCGAAGGCTCTGTCCAACCTGGCCTTGAACACCGCCAGGGATGGAGCATTCACAACATTCTTGGGCAACCCATTCCACTGCCTCATGACCCTCACAGTAAAGAATTTCTTCCTTATATCCAATCCAAACTTCCCCTATTTAAGTTTTACCCCCTTACCCCTTGTCCTATCACTACAGTCCCTAATGAAGAGTCCATTCCCAGCATCCCTATAGGCCCCCTTCAGATACTGGAAGGCCTCTATGAGGTCTCCACACAGCCTTCTCTTCTACAGGCTGAACAGCCTCAACTTTCTCAGCCTACCTTCATACAGGAGATGCTCCAGTCCCCTGATCATCCTTGTGGCTCCCCTTTGGACTTGTTCCAACAGTTCCATGTCCTTTTTATGTTGAGGACACCAGAACTGTACACAATAGTCCAAGAGTAGACAGAGTAGAGGGGCAGATTTTGAATAGTCTTAATACAGTGTAAAAGATGAACTGTCAGGATCACCAAAGACTCTGGACTGGTGGCTCCTTGCTTCTATCCGATGCATCACTGATAATCCATGAGACCTTGGCAAGTTTGCTGCAGGTGGTCTGTGGAACTGTATTAAATAATAATGCTCATAGTCTTCAATTAGAATTTTGATGAGAAGCGTGTGTGGCAAGAAAATCTGAGAGCTGAGAGAAATCTACTAGCCTGAATATTCTAAAGATACCTGGAATATAGGAATGTATCTCAGCCTGTGATCCATGAGACATTATTATTTTGAGGATGTTTTCAAATTAAATACATGTCCAGTTAAATGAACACACTTTACTACTTATGCAAGCAGGCAAAAGAAAACCATCCAAAAATCCCCAATTCAAAATGATGCAAAGAAAATAAAAGCAATAAATGAACAATGAAGCCTCAGCCTACTCGTGTTTTCTTGTATCTAAGCCCCATGTTCCCAGCATTCTGCAGAGACCAAGAAGTGCTGTTCTAGAAAGCAGCGTGTTGTCAGACCCTGGATGAGGGCTGGCAAAGATCTGTGTGTTCTAGAGGAAGCAAGGAGGGCAAGTGAGTAATGGGACTTAGAGGTGCCCTGGCAGAAGGTCCTGAACAAGAGCCACATTTCCTTCTCCTTTTACTTCTCTCTGCTTAGAGTGTGTCTGCATCTGGCATACAGAGGAAAAGTAAACCTAATTCTGATGCTCTTCCGTATTCTGGGTGGACTAAGTCAGAAAAAGCACTTACAGAATCTTTGTGGAAGAGTTACAATATAGGTTGATACTTTAGGAGCTATAGGAAGTTATTAATCCTTTCCTAACTATGGGACTGTCATTTACAGCACAGCTATGGTCTCATCTTTTATAAGGATGTTTCCTTACCTTAAGGTTCCAGAAGCAACTGGACTTTGCCATTGTTCACATCTATTTCAGTTTGTAGCTAAATGCACGTCTAGTATTCTGTTTATGCTTTCACTGCTGTCCTGTGCAGCCCACTGTACCTACAGGCTGGTTCTCAAAACATTAGTTTCTGTGTTTCTTTTTTTTTCTCCTGATTTGTCTGTGCATCTTGATTTTTTCATTAACCTAGTTCATTACAGGTAACATGATAAAGCATATGGAACTTTATGCATTTAGTTGGTCATTTCATGTTCAGTTCTTGTTTGATGAACAGGCACACTTGTTTATAGAAAAGCTTTTATGTATTGTTTTCCCATTAAGTTAAATCCTTTATATATATATATAAATATATATAAAATCAATCTCATACTATATAACAAGAATTAATTCAGCCATGAGCAGACAAAATGGAAGTGTAGATCATTTCGGATGTATAAATCTAGCTTGAGGTTAGTGGTGGTTTAATTACAGTTTTTTTGTTGCTATTCATACATACGTCCATTGTTCTATGCATTATCTCCAGCTCAGCCCCCTTCAGAACCCCATTTCTGACAATCTCAGCAATACATAGAGGTCTGACAGCTTCTGCAGACACTGCCATCTTCCCTGCACTGCACCTTCTTCTGTGCTGTTACACCAGCTCCACAGGCTGTCATTTCTCAGAAGCCCTTAATGATGCCTTTTCCCCATCATCTGTCCCGTCCCACGGGTCTTCCAGAATCAGATGCGTTTGTCAAAATTTTTCAAACCAATCTAGAAATAGATACTAAAATAAAGGCAGTTGATCTGGTGATCAGGTGACATTCTGCCACTGCCTTCCTGCTCTGCCTTGGCCAGATTACAGACCTTCTCCAGTACTCAGCTCTTTGTCCACAAAATAGGAATAATAACAACTCTGCAAAGTACTTTTCTATATCTGAAAGATTTGATGCAAATTAAAAGCTACTCAGATTTTCTCAAACCTAACTACCCCACATTCCACCTTCTCCACTGCTGTCTTTAGCTGCTGAAAATGTGCTGATAAGCCTTTTAGAGTCAGGCTTCTGCTTCATGCCTTGCATATAGGGGCATTTGGGCTTTTAAATCACTCTTCTGTTCATAATGCACCTAGCAGCACTGATAAATTTTTTGAAATATATGAAAAAACTGCAGCCCAGAACAAACTACAAACAGACTGATGATGCTTGATCTGGAGTGCCCCATAGCCTTTGTGTGCTCCAGGCAGTGCCCAGCTTTATCATGAGCATTAGTGGACCAGCACACATCAAAATGTGTGATCTATACCTCCCTGAGCCCCAGTTACGCCTTGCTTAGCAGTTCCTCTTGCTGGTGAGTTGCTCTTGTAGTTTCCAGTTATGTAACGCATCTCGCTTTGTGAATATGTGTTTTACAGCTGTCAGTGTCAGCAGTGGCTGGGGGCTGGGGGGTGTTGTGTGGTTTTTTTTTGGCAAGCTGGCATTACTCATCAGTCTCATGGTAGTTTTGTTTGAAAAATGCTTGTGTTAGAAAAAGTGGATTTATCAGCTCAGCACTGTATGGTGCTAGCATGCAGCACAACAAAAGACAAGTGCTCATTTCAGTAACGCTTGCAGCATTTCATGGGGCCCCCAAATAGGCTGAACAAGGCTTCTCTGGCAACTAACCCCAAGTACAGTGGGAAACTGTTAAAGGGGCAGTGTTGCTGCCTGGAAAAGTGATTTGGGTTTCTTCTATCATTTATTGCTACCATTTTTTTTTTAATAAAAACCATGAACTGCATTAGGAATTTCACTGAATATTGGTAAAAAAAGAGACCTAACTGAAAATGTTGTGCTCTTAGAAGTGATTTTTCTCTCATGACCAAACTGTCAGTCTGTCCTTTCCAACTGGGCTGTGTTTTATCAGGAAAAATAAGATACTTGCAGCTTTTTCAAGTAATACTAAGAAGCCAAACATGCTGCAGCCTTTCAGGAAGCACTCATTCTCTGTTTTAATCAGTTTATTTTCAGAATGATCTGCTGCACTTACACTTTCTTTTGTAGCTGTAGCTTTTCCAGAATGCAAATACAACTTGGAGAGTTCTCTAAATTTAATTGAATGTTTCAGGTGGTTAAAATCAGGTTTTGAACACAGCATTACATACTGCACATGTGTAAAAACCTTTGCTCACATATATTAAAAACAAACGTACTTTTCAGTATTTATTTATTTATTTATTCTCTCTGTTTACACTCCACACAGATGGTGAAGAAAAATGAGCAAGTTTCATCTTTGCTGAAAAACTGTCTTTTACATTTTCAGGTTCTCATATAATGGCAAGGTGCTGCAATCGCCATGTGACAAAGATCAGAGGGAAATACTTATTTGAAGAAATCTTTGCCATTAGCTGTAAGTTTTAGAAACGGTTCAATTTTAAAAAAAGTAAATTGTTGACCGATTGTTCTTCTACAAGCCTTTATGGCCTCTGTAGCTGCATAGTTAATCTACTACCCACCTCTACCGAGGTATCCAGCAGAAGTCAGCGCTGGGTAAAACATGTCTTCACAGAACAGTTATACCTATTTTTAACTTGTATTTCTAAAATGTGATTGTTTCCCATAGCTTGCATCCAGATAAATGTATTTAAACACACACACTTTTAAGGCTTCACAACAGGAAAACGCATCCCCACCCACGGAAGCGCACACACAGACACAAACGTGTTCGTGTGTTCATCTCCCACATGCAGATGTGCTCCAGACGTTGCTGTAGCTGGGTGGGAGGAATGGATGCACTCAGCTCCTGTCTCATCTGACAGTTCACTGTGGAGAGAGGTGGCTACAGTGAACTGTCTCTTTTCTGCAAGAACAGGTTTGCAGTTATCAGATGCTGGAAAGTCTGTAACACCTCAGAGATGTAGAGGACAGTGACGTAAATGCATTCTGGCATCTCATTGTGTCTGTACACACAGTGTGCAGACCCTGTAGCTGCCCCACACCTGATGCAGTCTTGTGCAGTATCACCTGAGTATACATGAAGCAGCCACCTCTGGATACCAAGACCTTGCTGTGATTAATCTGTTGGCTTTCAAACCTATGTGAAGACAATGCTGTGGCAGCCAGTAACATGTCTGCATTTCAATTCAGTACTCTGAAAATTAAGTACTTACTAGAGTGTTTCAAAGTAATGTGGCCAAACTGTAGACCCTTGGTCCTTAGCCAGACCAGGCACAGATAGCATACCAAAATGATGCTTCAGGGAAGCATGGAAGTTCAGTCCTTTCTTCACTGACTGGAGAAAATCTGAAAGGTATGGTGAGGCACCAAAACCAGGCTGCAGAACCAGGCTTTGAAGGCATGAAAACTGTTTAAGATGTTTCATCACTGATACTCCAATGCTCTCTACCTTCTTTCCACCTAGGGCAAACCTGTTCAGAGACTGCTCACTGTCCCACCAGGGCTGTCAGTGAATGGTGTTTCCTTCATAAGTCACTGTACCCTCACATTTGTAGCTCATCTTTCTGGCACCTGGCAGAGCACTCAGGGCCAGGTACAGCATAGAAACCCAGTGTACTTATGTACAGTGTAACTAAGAAATGGAGAGACCAAGGAAAGGTTATATCACAACTGTGTAAAGATGGTTGGGGTGTGTGTTTTGGCATGGAGAGCAGGTACTGAAACATTTCTCCCACACCTACCACAGCAAGGTGGTGGTCATTGACTTGAGTGACAGGGGAGTGGAGGACTGGGATGTCTCAGCTCAAACTCCTTTAAGCCTTGGCTTGATGAGTGAGATCTTGAACATAGCCAGAGCCTGTGACATTAAAGGCTTTATAAAAGCAACAGTGCCATTTTAAAATCAACCTCCCACGTTACCAGCAGCCCCAGCAGGTGTAACGTGATCCAGGCAGCCCAAGCCAGCAAGTAAACAAACTGCTGCTTTCTGAACAAGGTGCACCAGAGAAACACTCCTAACTGGGAACTGCACTAAGTGAGCTGTGCTGCTATTGAAATACCTGTGTGAAAAAGGGCAGGATCCTGTGACTGTCAATTCTTATTCCACACAGGTATTCCCTCTACACCCAAAATGAAGTAGGAGAAAAATTTCCCTAATAAGCCTGTAAAGTTTAGTGTGGTTTGTCCTGATCTAGTTCCTTGAGCTTCAGTGCGGTCTGTTGCTGGGTTTCCTTAAGCCAGAGAAAACAATCCTACTGCTTTGATTTGAACCCAGTCAGCAGCATTTAATATTGTCCCCAAGGAAGTTGCTTCCCGGCTCTTCAGTTGGTTACCCAGTCCACTTTCAGTCAGTAATACCTACTTAACGGCCTTTTTACTTGGCTGCAATGTAAGTCACTTTTTCCTCCTTCAGTGCTGACACTGAAGCTTTCTGACTATGTGTATTCAGCCTCTGTAGACAGCCTCACTGCACCCGGACCTTCTCTGGCTGTTCCCCTGGGTCCAGCTGAAGAGAGGCTGAATGCACCATTTAGTTCATCTTGGTGTTACTGCCTGACTTCCTACCTGGAAGAAGTGCACAGAAGTAAAAAAGATGCATCTGACCAAGTAGAGTCTGGACCTTGACAATTATTATGGGCTTGGCAGGCTCCAAGACTTACTTCAGAGTCTTTGAAGTGTGCAGACAGTGGTCACACTACACTGAGGTACCAGCAGTCCAGCTCTGCCCCAGTGTTTCTGCCTCCCAGCCTGTGTCCCATCCTGACCCAGATAGCCTCTCCCCCTCCTCATGCCCATGCTCTACTTGCTCATGAGTTATGATAACATATAAGCAGCTTAGAGGTTTCTTATCTGAATAAACTGAACTCAATACAACATTTAACTGTTAATGACAGCCATCTCTGACTGTGATATAAATTATTTTTGACTGGATTTTATTTTTTTTTCAGAGACAGATACTCCCTCTGCCACCCAGTCAGCCCTGTAACGTTGCACTTGTGGCCTTAATCCCACTTGGATGTATGCCCTGCTGCCTCCACTTTCCGTCACTTGGGTACTTTAGTATTCTTGAACAAGTGAACAATCTTTGTTTCTGTACCTTATTAGGCCAAAGACCATAGCAGCTAGCGATGGCATCAGCAGGCCCTGCAGGCAGGATTCTCTGCAGACACAGCCAACCTCCAACAAACCCCTTTTTATCCTCCTGTTTCTAGGAAGAATTATGATGGTGGTGCCCTGCTGTTGATCAGTCAAATCTGTGGTAGGCCTAGAGATAAGTCCTGTAAGTGTGGTGTACTGTAAAACAGCGGCTCCCATTCATTAGTAGCTTGTGTGTAATAAACCACCCAAAAGAGGGGGGTGGGGGAGGGAGAGGGACGAGCAGCTGCAGTATGCAGGAACAAACAACACAACTCATTCTTGGGAGCCAAAACTTTCTAATTTGCTGCTGGGCTGCTGGGAGCACTCAAATTCTTTTTGATAATACGCTTGTGCCCTCAGTGTCTCTCCCTGAGTTTCCCAAGTCCTGGTCTCTCAGGGTCCCCGAGTCTTGGATAGTTTCACTTTGAACCCAAAACACAGAGGGTAGTTGAATAGGGAGGAGGGGAACACATTGATTGCCCAGTGTTTGCAGGCTCCAGTATAAGAAAGCAGTGGACTCAGAGAAAAGTCATTCTGCTGGGGAATGGCTGTTGCATGTATGTGAGTAAACAAAGCATCACATGGATTGCAGAGCAAGCATGAGATGTGGAGCAAACCCATGCACAACTGAGGCATGCAGAAGGAACACAATATCTCAAATGTTGTTACTGGTGAAATATTTAGAAACTTGTATCTCCCAAGAAGGCAAAAATCTCCAAATATATCTCAGATCAGTAATACCTGAAAAATTATGTGGCTTAATTTATACTTCCCCCCATCCCCCAAGTTTCTGTAAATATTTCTTTGAGTATAATATTTCCCCACTGAAACTGCTTATAGGCATGTGAATTTAAATGGAATCTGCTAAGTTTGATATAAGATGTTGCATGTGTTGAGATGTCAGTAGTTCCTAATATCTGCATAGATGTGAGAAAGTTGGTGCTTTAAGATCTTAGTCTCGGACTCTCCAACTGCCTGTAGAACGTTTCAGACCAGGAACTGAAATTATAGCATGTTGCACAACTGCTCTCACAGACCAGACCTTTGTGCTAACATTTGTATGGTCACAGCAAAATTAAAGTATTTTCAGATAGATGCTGCTCTGGAGGACCACTGTACCCTTTCAGGAGATGACAGTGGTCATTTCACAGAGATGTGCCAGGCTGTGTCGGTGCTTGGACTAGCTCCTAACATTTGTATAGACAAGGGCTACTTTAATGGCAAATTCAGGCTTGGGCCAAACAGCAAATACTCTTTATGTAGAGAACGAAAATTGCATATTTGATGTTTTCTACTTTTCCTGCAAGAGCTCTGTATTTCTTTGTCCTCTCTGGGAGGGGCTGTGCTGTGAGTTGCCTGAGTCTTAAGTTCTGAAATGAGAGTTGCCAGACTGCTGCTTGATGAAGTTACTGAATCGACTGAGGTTAAAACGTCTGGAAGAGCCCCTGCACACATCTACAAAATGTTGTTAACTAAACCTGGGCACAAAATAATTTTCTTATATTCTGAAAGTTTAGGTAGTACGGTTTAGGTAACCTGCCACTATGAGTTCCAATTGTGGCATTGTGGCATTTTTTGACAAAATCACGGTAATTTGGACTTAGGTAGGTAGGTACATACATACCTTTATAATCAAAATTTACAATAAAAAAAATGGACAGTGCCCATTTCCAGCATGGAGACTGATTTCACTATTCTGTTTCCACAGTTTCCAGCTAGAATTATAGTGAGGAGGATTTTATGGGAATGTCTCCATGACTTTTCAAAGAAAACTGCAAAGGTAACACCTCTGGTAATTGCTGCATGTCTTCACTGAATTAATAGATGGGTCTGTAGGACAGAACTATCAAATGGAAAACTCAGGACTGGGCAGACAGACCTGCTCCCCTTCCAGTAGGCAGCACACAACAGTCACCTGTCTGTGATCATGTTGTTAGCAGAAGGTCTGAAGTTATGGATGAGACCAGCAAATGGGGTGAATGTGTTGCGTAGGTATGAAAACAGGGCAGAGATTTTTTTTCCTGAGGGTTCTAGCCCCATTTCTAGCACAAGCAAAGCCATGTAATCCTTTCCTTCGCAATTAGAGCTGCAAATCAACCCCTGGGCCAGAACACTCACACAAGGAGCAATTAGACAAGGTAGGCAGTGGAAAAAACTAAAAATAGTAAATGTCTCCACAAAAATACCTTGAATCACTAGAAAAGGATGTTTTATGAACTTCCTGAGAATCAGTTACTGCTTTCATATTTTCATAGTGTTCTGCCAGAATGGCTATATTCTGTTGTTTGACAAATGTAAACACGAGTAACTCTCTTCTTACACTTGAGACACTGAAAAAAGCTAAGTCCTGAGATTTTCATATCTGACCAACTGAAATCAGAGGAAATTAATTGGTTCAAATTGAAATGAGGGTGCCTTAGTGCTCTTTCAAGAAGAGCAGTCTAAAAATGTGGGGATAAAAAAATGACCTTTTGTTTTTGTTATTTAATGACTCAACACAGTTTTCTTTAAAAAAGGCTGTATGAATCAATGATATTCATCCATTAGCTGAATCCAAACTATTATAAAAACTCTCCTTTTAGAAAGTATATTATTTGTGAAAGGATGGCAACTACTGACTTATTTTGCAGCACTCCTGAGCTGGGTGAAATGTGAAAGAAAAGCTGATCAGAGCAGAATATTTTTAGTCCCTTTCAGGGAACTATATATGATGCTATTTAATTAAGAATGACTCTTAAAGGATGATTTGACCGTTTATGATTAAGTTTATGATGCAGGTTTTTAAATGTAACATAACTCACATGTGCAGCTTGTAAGTAAAAAGGGTATGCTCAGAATTAGCTGGTTTACTAATACAGTAAAAAAGGGGTTATAGGTTGCTATGATTTTTTTTCTTTGTTGGTAACTTGTGTAATACTGTGTGAAAAATGTTGTGAACACTAAATTACATTCTGTTCTGTCTTCTCTATCTGCAGAAGATAATTGAAGAGGAAAAAACCCTGTACAAAAATGCATGTACTGTTGCTGGAGTGCTTGTTTTCAAGTGGAGATGTTGGTGATGGATGATTTAACATAAACTTGAAGCGTACGGCAGACTGTTTTGTGTGGCCTGCTGCTTTTTTCATGAGCTGCTCTTTCCCATTCCAAGCAAGCGTAATGTATTGCAGTGCTGTCAGCACCCCACCAGCCTCATGATAGGGATGCAATACTGAAATTCCAGGAGCTCTTTTCCAGATGACTTGGAGCAGAAGCAACTCTGGTGGCAAAGGGCTGCACTGGGGCTAGCTGGGCTCTTGGGGTGCTCTGTGGCAGTGAGAGACATTGGTGGTCCTGGAGTTCCTGCAGGTGTTGAAAATCCAAAGATCTCCAGCAGTGTTGCATCCCCATGTGTCATGTGCATCCGGCTGCATGAGCCCTGTGGTTGTTTGTTCGTCTGGCTGTCAGACACATGGTGACTGGGACTGGGGCTGGGGAGGGCAGCTCTGGATGCTGGAGGTGCTGAGATCCACACCATCCCTATGGCTCTGCGCAGTCCCCTGGCCTGTGTGAAGCTGTGCAAAGTTTCCTCTAATCATGAATTTAATATGCTTTCAGACTTGACAACCTCCTTTTAAATGAAAACATTTATGTGGAGCAAAAGGCATGTTAGCCTCTCCAAATAAATGAAATTATAATTCCAAGATCTGACTTAATCCTGAAGCTCTTATGCTGTACAGTAAGTAGAAAAGAAAGCGGATTGCTTATTGGAGGATGAGTTAGCAGGATCAGGCTCCACTTTATATCATCTCACTCATTTTCCTTCTGGTATTTAATCTACCTTTTTCAGAACTCCCACTGGCTGTTCATAACCAAGTCAAAGTAACTTCACATCTATTACAAATGGCAAACACTAATAATTGAAAATAATGAGGGGTGGTACAGAGAGTGCCCATCCAGCTTTCCTGATAGGAAAATTTGAGGATTTTTAAACAAATCAAAAATGCCATTCTTTCAGATGCATTTTTATCATAAAATGATGTCCTTCAAAAATTTATTTCAAGATATTTCTCAAATGCATTGTAACTATTTGTTCTTTTTCTAATTGCTTTCTTTGTGAAACTGTATTTTAAATCTGCATTTATGTTTCAAAGGATTTGAGGAATGTTCATGAAGCCACCTGTATTTGCTTTATTTCTCAAAATGGAATTTCTGATCAGATAACATTAAAATATTTTTGTATTAGTTTTTGTTTGTTTTCATGACATTTATATATTTCTAGTTATCATTTTGGCACCTGATCCCATGTTACCAATCTAATTAAGTGGGATTAAATGTTTATTGTTCTTGCAAGTCAGTTTGTTCTGTGATCCCACTGCTGGTCTCGCTACTCTCTGAATTCAGTGATTTGGATTTTAATTTTGATTTTTTTTCTGATAAAACCCTGAGGTATTTGTATTCCAGTTGGTAGATTGCATATCCAGGACATCTAAAGCTGAGAAAACCTGATCAGGAAGAGTAGTTTGTTCAGTGGATGCGTTCAAATGAGTCTCCAACAAAAACTAAAATGAGGACTAAATGAGACTTATGATGGCAAAGTTTCCTTTGTAGGCTGCAAAAAAATACGTACAGAGATTTTGACAAAGGAAGTTTTGCAGATTTCATTCAAAGATGAACCTCTTTTGGAAACAAAAAAATACTTCAAAAAATCTTCCTGAAAAATGAGACTCAGTTTTCCTGTGCAAAAAGGATACTTGGCCCATAGTTTGTACACTGCAATACTTGTTTCTTCTGCCTAGGCCAACTGGATGTAAAGGGCAGTTCCTACAGTCTCCTACCGTCTGCACCTCCTGTCCCCTCATTCCTTGTGGCACCTTCCCATCCCTCCCTCCATTCTACAGAACAAAGGACTGGCTTTCTGCCAGCTCAGCCTGCAGACCAGGCTCGGTACAATACCTGGCTGGGGCTCCCACCTGTCAAAGCTCCATGGGGAGTCCAGGGGCACCCTCGGGGTGTTTGGGCAGGTTAGAGCTGGTGAACCCCTTGGCTGTCACTGGGATTGGGTGGGTGGTAGTGGTCTGCACCAGCCCATGTCCCACCTGACCTGTCCTACCTGCATGAGTGGGGTGGTCTTGGGCACACATCACTTTCTTGAAACACGTTGATCAGTTTTTGTGTACAGAGTCAACCTGAGACAGAAATACAGGGGATTTCCAAGCAGCATCTCCACCCTCTTTCAGGGGCTGGCTCTTGCTGCTGTAAATCTGGAGTGAAATGAACAGCCCAAGGTAAGAAAATAAAGCAGTGTTTTAATCTTTTTCCACTAAAAATGATCAAAAGCAACATTTAGAATTATAAGGAACTGGCTTTTTTCTCCCCCCCCCCCCCCAACAGAGATGTTGTGTGAAACATTTTAGCCAGTTCCAAGTTGAAACCAGCTCACTTTTTCTTTTTAGATTCAAATTTAAACTAGCTTCTATTCAGAGTTTTTAAAGGGACATACACAACATCATTCTTTACCATGACATTTGAGTCTCACCCCTTACCAGGAAGGATACCTTAACCTCCCTGTTGCTGAAAAGATGAGAGAGCAAAATAGGTTGGTTTTTTATACTTTGCTTCACATGGTCACTTGGTACTACTTGGAGTAAAGTGAATTTATTGTAACTCCTCTGCTTCATATTTCACCCTTCTGTTTGTGTGGGACTTTCTGTAGCTGTATGGACATAGAGGAAAAAATGAAAAAGCAAGGAAAAGTCTGCCTTCAGAAAAATCACAAGATTTTTATGGGCTGTGTGGGCTAGACACAGGTGGGCTATGTGAAAAGAAGGTTGTTTTGTAGATGATTCTGGGGAGCAGAAGGTTATCAATGTCTCCCTAAAAAAACCAAAAAAAACAAACAAGCTAAATCATCCCTGTGTGCCAATGTAACTGTACTACAAACTGGTTTTGCAGAAACTGCTTTAAACACAGCTGTGATGTGGCATGGGCAAATCTGTTAATATTTTTCTCTTAAGTGTTTTTAAAGCAGAAATTAAGGAAGCATTGTTTTTATTTTTATTCTTGTTTTGGATTTGTTTTGTTTGTTTTGTGACAGGGAAACAGACCACAGTTATGCAGAACAAATATATTAATAAAGTATCCTCTACATATCCCCACGTCTTTCTCAAGCCATTCCAACCAAAAGCTTTTGTAAGCATGTGGGAGCAGCACCGACCTTTTAATTCTGTTTATATGATGTCTAGAAAAAATACATCCCTGGTCAAGGAGGACCTGAACTTGCAAGCGCTGCCTCAAGATGTTTAAGCAACTATAACTTGAGCCATTTCTACTGGCAGCCAGCCCTGCTCCAGCCCTCCTGGCTGGCAGCAGGCACCTGTGGGGTTGCCACTGGTTTGAGGGAGACACAAGGGCACAAGCAGTTGTTCCAGAAGGCCTGAGAGGTGGACAGTGCTGAGGTTCTGTGCCTGTCAGCACTTACACACGGCTCAACATCTTCTCAAACCTAGTTTTGCTCGTGCTAGCACTGAGTCCAGTGCCTAGGCTGGTGGGTGGATTATGGGTGCTGGGTGCGTGCTCACCAGATCTGGAGCAACCTGTGAGGCTGCTCCACCCTCATGGCAGGCCCTGCCCACTAATGTGACTCAAGTCTGGCAGCAGGGAGTTTTGTAAGTTGGCTGTTTTGGAAGCACCCTCTGCGGCACCACAACCCTCACTGCTGCCAGCCATCTCCCTGCCGCATCATGCAGATGAGCAGTACCCAGAGCCATGCATGCATGCAGGGTGGGTGTGCACCGCTGGCTGGGACACGGTTCAGTAACCTGGGGATGAAGACAGTTCTGCAAAAGTGCTGTGGGGTGTTCAGTGGTGTGGCTGAGGCACGACTAGTCCTGAGCTCCTTCGCTCTGAGATGGGTGCTCACCTAACCCCACTACTTCGTTTGTTGTTTGAGTGCACTTTCTGATGGTTTTGCTCCTCAAAGCAGATCGTGTGGGAGCCTGTCCTCCTAGAGACTACTGTGTTGTAAAACCACATGCATGGAGGGTGAGGATCTCAATTTAATGCACAGCGGCAAAAGGAGAGAGGGAAACACAACATTACACCTCTGAGATGAAGGCTGCAGGGCAGCCCATGGGTAGGAAAGAAAAGCGTTGACGTTAGCCTCTGTCCCGAGGAGTCAAAACGCAGCTGTCAGCATTTACATCCTTTTTCTTCCTTTTTTCTTTTCCTTTTTTTTTTTTTTTAAATCTTTCATTTTATTTTGCTTAACCACTTGCTACATCACTGCATGAGGGTACGGAAACACAACCAGTGCAAACCCACATCCACTACCCAGCGCTGCCATCCCGTGCGGTGCTGAGCGCCTGCACGGAGCCAGCCAGTGTCCGCAGCTGCCATCAGCGCCGGGGGAATTACGGGCATTTCGCAGCTTTGAGGCACGGGAACAAATCGTAAACTGTAGTGTTGCATCCATGTGTGAACACACACAGACACACAGAGAAAGCCGGCAGCAGCTGATGCTTCACACTAATCACTCTTATAAATGCCTCTAATTAGACTTATAAATACCTCTAACTTTCCTACAGGGAACAAAATGCCCAACAGGCTTAATGCAAACTCGGGGGAAAAAAAAGAGTTAAAAAGATGAGCAAAAGCTATTTTTAAACCTGGCAAATCCTACCCCAGCACTCTTGAAAATTCAACCAGTACTACAGAAACCCTAAATTGCAGTGCCCTGCACCCCAGCGGAGCCCTTCAGGCTGCTGGAGGGGGGGCGCAGCATGGGCAGATTGGGGGTGAGCAGCCGGGGGAGGGGCTGCAGCCCTCAGCCTTTGTAGCCGGAGGGCGAAACATTGGGATCCTGCAGAGAGGGAACACAGAAACCCTCAAGGCAGAGAGAAATAGGCCTAGACAAAAGCCGGTTACATGGTTGCAAATCACCCCACTGCTGTTATTTTATTTACCGCTGTCCGCAGGAGGATTGTTTTCTCTTGCAGAATTTTAACCTTTTTTCTTTTTTTAGTATTATTTTTTGTTATTATTCCTTTTCTCCCTCCTCGCCTCACAACAGTGATCACCTGTACCACAGTACCACATACAGACTGAACTCACCTCCGCTCCCAGGCAGGGACGGGTGCTGCCGGCAAGACCTCCGAGCACCCACACCCGCCTCCCTGGATGCTGACTTGATGAATAATGTAGCATTCTCAGGAAACAGCCCATGGCCGCTTATTTCGATGTCTGGGTGAGGAGCACAGCCCCGCCAAAGCCACCCTGGGTGTTCGCTGATGCCCGGGCGCTCGCACAACCCCCATGACCTTCCCTGCTGTGCTCATAAAAGCTCCAAATGATTATCATAAAACTTTTTTTTCATTAATCTTTTTCAAAGGATCTCTGTATTATTTTTGAGGGTGTAAGAGAAGAACAAAGGCCTCTGGGGCATCACATTCATATCTTGGCTCTTTGTTTGGGAAATAAATTTCCTTTCAGTGTCTCTGCAGTGCCGTGCATTCACGCTCGTCTTCCCCATCCTATTTGGGCAGGTTTGGGACTGATGGATCTTAACCATCGTGGTGAATATGAGTCCTCAGTCAAAACAACCTGTAGACTTTTGCACTTTAAAAGAGGTGCTCATATGGACTAGGATTTGCTGGTGGTTCCCTCACATTCAGTTTTAGGATCTGTGAAACATCTTTTGGACATTATCTGCCATGTGGATGAAATCAGTACTGGGGTGGGGGTGGGGAAGGGAAGAAGGGAAGGAGGGAAGATGGAAAGGAGATAAGGAGGCTGCAAGGGGGGAAGGAGGGCAGGAGGGAAGGGAAGAAAGAGGTTAGAGAAAAAGGAAGGAAGGAAGGGAAAAGTGATATCCTGTGAGGAAGAAATGAGTCTTGCCCTTGCTGTAAAACTACATAGGGAGTTGCCTGGGGGACCCCAGTGTGGTCCAGCATGGTCCATCCAGGTCCTCTTAGGCAGGAGATGATCTTTCCCTCCTTTGCTAAGTATTTACAAGGTGTTTGAACAGGTAATTAGTGCCCAAACCAGGCTGCAGGAAACCCTCCTGGTCATCCTGCAGCCAGCACAGGCAGTGAGCTGGAGGGCTGATTTTTGACGGCTGATTTACCCTGAACAAAGGCCCCAAACAACACTGAGCCAGGACTTAGGGATGGTAACTTTAGAGCCAATGGGCTCCTTTCCCATCAGTTTAAAACAGTGTTATTTTTTTTTTCAAGCTGATAACATTTTAAACATATTGCAAGACGGAGTTTTCTTGGGAGGCAAGGAAACCCGTGAATTTGCTATAAAAGAAACTTCTGTGAATAAGGAAACTCATCCTGTGAATTCACCTGTTGCTAGCCAAGGAGAAATGTTTGGTGTTTTATTTCAACCAAGAATTTGCCGCGTATCTGCTGCTTTATCTAACCTCACTCTTCGGAAGATTTGATGTTACACTTGGCAGAGCTCTCAGGTTCAAGCTGCTTTCTTATGCCATGCTCTGTGAGTTTTAACATTTTAGACTAGTGGTACTGTAGGAATAAAAATATTGCCTGCAATCCTCCCAGAATGGGCAAGATGCATTTAATGTGGCCCAAATGAATCTTGACTTTTTCACTGTGAATTTATAGAAGTACTTAATGCTGTTAAAGAAAAAAAAAAAAACTACACTTTATTTATTTTTCTTTCTTTTTATAAACAAAGTTTTTGAAATGTGTAGTACATCCACGGCTATCAGAAGACCTTTTCTGGCCTTGACCAGCAACAGGATCCCCTACAGATCCTCCTCTGCAGGTGCAGAAACTCAAGAAACCCTGCTTTACCAGCTGAGGAAATTTGCTGTGGTGCTTCTAGTATTAATCTTTGTTACATCCTCAGCATTGTTTTAAACTTTATCAATTCAGAGAAGCTATCCTGAAGTTTAAGCAATCCAATTACTTGAGGTGGAGCATGAGGGCAGAAGGTGCTGGGCAGAGTATTTTGCTGCACAGAGGAGGTTTCTGCCTCATACCCCAGATTTTATCAAGCCTTGTCCAGTGGTATTTAGTTCTTAAGTTTATACAAAGACAGAGCTGTCCTGTAAGCAGCAGATTTTGATGGGTAGTCTCAGCTTCTTGGTGTTTTTATAATGCTATTGACTACATAGACCAATATCTGCAGCTTTAACCACTTCCTTCAACCCACCACATTTAAGGAAGTCACTCTTTGGAGGGGTGTGCTGGGTGCTGAAACATGTCCTCATGCTCTGACCATTCTTGTCCATATTTCTTCATCTAAATCTGCTTTTCACAATATGGGGTGTTTGAACTGCAGCATATAGGGGTGCTCTTTGTCTTAAGTGATGGCAGCTCCCAGCAAAGGTGCAACATCAGATAGCTAGGGACATAATGGGTGACATTATCACAGCTGGAGCCACTCAAGCTGTGTCTGTCATAGCACTGAGATTGCCCATTTACAAAATGAATTTAGAATTACTTCAGTTCACCAGTCGATGTGGGGCATGGTCCTGTTACAACTTCTAATTATGTGTGGTAACCTCTTGAGCACAAGTAGTAGAATTTTGTTCTTATGATGTTAAGTGTTGGGCCTCACTGCTTGGTACATCAGCAAAAGCTGCAACTGCAAAATGTTTTCTACAGTGAAAACCCTACTTAGCTCAGCTCAATAGGACCCAGTTGTGGTTTTTATTAGTAGGAAAATTCATTCCACCTGCTTGCTTGCAGTTCTTCCGTGTGGGTCTGGTTGATGCCCAACCATTGCTGCTTCCTTTTTAGGTAAGGCTTTTGCTTTTATTGCAATTTGTATTTTTTTTCCTTATAATGTGTAAGGTTTGTTGTTGATTTTCTGAAGAATAGGAAAACAATATCTCTACTCTGGAAGAATGATGGGGACATAGTACTGATCAGTAATATGTGGTTCATTTATTTGTTTAACATTGTTGTAAGTGTAGTGTGTGTGTAACCTGCAAATTTGGTAGTATTTTTCTTGAAACAGTTGTATTTATTGGATAAGTTTATGCTGACTTTGAAAAGAATTAATGTATTTAGCTTCGATTACTGCAAAGTTAATTCTTTGCTCAGAAAACATGTATTCTTCATCTGGGATAGTAGTGCTGTGTCATAACTGTAAGTGGAATAACACAAAGTTTTCTACTTTGATAACAAATTTATTCTTAACCACTGCACTGTATCTTGCTAAGAAAATAGAAGTATAATGGTGGCCTGGGTTAGCACTGAAATAGTAATTTTAGGAGTCTCAGGAATCTTCTGAAAAATAACACAAGGAGTAAGTTAACTTTGAAAAAATGAGTAATAATGTAAGAAGCTATGTTCTGGTCCTTCTGCAGACAGCAAAGTCTCTTAATGCTAGGTACTGGAAAGGTATATGGTAGGAGATGGTTGTGTTGCTCACAAAAACCCCTGGGTCTGTGTTATATACACAAAATGTCAATACGTTAATAACCCTTGACTTGTTTGTTTACTGGTTTGTGAAATAGGGGAATATTTTCCATCTTTGTCTTTCAGCCTGGGATTAGAGATGTGCTTTTTATTTATTTGTACTTTACAAACATCTGTAAATGCTGGTAAGATTCCTCACAGCACCTGCTGTTCCCACACTGAGCAGTGGAAGGAAAATAGGGCTATGGAGCAGGAGTGCAGATCATCTGGGCTGTGTCCTGTTCCAACAGCAAGGGCTGGAGGACAGCTTGTGGCTGATCTTTAATGTGGGAAACTAATGATCAGAGAGCAGAGTTCTTACTAACTTCTGTAATGACTTTAAGAATGACTAATGCAGTGCTATAACAAAAATGTAGTTATCGCTGTGCTAAGTCTTCAGGAATAAATCAGAGAAGAAAAACATTTCACTCCCAGGAATGTTTTAAATATCTTGCTGAAAGCTACTGGCCCCTAGCTCCCAGACCTCTCTGCAGAGCACAATTTAGCTTTGGACGTACTTTTAAAGACTTTAAACAGCTTGAGACTTCTAGTTTGCCATAGGAGCTTAGAGCAAATTCATGTTTCTAGATTTTAAATCCTGAGCTGGAGTACAAGAGCCCTGATCAGGAAGGTAAGGGAAAGTATAACAAGGTCATTTTGAACCACATATGTTCAGGTTGGACCTTTAAAGTCTATTCTATATTTAATTGAAAGCTGAGGGCAAAGGAGGCAGGGTAGCACTGATGTACTGACTTATTTTCAAGCATGTGAGGAGCAGTGCTGTTGAATGCTCAATGAGCCACAATCTTAATAAAATGGTACAGGCCAAGTTGGCTGGAAGAGGGACTGAGTTGAGATGAAGTATGAGGTTTGGGATGGTGCATGGCAGCATCTCTGTGTGCAGCCTTTTCCCAAAGTCTGGTGCTCTCTCAAGTTGGTGGCAGCATGTGAGAGTGTGAAAGATGGCAATGAAGTAATATATTTAACCAAAACCTCCCACAGAAGATTTTGCAAGGGGTTTATTGCACTGGCAAAGGATGGATGAACAAACCAACCAGATATGGCTGTTTGAAAATGGAACAGGAAAAGGCAATGATTTCACTGAACTTCTGCTCAGTTTAATAACACTTCTCTATTTTTGAGATGTTCAAGAGATCCACTGGTAAAGAAGGTGACAAGGTTTCACCCTCCTTATGGATGGAGATGCTGAGGTGTTAGGTGGTGCAGTGCCTTGTCTCATGTCACCCAGCAGTCAAGGAGCAGCTTCACTTTTGAGTAAGAAGGTAATGTTGCCTCTGGTGGCTTTACTGGCTGACAAATCATAGAATCATAGAATAGTTGGATTGGAAAGGACCTCAAGATCATCTGGTTCCAACCCCCCTGCCATGGGCAGGGACACCTCACACTAAACCATATCACCCAAGGCTTCATCCAACCTGGTCTTGAACACCGCCAGGGATGGAGTATTCACAACCTCCCTGGGCAACCCATTCCAGTACCTCACCACCCTCACAGTAAAGAATTTCTTCCGTATATGCAGTCTAAACCTCTGCTGTTTAAGTTTCAACCCATTACCCCTTGTCCTATCACTACAGTCCCTAATGAATAGTCCCTCCCCATCATCCCTATTGGCCCCCTTCAGATACTGGAAGGCTGCTATGAGGTCTCCATGCAGCCTTCTCTTCTCCAGCCTGAACAGCCCCAACTTTCTCAGCCTGTCTTCATATGGGAGGTGCTCCAGTCCCCTGATCATCCTCGTGGCACTCCTCTGGACTTGTTTCAACAGTTCCATGTCCTTTCTATGTTGAGGACACCAGAACTGCACACAATACTCCAAGTGAGGTCTCACGAGAGCAGAGTAGAGGGGCAGTATCACCTCCTTTGCCCTGCTGGTCACGCTCCTCTTGATGCAGCCCAGGATACAGTTGGCTTTCTGGGCTGTGAGTGCACACTGATGGCTCATGTTCATTTTCTCATTGACTAACACCCCCAAGTCCTTCTCCGCAGGACTACCATGAATTTCCTTTTTGCCCAACCTGTAGCTGTGCCTAGGATTGCTCTGACACAGGTGTAGCATCTTGCACTTGTCATGGTTAAATTTCATGAGGTTGGCATCAGCCCACCTCACAAGTGTGTCAAGGTCCCTCTGAATGGCATTCCTTCCCTCTAGCGTATCAACAGAACCACACAGCTTGGTGTCATCGGCAAACTTGCTGAGGGCGCACTCAATTCCATTGTCCATGTCAGCGACAAAGATATTAAACAAGACCGGTCCCAACACCGATCCCTGAGGGACACCAGTTGTTACTGATCTCCAGCTAGACAAAAAATTTGCAGTGCTTTGCTGTAGAAAGAAGGGTGAATTTGTGGTTGCTTCTGCTGCCTTGCTGGGCTGAGTCGTGGCTGACCAGTTGCCTGCCATGGTTATGTGAAGCCTTGCTCTCATAGAGTCCAAACTAGAAATTACATAGAAATCTGGTGGATGTGATGCTAGACACTGAAGAGAAGTTTATCTGACAGTACATGGCCATCTCTTTAAGCTTTCAGCTGTTACATTAAGTTGCTTGCTGGTCTAGGAAATTGTATAATTGGGATAGTGGTAATGGTGATGTCAAGTTTTTGACTGTAATTTTACTAGCATGTTTCCTGTCCTCTTTGTTTTTTTTTTTTGAGGGGGGGGGGGGCTGTGTGTTTGTTTTAAATTTTATTTTATTTTATTTTTGTTAAGAAATACTCTGTAAGGACAACCACCCTTCCCAATTCATACTGGGCTTTATGAAAAGCAGGTTGCAGTTGTCTTCTGTAGTCTAAAGTTGTGTCAAGTTGCTTTCCAAGTCTAATTTGGGAAGAAAAACAACTTGGTTTTGTTTACCTCTATTTATGGAGGATAAGATTAGTCCTTTCACCAGCAGTGCATATGAATTCCTCAGTCTATTTAAAAGAAGACTTGCATGAGTTAGTCACGTGTTGACCATTTGCACCATGTCTACACCAAATCAGTAGCTAAGGGGGAATTTACTGAAATGCATCAGGCTTTTATAACACATATTTTTACACCAGAAATGAAACTGTACTGAACTCAAAGACCTTGTGCTGCATGCTCTCAAACATTGATGAGAAGAGATAAAGGTGTAATCTGTCATAATTCTTGTAACTTTTGGCATCTTCTTGCAAATCTTTGCTTTGTAACAATAAACAGCCTTACCATTGTAATTCAGGAGTACAGACAATTGCATTATGTAAGCACTGAAGACTGCTGTTTTCTGGAAGATTTTGGCAACAGTAAGTTGTGTGTTGTTTAATCTTAAACCAGTGTTATCACTCTCCAAAGTCAGAATATCAATTTCAACTGCAGTATTCATGTATTAAAATCAGTGGAAGCCAAAAGTATGTCCACATATTTATTCAATAACTAGAAAGGCACCCAAATGTGAAGATAATCACACCCATATTTGTGAAATTCTTCTTGCCATTACTACTTATGAAGTCAAATTAGTCCCATTCTGAACTTTATGAATATATTTCTGTTAAATTCTGCTTTGGCTTAAATCAAGTGTACTGTTATCCTGGAAACTGCAGCTACTGTTTCCATTCTTACTGAAGAGAATATTTAAATGCACGTATGGATATTTTGGAAAAACTAAAGAAATCTTAGACTGTGATTTTTTTTTTTTATAAACTATAAATCATTGCAACAAGATTAGCCTTTTACTATCTCTCTCCCATTTTCTCCCTATGGCAGCTTTTTTGTCACTTTTGGGCAGAGGTGTCATGGGAAATCGTTTGTACTTCATGTTGCTCATGTATGTACTTCATCATCCATATTTGAAGTTTAGAGATAAGAGAATATTTAAACTGCATTGAATAAGTGAAGTTACTCAGTGGTACTGGTCTAACACTTTCTCTCTTGATTCTATTCTGTTCTTGTGATCCAGTATTGCTTAAATCAGAATAATTGCCTTTGTTCCAATGGCTAAATAAATACATTTTTCAGAGGTACAATTGACTTAATATGTAATTCTCCAGGCTGCTGGTGACATACCCAGTCAAAAGTGTTCTTTTTATCTTAAGATTGCTCCTGCAGGATTATATACTCCACCAATTAAAGAAAAATCTTGCATGTTTATTTGAAAAATATCTTCAATAAAAATGTTTTGGCTGTGATCTTTGAAATAGTTAAGCAAATACTTAACATTAGAGTGCTACTTCAGCTAGATAATAACTGGACTGTGCAGAGGATTGACAGAACTGGGAACTGAATTCCCACTGCTTACTGGGAACTGTACTTTGTGATCTCCTTTTTTAGGGGGTGTAAGGAGAGTGGGGAGAAAGGCTAAAGGACAATGGGAATGGAGTTCAATTATTTTCCAAATCACTTGAATTATATAAATGAGTTTCACACCCATTTCTGCAATTCAGATGAAGTCAGAGAAACTGATCCAAGTTGCATCTGGCTGCTGATTTGGCCCTTGGTAGCAAACACAGGTGAAAAACACTCTCTGCAGGAAAACTATTTTTACTCCTGTGGGTGTTATAACCTCACAGAAAGTGACATTTGCATTTTGCTGTCGTGTACTGTGAGGAGCACAGAAGGCTGCTTCGCCCACAGAGAGGTGAACCAAGTGAAGAACATGCATCTGGGCTTAGCATCTTGATGTTTTATAATCACCTACAGGCAAACATTAATGCTTTGAGCTTTAGATCTGTAATTCAGGTTTCAAGTGTTCTTTCCTTAGCTGATGCATAGCAAGGGAAACCCTGAAACCTGAACTGACTTCTTTTGCTTTCTTAATATGGTGTTAGTACCCACCGTCTCATCTCGGTTTATTCCATCTGGTGAAGTGGTCCAACAACTAGGTAACTAAAAATTAATCAAATCAAAGCTGTGATAGGGACCCTTATCTATTCCATGCAAACTCTCATCATCCAATGAAGTGTCATAGGTAATTTCTCAGTTTGAAAAATCAGTCTGACTAATTTATTTTACAGGTAATGTTTTGGGGTTTGCCAATTAGTAGAGCACTAACAAGTTTATACTAGACATCAAGAGTTTTAGGCTTATGGGGCATCTCTTGTCTGCATTACGTGTGGCTTTCTTTTTATTGGTAATAATTGCTGTGATCTTTCCTTTAGTTTTCTTGTCTCTGGCACCCCTAAGCTAGTTAATATTTGCAGTCATCTTTAACTATCAAATGGTGTTGCAATCATAAACACATTGTTAAACCTCTTAGTACTGAAAGGAAGACTTAAATAACTTTTAAATCTGTGAGACAATGTCAAGAAATGTGCTTGCTTAAATTTAATCCATCACTCTGTGCCAGCAACACATATAGCTGAAAGGTCAGAGAACCACTGAGAGGGAGAAAAACAATTAATTTGGTATCAAAAAGGTAATAGGATAAGGCCTCACCAACCCTCTCCTATTGTTCTGCTGCATTAACTTCAGCAGGTCAGATGCCACTGGTCGTTGACCTCAGGCTAAACAGGGTCAGCCCAGGCTGATTACAAAAGAGATGTGTTTGCACTTACCCAAGTGTGTCTTAAAAAAAAATGAACCCACATCTGTGTTGTTCCTGGGGAGGAACACACAAAGGGTAAACATTTTTTAATGCAAATATCACTTACAGAATCTTCTGTATAAAAAATGGCATCTCCCATCATGGCATGGCCCCTGTGTGTGAGTACTTCCCAACACCATGACATGTTGTAACCCCAGACCTGCCAGTAGGTGTGTGTCAAAGAACTGGTGATGCACTGAGAAAATCTACTGTAGAAGGAACTGGTGGAAAAAGAGTTGTAGTTTCTTTTTGTGTCTGTCCGTCCCCTGTCCCCGTCCCCCCGTCCCCTCGTCCCCCCCCCCCCTTCTGCTGCTGCACATCATAAAATGATGGGAGGTCTGCTTTAAGAGGAGCTGCTGATGTTATTAAAACAGAAGAGACAGGTAAGTTAGATAATTCTCTCTTGGAGGGCAGGGGAATAAAGGTCCCAACATTTTCTATCCCTACAACTCTGTTTTCATGCAAGTCATGAACTTTTTATTTAAAGCTCATGCCAGTGTAATGGCCAAGACCTTGGCCTTACCACATCTTTTAAATTCATGTGTCTAAACCCCTGGGATCTGCTCTGTGCTCTTGCTGAGGTCAGTGGTGCTCCTCTCTTGGGGATGATTCATACCACTGCTTTTAGGTGCTTAGCTGGAAGGAATTGTGTTTTTATTGGTGCTGGATTGGTTTCATCAATGCTGTGTTGCCCCACAGGTTGGTTTTCTAGTACACCCCTATGCAGTTAAGGCCCAGGTGAGGATTCTGTCTGTTTCTCAAAACATTCTGATGCTTTCCATTGACTTCAGCCAAAGCTCACCAGCTGGTTCGAAGTACAAGATTTGTGACAGCAGGTTACAAGTAGGGCAGAGAGACTCTGGAAACATCATATCTGGAGATGATGAAAAATCTGTAATGTCAGTTCACTTCTAATAGTAAAGGAACCATGGTGGGGGAAGAAACTGTGTGGTTCAGGGACAGAGATGGTTATAGATGAGACAGTGAAAAATGAGATGCAAATTGTGTAGCTTTTCAGCGTTCCAAAGCTAACTTAGACCCTGACTAGATGCAAGTACCTTATTTCTGTACCTTGTGCCAGATTGTCCCATCCAAGCCATCCATCTTGTAGCTCTGGAGTTCTGACAATTTTAATAATTACAAAGCTGTAAATATTCTAGCTAACAGATGCTAACTGGAGTATCACTATTTTGTAAAAACATTGAGACTCTAGCTCCGGGCTAGAGACAGATGGTTGAAAAACCATCCTACTTTCATATGCTATCTATCTACTTAAATTTTAATAGGATTTCTCCCTTAAATACACTAATTTACTCTACTGATGAGACCCTTTGGAACTGGTTAAATTATTATCTTTGTTGCTGGGCTTCATTCTGCAAAGTGCTGGGCCTTTCCTGCCTTTGCTGGAGAACAGAAGTTACAGGTTTGGTTTTTAAGCTCAAATGTTTCTAATGCAGACAAGGGAGGACTCTTAATTCTACAAATGTTTTCCTAGGAAAGAAACAAGCAAAAACAAGTTAAAAAGAGCTATGATAATTGCCAGTAAATATATAGCGCTTAGTAAAGGTTGGATGGAGTGAAGGGAGGAATCAAATCCACTGAAGTAGGAAAATTTGCTTCTTTAAAATATTTAACTACAACAGTGCTTTTCTACTTGGGATCATGCTGATTAAAAGTATTAATTGTAAAGATTTCTCGTATGTTCTTGGGTGTTGCTAGGCTTTGTCTTGTATTGACGAACAACCCTCTGTGTAGTTTCCACATTTGAAGTCTTCTCTCATGCTGTACTTCCATATTTGAACATTCATTGGTCATGAAGATAATAATGTTAATTGTCCTCATGGCTATGCTGGTGGGTGATGGCCTGCTGTGCTGAAGGCACCCAGATGCAGGTAGTTCTTCATCAGGAAAGAGCAAAGCACATGTGTGTACATGCACTTTGCACAGATGGCTCAGAAAACAAGAAAAAGGGTAGGAAATTAAAGTGCTGAACGAAGAGGTAGTTAGATAAGTGGAAAAGTAAGGAGGATTTTCCAAGCTGAGACTGTCCTGTGGTGTCTGTAACTTAGAAACCCAATTGCATGGTCAACTGCTATAGCGTGAAAACCCATCAGCCCAGTGATCTCCAGCTTGTAATTGATTCTGTTTCTACAAATGTTAGCTAAAGCAAAAATCTGCTTTAAGGTAAGGGCTAAACATCCATCAGCTTGACTGATTAGTCAAAGTAGGAGTTGCTGAAGAAATGCATGTTACTTGCCATCAGATTAAGTGAAGTTTTTTTCCACAGTCAGAAAGCTAATAATTTGCTTGTGATGGGATCAGTTCAGTTTTCAGATCCACTTACTATATGAATCTCAGTGTTTGAGGGCATGTCTCTTCAGATCACAGATATCTCAGAAGCAGATAGGCAAAATAAAAATAATTTCTGATTAAATAGATATTAAATTATGTTGGAAAAAAGCTTGAATTAGAAAGATTAAACTGAGCTAGACAATAAACAGGCTAGACTATATAAAAAGACTGAACCGGATTTGTTAATGCATTGTCTAAATCTTCTTTGATACTTTTTCTTTTTATTTTATATCTGTTTTTTTTTGCTATTTTTGGCTCATAAAGCATGATCAGCTGATACTAGTTTCCAGGAACTAGTTAATGTAACTATGCTTCTGTGAACTAGGCAACTATATTCCATACTTAAGAATGCATATAAGGTATGTATATTTTTACAATATAATATGTATATTGACGATGAGGAAATAATACTGAATTTGACAGCCTTTTTTTTTTTTTTAACATTCTGTGATGATTGTATGTCCATACTAAAATTATTCCTGGTCCAACCAAATTCTGCCATTTCCTGATGCCAAGCAATTACATGGCAAATGGCATTACTTTCCTTTTTAGCTTATGTAACTCCATGAGACATCATGAATTATGAGTTTTATGATCTTGTGCTCATGCTTTCATTGATCATTCTAGTATTTAAACTTAAAATTCACTTACAAAAATGTTCTGTAGTAATCATAGGACTCTAATCTTGGTGAAAATGAAGGCAAAAGTGTTATAAAGAGATTAAAACTTGGCTTTCTTTGTATGTAAGCAAGCACTTTTGAATGATTTTTTTCTTCTATTTGCGTATCTCCAAGGTCAGTGTGTTGCATGTACGTCACCAGGAAATTCAGTACAGAGCAACTCTGCAGTTCAACAGCAGCCCTTGACAAAATGCTATGGGATTTTTAACGACCATCGGTGTCAGGGCTCTGCTTTTGACACCACCAATTACTGTCTCTGGCCACGTGTACTGGGCCAGCAGGTTTGATGTCAACAGAGCTCATTTATCTAAATCAGTGTTGTTCCTTTCTCGAAATACCTAATACTTAATCAGTTTGGAAAGTGCTCTCATTCCTAAATTCTCAACAAATATTCTCCCCCTACATAATGATCTTAAGACTCTTAGCCCTGTGATGCCTGACAGTTACGTTACTTATCAGCAAGATGAAGGAGTTGCCCTGGCTGTTATCCCATGAGGCTGGTCCCACCAGTCACCCTGCAAGCCAAGCCATGGTGGTGCTGAGATCATAACAATGGCTGAAGATATTTGATTGATTAGCCAGATATTGCCTTAGATGCATCATAACTTGGCAGCATAACCAGGCTCATCCTAGGGGAAAAAATAAGCAAAATGAGAATCCTCAGGAGCAGAAGGAAACTTCTTGTACAGTGAGACTCCTGTGGGGGTCTAAGGTCTGCTAAAATGTTTCTTGTAGACAGGGTGAGTTGTGACGTTTATCTCCTGTGCAGGTGCATGTTCATGTTCATGCTGCATCCTTTCTAGCTGCTGGGGGATTTTTTGTGTTAGAACTGGCTGTTCCCCAGAAACCTGTAAAGCTTCTGTTTTGAAAAATCTCCTTCAAATTAGGGTGAAACCTCCTCTTGGGCTCGAAAGGAGCTACTGGCAACAGGAATGCCTAGACTTGGTTCCTCATGCTTCTTAGTGATACCTTACACAACTAGCAGTGTTGTTACTCTCAGACTTGCAAACAAACTCTCTACACAAGGGATTTCCCTTCCCTTGTGTGTAACTTGCGTCGTATGAGTGTGTGGCTGGGCAAGCAAAGCAGGAGCAAGGAAATTCAGTGGCAGGGACCGTGCTTAAATATTTCTGTCTGCAACAGAAGTGCAAGAGCTGCAGCCTCTGTGGGGTAACTTTGGTGAGCCATTCAGCTGAGGTTTTTGGCCCCAAAAGGTTGATGAGACTGTATAAGTACCTAAACATTTAGATACATGTGAACTAAATAAACTCATCAAACCATATGCAGTTTATTTGAGGTTACAATAGCTTAATTTCTTAAGCATCCCTGTTAAAAAATGAGCAACAATTTGGCCTTTAATATTGAGCTGTGATTCATGGTTGGTGGTAGGAGAAAGCAGTGAACTAATTGCTTGGATCTGGCCAGCAGAAAGTGAAGCAGCTCCCTTGTCTGTGATGCTATGCCCTTCCTTTTCTGATTATTCACCAGCAAACATCCTACGGTCCCATTCATAAAGTCCAGTAATGACATAAGAAATGTCAGGAGTATCTGCTGAAAGAGTGGGAAGCTGACAGAGCAGCACATTGTGAGCCTGGGAGAGCAGCTCTGCGTTTCCTCTGGGGTTGTTTTCAGTTCTTTTGTCAGCTGATTACATGGTCTTTTATAATTTCTAGTCTACAGAATAGAGCTATTTGCTTGTGGATTATGCGAAAGTCGCAGGCTTATGCAAAAGAAAAACAAAATAATCTGAAAGTGGATTCTGTTGGCTAAAGTTAAACTTCATTTAGGTGGTTTTTATCTAAAGGGGCGTTTAATCTAGGGATGTGAAGAAAAAAACCACAAAAACTTCTGTCAGTCTTTGAGATTCCAGCTTTATAGTGTTAATTCACCAGTGCCCCCATGCATGTGACTTAAATTACTTGTCCCTATTCAGAAAAATGTATTTAAGATTGTTTAAATGTTTATTTTGTGTTCTGGTGAATAGGAATCATATTAAATATGTGCTAAAGTGCTTTGTTTATTTCATGTCTGTATGCATTAAATACTATAAATAAGCTTATTACATTTACTGTCTCTTTTATTGTTAATAAGAACAACACACTCATATCCTGATGCTTTTTTATCTAAGTCTGTGGAAGTGGGCACTAAATCTTTGCAGAAAGAAGGAGCTGTGAGATTGGATATAAGTGAAGTGAGCTATGAGATGTGTTAAGATTGGTCCCCAGACTTCTCCAGGTAGATCTGAGTTTGCAGCCTCAAGTGGTGTCTTAATGAAATGTGTGTATATACAGATATATAACAAGAAGGAAGTGGTGAAATAAGTTGAAAATACTGCTAGGGAGCTGTATAGTTTCTTGTAGATCTCAAGACTGAAAGAATGGCCTTGAAATGGGATATGGTGGAAACAAGGGAAGTTCTTGGCAAGCATTAAGAACTAGATCAGAGAGAGGAATCTGAAATTCCAGCAGGGATGGAGGAGGGAAGGGTTTGTTCAGCTGTATGTAAAATCTCACTTGGTTCCTTGCAAGGCTTCTGTATGACTTGCAGATGTGACGAGGTGTGTGCAGATGGCTGGTGCAATAGGCTTACGATTTATCAATATGAACTTTGGTAGCTGGTTTAAACTCCTCTCCTTAGCACCTGCAGCTGGCCCCCTGTTATCTGCTGTGCAAAGTGGACAGATGTATATCGAAGAAGTACACTTTATTTTTCTTGGCTCAATATTTCGCATGAAGTTCTAGCAGGATAGTTTTGTTTGGGTTTCATTGAGCCCCTTATTAGCATACTTCTGTTAGGGGTGTGTGTGAATAGTGATGCCAAAATGATAGGATCTGCAGCAGAGGGCAGTGTGCTGATACCACTGAGTTTGGCCTCCCAAGAAGCCACTCTTCTGCCCCTGCAAGTGCAGCATCAGAACAAAGTCTACCAAACAAAAAAGCAACATATAATATGCCAGTGCAGATGCTAGTGGTCTTGGGGATAGAATTTGGCTCTAATTAAAATGAACAGACGCTGGCCCCAAATAAAAATCCTTCTGATACCTTGTTTTGTTGTGAATCCTCTAAAAATCAGAGTAAAAGTTGTTTTGGCTTAATAGCTGTTAATGAAGCATCTTACAAGACATCTCATTGCTTGTTGGATTGATGTTTGTCGAGGCATTAAAGAAGCTTCTGTATGGCAAAGCTTGATATGAGAAAAAAATACTCCTGGTTTAAGGTTTTTTGTATTGAATTTTATAAATCAAGGTTTCTGCTTCCTATTACAAAAGCAAGTACTGTCTACTTAGTTTCCATGTTATTTTGCAGAATGAATTCTCTTGTATCACTAAAATATGGATTTGATAGTTCTGTGACTAGTTCAGTTAATTTGGAAATAGAGGGTTTTACCAAGCCACCTAGATGCCTGTCCTACTTGTGCATTAATCCAGCACTCCAATGAGAATGTTGTGCAATACCAAAAAGCACTCACCTTGCAGAAACATCATACAAAACATTTGCTTCATGACTGCACTCTGGGACAAAATTAAGAGGAGCTGCTTGCTTGGGGATGGGTGTGAGTTCTTTCATTGAGTTAGAATGAGGTGTTTGGCTTCTAAAGATACAAAACCCCAATCTATGGTATATGTTCTGCTTGCACTTTACTTGAAATGCTTCCCGCAGTTTACCACTTGTGTTTAACAGTAGGTTTTTGTCTCCAAGATTACAAAGTGGTTTACAGACTGTTTATGTAAAGATTACTTTATTTTTCTCTTTTCTGCCTCTCAGAATGACAAATGTGTTCCACAGTAATGCATTATTGTTAAAAAATAATCTGCAGTATGAGGATCTAGTTCACAAATCCAGACTCACCCATGTTGTTTACACGATGATGCGTATTTGGGTAAGAGTTTAGACTCAAGTCTGGAGCAGAGAAGGCTATGCATGTTTTGTCCCAAAAGCGAATTCTTGTTTCCCCCCCCCCCCCCCCCCCCCCCCATTGTTTCACCTTCATAGTCCACAAGGTGTGGAGGTATACAAGGTGTAGTCTTAAGCCTAACTGCAGTCCAGTCTCTGGCAGATTCTTTGGGCTGGATCCCTACTAAGCACTTTTTGGATCCTGAGTTTGACTGGCAGCCAGAGGCATGGTTGGGAAACCCCGCGTCCAGGAGATTCAGTAGCTTTTGTTGGTGTTCACTGTGAAATGTTTGTCTAGCTGTAAGATAAAGAAATGCACATTTTGTTCCTGTTTTCAAAATAGATTTAAAGTAACAGAAAGCACCATTGCAACCAGCCCTGGAAGCAAGTTGAAAAGTAGGAGAGATTTCAGCTCTTGTCATGCCTGTGACCTTACAGGCTTTGCTTCTGGCTACGATCCCATACTTTGTGGCTCATATCTTGATTTTTGTACACAGCTAAACTAAAACCTCAGGATGGGCCCAGTTGTGAAAATAATACTGTTCTTCTGTGCCAGAAGCTTCAGAGAGTTAAAGATTTTATACTGAATTATTGTGGCAAGGAAGATTACTGGCTTTGATGCCAAGTTAATTCAATATAACAATACTTTACAATTGTAAAATATCAGTACGTTTATATAAAGATACTTACATTTACCCATAGTGCTCAGTTTCTTGTCCTTAATCATTAGACCAGGTGGGGTTTTTTTTGTACTTGGAGCTGGGTATTTTGTCAGGCACTGTTCCTTTACAGCCCTTGTTTTCTGTCCTGCCAGTCAACACTGCCTTCTCTCTGGTAACAACTGTGAGAGTATGTTTCATTCCTGCAGAAGGTCTACCCTCAGAGAGGAGAAAAGTTTGCCCTGCTTAGCAGAAGCTGCTGTGCCCCTTGTTTTCATTTGGACTTGTCCTCTAAATCCGAGGGGTATCAAAGGTTTTCCCCATGTGATGGAGGTTCTCTGACCCGTTCTGAGATGAAACAATGGCTTCCCTATATTCTGGAATCTGTGCTTGAAACACGCCTGTCTGCCCAGCTAATAGGGCTCAGACTGTTTCTGTTATAAAGGACTGGTTGTCTTTTGTGTAATGGCCTTTGATAGATATTCTGGGTGTGTACACCCTAACATACAGTTTAAGGAAAGAGGGTACCAATTGTAGCTGTGAAAGTTTTGTTTATGAGATTAAAATCACACACAGTATTTGAAGGAGAGAAAAAAAACAACAAAAAACCAAACTCCCAAAAAACCCCACGCCACAACCAAAACGACCCTAACCAACAAAAAAAAAAAAAAGAAAACACAAACCCAAAAAAAACCACCCCCTAAAAAAACCCTAAACCATCTGAAATTGCAAACAAAAAAGAAATAGAAATGAACTATGAACTATTGATTGATGGCTTGGCTTTGCGAGCGAAGATTTGGGAAGGGCTTTAACCAAGCTTACTACAAGCACAGTGACCAAGGCCATGTGGGCTATGCAAATCTGGTTGGAAGGGGTGCTTAGGCAACCAGAAAGTGTCTGACCAGGACTGTCATCTCCAGAGAAATCTCGAGCTAGCCATGAGCATGTCTGCCCGCATGCAAGGCTGGATCTGCATCTTCCCATGCACCTTGTCACCTGCTGTTTTGACCCTTGCTGGTCCATACAGACAAGTGGGAGCAAGCCCTTCCAGCCTGAGCAGTGGATGTTTTAGGTGAGGCACAGCTTGTGCAGAACTGGCCCCACCCTTTACACCTGAGGTTTAACTGCCAGGGGCTAGCAAACTTGGACAGTGACAGCAAAGTCCGCAGGTCATAGGTTTTATAAGAGTGTCCTTCTCTTGGATGGAAGGCCTTACAAGGCTAGACCAGCTCCGTCTGCCCGGGTTTGAAGTTAGGAGTTTTCCTTCTCCTGTGAGGATGGCTTGTCTTCACTAACGAAGATTCAGGAAGGGCTTTAACCCACACATTCTGAGCAAGACTGGCTGACTATGAACCATTGTGACAGTATTGGTACAGATAATGTTTTCTGAATTGCCTGAGGATGATGTAAGGGTCCAAGTATACAGTGTTTGTTGAGCCAACTTCAGCTGGATGAGGTAGCAAAAGCATTGAAGAATGTATTTTTTTCAAAAGTTGGTTGACCATCCAAATGGAGTTGGTTGTCTCAGGTGGGCTTGAAACACACAGTTTTAAAACTGTGAGAATAAGCAGGGATGCTGCAGCTTCACTGGTCTTTGCACTTGGAACACATAGATGAAGCTTGTTTGCAGACATCCTGCTGGCACCATTCTCTGCTCTGTTTCTAGAAAATCATGCAAGTCCTATTTTTAAAAAGGAAATCTACATTTGGAAATCTAATTCTGTATCACTGATAGATTGTGCTGACAGAAAATTCTGTTGTAAGCATATCCAGGAGGTAGCTGGTCTCTTCTCTCAAGTAACAAGTAGGAACGGCCTCAAGCTGCACTATGGGAGGTACTAGGAAAAATTTCTTCACCAAAAGAGTAGTTAGGCATTGGAACAGGCTTTCTGAGGAGGTGTTTGAATCACCGTCCCTGAAAGTATCCAAAACCAGTATATATGATGAGGCCCTTAGTGACATGGATTAGTGGTGGAGTCCTGGGGTAACAGTTGGACTTGACCTTAAAGGTCCTATTTGATTCTATGATTCTATGATTTGATCATGCTCAATGTCACATATTCTTGCTGTCTGACTTCTGCCTCTTGAGTGCAAATGTGATTGTCAGAAATGTGAGGAAACTTGAAGGGGAAATGCAGAACTAATCTGAAGACAAAGTATCTTGCTTTCAGAATTCCTTTCATAAGTTTTGTCAGGATATTGGGAGTTTTGCAGAAAGGGAGTTTGCGAGGAATTTTGTGTTCAAGTATTAATTTTGCAGGGAAAGTAACCATTTTGCATGTTTTCCACCTGAAGATTAAAATAATTTGGCTGAAACTGAACCAAGTTAAATCTGAGGAGAGAAAATGAGAGAATAAAATTGGGAGGGAAAGTATTATCTTTTTTGTTTGAGAAAAGGCTTTAATAATGAGAGTGTCTTGTGCATGTTCCATCAGAAAGGGATGTTAATGGTTGAGGCTCATGCCTGGTATCAGGCAGGTTTGCATCGAGGTCTGATGTTAGATTACTAAATATCTTCTCTTGTGCTAAGCTCTTGCCTCATCTGTGCCTGAGGATTTCTATTGAACTGCAAGGTCATTGTTTCCTCTGTAGCTTGTGTTCCTTCCTGTAAACAGAGATGTGCTGACTGCATGGTGCTCATGCAGCCATGGCCATGTAAGCTGGGAGATAATAGGTCACATCATCATGTAAGTTAAAAGGCAGAACATTCCTGCTTGGCCAACTCAGGTTTTGACAGCCGTTGTTCTTTTTCTGTGTGCAGTGTAGTATCACATGCAAATAAGGAAAAATGGGTTTTTATTAATAACTGTATGAATTGGAATGAAATAGTGTCCTAATTCTATTTCAGTCAACCTGAAAAGAAAATCCCTTCTGTCAGGATATTGACAACACACTCAACTAATGAAATACAAGATGCAAGGGTTGCGTCACAAGAATATTCCTCATCAGCTAAATACACCTGAGGACAAGCTAGAGATACATAGCTACTCTTAGGAGCTCATTAACTCTCTAGCTGTGTCCTTTAGGCTGTTACATCCTGCAAAAATATTTGTTTCCTATCACTCAGCTTTGTTTTCAGATCACTTTCTAATGATGGCATTTGTTTGCTGACCCCAGGTCTACCTGTAAAGGTTCATATTACTCCCGCAGTTTAAATTATCTCCATCCACCTATTTATATCTCACATGGGTAGCACTATCTTAAGTTATTAGGAGTTACTGTCACAACTTGCAAGAGAAATGTGCATTAGCTTTGGGGTATACTGTCTGAGCAGATAAGGGAATGTAAATTGCCTGGCAAAAACGCTTTCTGAAGAAAAACAATTTTACGACACCTTTTACTGCTTTGATTGTTTCTTTTTGAATACAGTGATGGCAGCTATTCTGGAAATTAGGTTTGAAAGGGGAATATCGATGAAGGTACCCCCCTCCTTCCCAAGTTAAAAATGAGAGTTTTTCTCTCTTATATTTCTGAGTTATTTTGTAGTGCTGGCTTGATTCTTCTGTGGGTTTTAAAGCAAATCTCTGTTAGGTGACACAGCCTTGCTGCAGAGCAGCTCTAGTTTTGTTTTGTTTGCTCTTCACTGATAGTTAGAAAGAATAACAAATTATTGATGTGGGACAGAAGTAGCTGATGCTTTAGGGAACTGGCCCTTTTTTAGTGCTCAAGATAAATGCCACAGACATCTCTATAGTTCTGCCTTGCTCAAGATAAATGCCACGGACATCTCTATAGTTCTGCCTTGGTCCAGTAAGCAATATTAACATCCTTGTGCTATGTGGCAAGTCACCAGTGCTTAGCTCTCTTCATGGTCTAGAGGGCACAAAAGGTAGAAGCAGTATGGGCCATTCCCATCTAAACATATTGCCACCTATGACTGACATCCAAAGGATCAATCCAAGCTATCAATTTCAGCTGCCTAATTCTAATCTCATCTCTTAAAATGTCTAACAAATAGGGAGAAGTAGAGAATGCCAGTTGTTCCCAAACAGAGCAGATTAAGGCAAGATAGAGGATTAGGATTTGGAATGACGTGTTGTCAAGAACGTAAACCAGATACCCTTCTCTCCTCATGCTGCTTGATAGCAACTTTGTAGAACACCTAATAGCTCTGGCTTGAAGTTTGCCAGCTTAGTGTCATTCTTGTTTCCCTGACGCCGTATACTGATGTGATTGACTCAGGTTAACTGGAGATGGCACACACACACTTCAGTTTAGCCACCCAAAAATTAGGAATCTAATATCAGGGAGCTGGATGTTGTCCCCTGGCAGTTCATGGTAAGGACTGACCTCCTCTAGAGGTTGCCTTGTCCCGTTCCGTAGCAAGTAAGGTGAGGTGAGTCCTGCTCTGATACTTCCTTTTGCCAAAGAGTTTGTCTCCTCCATTACTGCCTTCTGGGCTCTGTTTGTGGCTTTGGAAGTAGAAAATGGCCAAGGGCATATTCATGGACTAAGTGCATTCAAAAGCCAAGCTAAAACTGAGCTGGGGGGAGTTTATCTAGGGAATTGGTTATCTCTTTACTTTTGTGAGAACAGTCTTAGGCCCAAACTGTTTGCCATTTGAAAAAACAAATTCTACTCTAAGCTTTTATCATCTGCTAGTGTAAACCTCTGTAGTCCTAAAAAGCCTTTCTCCAACAGCTTCATCTTCCCTAAATGGTTTCTCTTTCACCACTATCTCTTCCTCTGTACCCATCTTTCTTCACCTTTGTGCTGGCATTAGTGCTTGTGTTTGAACCAGCTTGCCATAGGGCCAGAACTAATGTGCCTAGAAACCAGCCTAGCCCAAAAGGTGCAGGGAGGGTTGTGTAGCAGCTTTGGAAACATTGTGTGGTTTGAGAAGAGAATCCTTGTCTGTCTGACTTTCGAACACATGAAAAAAGCCTTGAGGGTGGATTGTTGGAATCTGAAATAGTTTAGTTGCCAGTACAACCACTGCTTTTGTAAGAAGCAAAAATTTGCTTGCTGCCTGCCTGGACAAAGGAATCTTTCAGATGATACTAACAGCAGCATGTCACCAACAACCTGCACAGTGGTAATCAGGCAAGTTGGTCCAGTGTCCTGTGTCACTCAGTTTGTGAGATCAAAATGGTCGTGCTGCCTTTTGCATGTAGAAAAGTGAAGAGTCTATACAGGTATTGTGTTCCCTTGCTAACAAACTATTAGGTTGTGTTTATAGACATGTTTTATTCTCACTGCTTGACTCTATCACGGTGTTGGAGTGGTCCCTTCTAGTTAGTGCTGAGGGGTAAGGAGAAGAAGGGATGGAGACATAATGCCTTATTTGCATTCGTCACTTATTGGCCTGGAGCAGACCAGCATGCAGGCTTCCTTAAATGCAAGCTATTTGCCAAAGTCTACTGGAGCTTTTTGTGGGCTGGTCTAGCCAAGAGGCATTTTGTCCCAAGGAGGAGGGAATGAAATGCATCTGCAAAGTCTGCAGGAACTGTTATGGAGGCCTCAACTTCAGATCTGCCTATACGTGTCAGAGGGTAAACAAAGCAGCCTGGGAGGACTCGCGGTTATTCGAACACCTTGGTCACACACTAAGCAAACTATCCCCCAGGTGTGCTTGCAGAACAGACTCTCCATCAGCGTCCTGTCATGCACAAAATGTTTATCCAATTTGTCAAGATAATCTTTCTTCAAATAAGCTCAGGTCCTAGGCCTCAGAACAGCACAATTTCATGCAGTATAAAGTAACTTTTTTTTTCTTTTTCTTTTTTTTTTCCCCTTCTCCTCTCTCTTCTCCTTTGCTTGCCCTGCCCCCCTCTTTTTAATCACTGTGTCAACTTTTCCTTGGCTTTAAGCAAACTGAAAGTAATTATATCATTCTCAAGTGAGTTATCTTTTGACTGATCTAGCTGATTTGTAAGTTACTTCAAAATGCTCCTAAGTTGCTGTGTTTAAGCAGATTGGTGATGTTCTATTTGTTGTTTTTGAGTGGGAAATGATAAAATTTGCCTCTGCAGCACATTATGAATTGGAAGAGGAAAAGAATACATAATTCCTTAAACCAACCATGTCCATCTATTCTCTTTGCATGGATCCCAGCCAGATTTATTTGACCAGCCTTTCATAAGATAGCTCCCCTGTGTATCTCTGGCAAAGTGAAGGGGTTATGATGTGAAGTTTTGGTACAACCTACTCTCTCCCCCCCATCAGTCAGTTCTAGATGTTCATAAAAAATCTTTAGACTACAATATGAAGAAAAAAATAAAAAATAACTAGAGCTGCTATGAAGGTAATGCTTGGTATATTTACGTAAGTAAGAGATGTGATAGCCAATAAGTAGAACTTTATTAGTAAAGATTGCCATTCTGCAGCTGAGGACCTTGAATTGCCTGATTAATTAAGCCTAACAAGCCTTCTGGGTTATTGCTAAGTGTTGTTACGATTATATACCTATTCTACAATAGGTAAATGGAGACCCTGTGCACTTAAGTGAATCTTTTTCTTCAAGGTCACATAATGACTTGACAATAAAATTCAGGAGTCTTCATGTCACCACCTGAGACTGGTCTTTAGAAAATACATTTTTGACATGGAAGGGGGTGGGGGTGGGGAAATATATTCATGCTGGTGTCAATACAGCTCTTTTGTCTGAGGAATTGTTGTCTTTCATTCATGTGGAGTACATATTATATGTGCTGTTCAGTTTTGTTTTTTTTCTTTTTCTTTTTTTTTTTAATAAATGGTAAATTTGTCTTTTCTATTGCATTGCCAGTCAACTAATTGCTGTGTGTGCAGCTTCAGAACTCTAAGTTCATTCTGTATAATGTGATTTCTGTTCATGGTCTCTTATTCTTTTGTTTGTGTAACTTGGCTTGCACATTATACAGCACTTGTCAGATTCATCTGCAGGGAAGTAACTGAAGAATTGTGCTTCATAAGTGAGAGTGAGAAGTCAGTCTTCATCTGGTTGATCTGCTAGTCCCAGGAATCGCTTTGCTTGTTGCCAAAGAGTGTGATACTGCCTGTAAATGGAAGTAAACAGGTGCACACTAAATCTCAAAAGGGATATTGAAAGAGCAGCATGTCAAAACTAAATCTGGATTTTGCAGACCTAAGTTGCATATTGCCTGACTCATAAAATGTAGCAGGAACCCATTGCTTTCAGGTAGAGCAAAGGCAGCATCCTTCTTCACAGGTATCTCTAAAGCTAATATAAAAAGCTTTCCTTTCTGGGTGGTAATATGGCAAGATTCTTGTTACTCTCTGACAGGCTCCTTTGCTGGCTTCATGCACCGAATCTGTCCAGTGCCCTGTGAAAATAATGATCAAGCACTTCCAGATATCATGAGACAAGAACTTTTTCTGGCAAAGGAGAAGTGTTCTCTGGGCCTATCCCTAGCCAGAAAATTGTGAAATACATGATAAACATTTGGGTTTGTCCCTGTGTATGAACCAGATCCTTCAAATCTATGAAAAGGAATTAAAAACTACGACTTTATCCACCCACATCAGTGAGGAAATATGTCTCTTGGAAAAAAATAGATTCCTAAATAATGACAAGATTCTAGGAATTGGGGTCCTTTCAAAAATCTCGTGTTTTTCTATCAGGTTGTCACAGGTAATGTAGTAAAATGGTAAGTTTTGAAAACAATAATGTTTTGTGACTGCTTTTAAAAAAAAAAAGTTTTCAGACCAATCAGGTCTTTTAAAATTGTGCATTTTTTTAAAAAAGCAAAACTCTACTTTTGTGTGTTCTTTTTTCGCAACAGACCAATCTATGCCACTTCGATATATGAAAAACCCAGCTTTTTTTCCCAGATATTTTCATGTTACGAAAGGTGTCATTCTAATTTCCCTTAGTTTTAGAATCTCAAGGATACTTTCATACTTTGTATGTTTTTCTTGCTAGCCTGGATATAATGTGCCACTATGACCTATGCCAATTAAGATTGCACATTCAGTATGGACACTCTCATCATTTTATAGTCATGGCAAAACCAAAGCTCACATCTGCCATGTGCATAAAAGTCATACAGTTGCCAATTATGCTGAAGGAAAATCTTTGTGACCTGTTGGCTTCATAAGGGAATCAAGAGTTATGAATTAGTTTCACTCTAATGGTCAAATTGCTAGTACTCATTGCACAGCTTTGGATGAAACATTGAAATACAAACATGGAGCTTTGATCCTTAGACCCATCTATATGTGTAAAATCTAAAGAAGCTGCGGTTTCTCTGAAGCATTATATCAGGAAAGCATCTATATTTTCCACTGTTTTTTTTTTTTTCCTAGGGATAAGTGGACTTCTGTCATTTAAATTTAAAATTGTCTGACAGAGGAGGTAGGCATAATCTTGTTGCTGTTACAATGTAGGAAAATGTACATGCTTTTCAGCCTTGTTTTCTCCTTCTCATGATCAATTAGTTGTATGTGATTTTCTTCCTAGTATCTTCTTATATTTCAGGAAAAATCTATATTTCAGATTTTTTTTTTCTTTTCTGAGAGTATATCACATAATCAGACAGTGGTGGTTCTTCTGGAAAGGTTCAACCTTATTTTGCAGACTAAGATGTGCAAATAACTCTGATGCATGGAATTGTCGGTGCTTAACCAGGAATTATCTCTGAACCTTTATGTTCACTGCTTCTTGATTGAGTATTCATTTTGTTGTATGGAAGAAGAAAAGATCGTGAGATAATTCCTTACTACTCTAGCAAGCTGTGATCTGGGGTGTGGAGGGAATCATCTCTCTTACTTTGTCAGTGTTACTTCTTTGAACTCCTGGCTAAAAAGCTATAATAAAGATCTGTCTCAAAAGGAAGGTCATCAGGCAAGTGCTGAGACTTCAGGAAGTCTTAAGCAAACCTACAGAGTCTTTTTGCCATTCAATTGCTCCATCTTGAGCCAGGCCCTTCCTCACTGTTGTGTACTGTAATGAAAATGCCAGTGCTGCTGGAACTCCTGCTGCTCTAATGTGCTTGTCCCTGGCCCTTGCACTGAATGCTGATTATTCCCTCAGTGGTGGTGCCCTGTGCATATGGTATGTTGTGTAGAAGTAGCAATGGATAGTCACAGTCTGAGAGAAAATGTGCCCGAGTCTAATCCTAGTGGCAATTGGATACTGGATAGTAAATAGTAGGTTGGGGAAGACGAAAATATGTGTGCGGGGAGAAAAAACAGGTAAGTTTAGACGCATATTTCAAAACTGATAGTTGTCAGCTTTTGGTATGAATATTTTCTGCTTTTAAATAGCATATTCTGATACTTCAATTTTTTTTTTTTTACCTAGCTATTAATGTTGGGAACTTGTTACAGGCACTGTGGGGTGCAAAGGTAGTACTCTGCAGCACCCTGCAATACAGGATACATTACAATGGCTGGTGTAGAAAGAGGGAGAGCTGCATGTGAGTGTAAGTAAAAGTGTTCCTAGAAGTCCTTTTCTTGTTAATTGCCCTAAGGGCTCCAGCTGCTTGAAAGATGTGTCCCAAGGGCAAACTTATTCTCTAAGAAGACAACAAAGACATTGGATCTTGGCAGACTGATGTGTAAGCTCTTTAATGTCTGCATTAACTCTTGAGATGCTAAGTTTTATTTTTTTTGTTTCCTTCTTAAATGTTAATGTCATCTTTAGAAAAAGTTGACCTAGAAATTGAAGTTACTTTGGGAGTTTGGTTGTGAAGTTCAGCTGTGCTACTGGTGAAATCTTAGAATTGACAGCTCAAGGCTAAAGCATGTTTCTTCTGGCTGAGAGAGTTTTGGCTCTTATGTTCTCCAGTCAAGTGCAAACACACAAACTGTAAAAGCTCATTGCAACTTACTTCATGTGTTGTTTTTGTATATTGCCCATTGACTTAATGGTTTTCCAGGAACTATTTGTTTTTCTGTTCTTTCCATGAACTGTTGGACAGATTCAGTGCTTCAGTCAGAAGAGTTAAAATTTTAACTTTAGATTTTTATATTCCACTCCCTTCTCCCCATCTCCTTTCCACTGCTTTCCACTGTCCCCTGCCCTCACCTCCCACTTCCCCCCCGCCCCCCCCCCCCCCCCCCCCCCACCCCTGCCCGGTCTTTAGGAGCTTGCTCAGATATGCTTGAAGCTCAATGTTCACCATCTTATGATTCAGATTCTCAGACATCCGTGGGGGGTGTGTGTGTTGGTGGGGTTTTTGTTTGTTTTATTTATTTTTTCTTAAGTAGAGAGTCTGCAATGTAAATCAGACACCCACAATTATCACAGATGTCAATAGGAGCCCATAATCATTCTAGAGAGTTACTACGTTTTGAGGATTGATCCCCAAACGACCTAAGAAAAATAATTTTAAAAAATAACTGTTTCCATTTTACTGATAGAAAGGTTTTAGTCTTGCAAAAGACGAAACAGATGTCTAGTTTGGAATCAGTAAGTACAATTCTGCCCATAGAGGAAGGCCTAATGTGGCCTCAACAAGAAAAGAAACCATGCAGTTTTAAGCAGATTAGATAATTGAGATTAGTCCTCTGTGATCTTGCTGTGTTTTCATTTATTTCAAAACAGTCTAACATAGAGCATGTTGAGCAATCAGTTGAAAATCACGTGCAAACACTGCTTAAGTACTGATAAGAATCGTTGAGGTAAACAATGAATTCCTACTAATGGCTAAGTCACCAAGGTAAGATCGAGTCTAAATACACACCCTTAGTTAAATATAATTTCATTAACTCAGGTTACACGGCTTTGGTAAAGTGTGGGTTTTTTTTTTTTCTTTCTCTCTCTGCTTTCCACTTTCAGATGCTTGCCAAGTGAACTGCATACAACTAATCCATCATTTTCAACTTTGTCTGTATCAGAGATGTGTTTGGAGCTGAGCAGTAACTCAGCATAGTTCTGTAAATCTTACAGCAGATCCACAGTAGGTGCATGTGGTAATGCTGGGTAGGAAAGCATGATTGCTGTGCATTTTGCATAACACTTCTATGTCAGTTTTTAGGAAACAATAGCTTATACTAATAAAAATAATTAAAAAAAGACTGTTCTATTATAAATACCCAAATGTCACACTATTTCCCATTTAGAAAACACAGATTTTGAGGGCATATTTTTATTGCAGGGGCTAAAGAGTTTCTAATCCCCTGTTAACATGATGCGTTGTGCACTATGCTCTTGTTGTGAGTCACTCATTCCTTTTCATCAGCTCCTATTTCAGAATTCTACATAAATGTGAGTGTCTGTTTAGGTTTGTTTCTTTTTTCTTCCTTTGGGTTTCTCTCTTTTTTTTTTTTCATCCTCAACAAGCAAGTTCAGGTATTTTAAACATAACATGTTTATCAGTGGTTTAACATTTCTGTAGAAAATCTGAAGTTGAGTATCTGATACTTACAACTCAGAATTTAACTCTCTGTGTCATACTTGCTTTTTGTGACATCAAGTGTCCTTTGCTTCTTTTCTCCCATGCAGCTATTTGTCTGGATCAGTTGTATTGCCTACAGTGTGAGCACTACCTTTTCTGTAGGCAGTTCTTGCTGCCACAGAAAATGTCCCTACTCTAATATTCCTCTCATCCTTCCTATGAAGCTCTGCAGGACCCTTTTCAATTTTTTTTCCCTTTTTTTATTTTTTCTTTTTTTAACGTAACTGAAGACTTTTCACCCTGCTCAGTACTGCCAACTGATCCAGTCCCAAGGTAATCGTAAAAACATAACAGATGACAATAAATAATAGCAATAATTGCAGCATCTATGGTAGTGGATTTAGAATTTATTGGCTCATTTATCAGCCTGCATAGAAAAGCAGGCTTCCTTGCTGCCTGTCAGCAGCCTGACAAGGGCCAGTAATAGATTCTTCAAGAGGGAATACAATAAAACCCATAGTGGGAACATATGGGCTCTCCTGACTCAAAAAAAGAAAGGGTGTGTGTGGTGGGAAGGCCTGTTTATCTGTTGATGCATGATTTTTTCTATTTCCTGGAGCCATGGACGTTCTTTATACCAATGGTATCTTGTGATGATGAATACTGTAGGTGCTCATTATTTGTCCGAATGCTAGACCTCTTTGTGTTAAGCAAACACAGGACAAAGCTAATTGCTGCCTCAAGATGATTAGAACCTTGGAAAAGAACTCAAGATGGATAGAAATAGATGGAAGAGTGTTATGAGACTTTATTACCAACATGAAAAACAGTGGCCACAAAGGTGATGTTTGTCAAAGCATCACCTGTGATTTTTGGTGAGGTTGTTGGGAAAGGATGTAAATGAGCTAATAGGCTTGCAAGCACTTGTAAGGAACTCTAACTGAACAAAAAGGTAGTGTGATTGAAATCATGAAAGTTTTTCTGTAAGTATAACAAGTGTGTTTCAGACTGGTTTATTGAGATGGTGATGATGAACAAGACAAGGTGAGTGATAACATGTGAAAGACCTTGCCAAGAAAGATAAGCTTCTGTTCCCTGTAATAGAATCGTAGAACAGTTAAGGTTGGAAAGGACCTTAAGATCATCCAGTTCCAATCCCCCTGCCATGGGCAGGGACACATCACACTAAACCATGTCACCCAAGGCTCCGTCCAACCTGGCCTTGAACACTGCCAGGGATGGAGCATTCAGAACTTCCCTGGGCAACCCATTCCAGTACCTCACCACCCTTACAGTAAAGAATTTCTTCCTTATATCTAATCTGAACTTCCCCTGTTTAAGTTTGAACCTGTTACCCCTTGTTCTACCACTGCTGTCCCTAATGAAGAGTCCCTCCCCAGCATCGTTATAGGCCCCGTTCGGATACTGAAAGGCCTCATAAGGTCTCCACACAGTCTTCTCCAGGCTGAACAGCCCCAACTTTCTCAGTCTGTCTTCATATGGGAGGTGTTCCAGTCCCCTAATTATCCTTGTGGCCCTCCTCTGGACTTGTTCCAACACTTCCATGTTCTTTTTATGTTGAGGGCACCAGAACTGCACACAATACTCCAGGTGAGGTCTCACAAGAGCAGAGCAGAGGGGCAGGATCACCTCCTTCGACCTGCTGGTCATGCTTCTTTTGATGCAGCCCAAAATACAGTTGGCTTTCTGGGCTGCGAGAGCACACTGAAGCTGGCTCATGTTCAGTTTCTCATCAACCAACACTCCCAAGTCCTTCTCCGCAGGGCTGCTCTGAATCTCTTCTCTGCCTAACCTGTAGCTGTGCCTGGGATTGCTCTGTCCCAGGTGTAGGACCTTGCACTTGTCATGGTTAAACTTCATGAGGTTGGCATCCGCCCACCTCACAAGTGTGTCAAGGTCCCTCTGAATGGCATTCCTTCCCTCCAGCATATCAACAGAACCACACAGCTTGGTGTCATCAGCAAACCTGCTGAGGGCACACTCAATCCCACTGTCCATGTCAGCGACAAACATGTTGAACAAGACCAGTCCCAACACCAATCCCTGAGGGACACCACTTGTTACTGGTATCCAGCTGCACATTGAGCCATTGACCACAACTCTTTACCTGCGGCCATCCAGCCAGTTCTTTATCACCAAGTGATCCATCTGTCAAATTGATGTCTCTTCAATTCAGAGACAAGGATGTCATGTGGGATAGTGTCGAATGCTTTGCACAATTCCAGGTAGATGATGTCAACTTCTCTTCCGCTGTCTGTCATTTCTGTAGCCCCATCATAGAAGGCCACTAAATTGGTCAGGCAGGATTTCCCCTTACTAAGAGAAAATGTGAGCTAGCTGGGAAATGAAACGTAGTCAAAGAGAGGAGCTAAGAAATGATCTCTGCCCCATGATGTGTTAAGAGCAAAACATTATGGTGTGAAACTGTGGTCAGAGGATAGTCACAGGAACTGATATGAGATGGCTTACCTAAGAGCTGGCTCAAGTGACTAATGTTATATAGAATAACCATGGAAATTGTCTATAATATGGCTATGGGACTCCAGAGGAAGCTCCAAATCTAAGATGACTCTGATTCTGGTGAGGTCTCCATACTTAAGATCACAGAACGGACAGGAGCGATGGGAAAAACATATGGATTTTTAGAGCCACTAAGGTGAATTTGTGAATAAGATCACCTGTGTAAAAGGGGTACAGGGAGGCAAGACAGGATAAAACCTCACCTGCTCCCAGTGTTGCTGCTGTGAAAGACAAGAGGGAGTGAGAAGAGATTTTTCCATAGGGTTCAGTACAATATACATTTAAATATCTTCTGTTAATGTATGCTTCCTTTTAGCTTCACTGAACATCTCCCTGTTGTGTCACAGAAGTTGTATGAAAGTGCCCATTTTAATCCTTTTGAGTTCATAATTTCTTTATTTTTTATTTGTTCTTTCTCTAAAGAGCAATCCTCTCAAGATGGCAAAGTAAGAGAAGTAAGTGTGAACACCGTGACACATAAGTAGCACATAGGAATGAGCTGAAGGAATCCATTATTACTGTTAGTTTGATTTACCTCTTTAATCTCTTTCATCTCTATGCACTCAATGCCCTTTTCTTGCTTGGGAAGCCAATAGTTTAACTTTGTTCTTAGTTCTATGCAATTACATATACAAATATCTGCTGCATGTTTTGTATTCATAATTCTGGCATGAGCTAGAAAATTTCTAGCTGTGTTGCTATTACTGTGCATCTAAACTTCCAGCAATTCCTGTATTTCTGTGAAATTTGGTTGTAGAGCACAGCTTATTTCCTGCATTTTCATTTGCAGCCTTTAGTCATCGAATCTTACAGTTTGTGTTTGGATCTGAAACTCTGCGCTGTGTTGTGTTTCGTAATTTCTATTTATTTATTTTTTAAGCCCTCCTGACTGGAACAGGGAAGTGTCCTTGCTGCCTTTCCACTGTGATAGTTCAGGGTTCCCTGTTAAACCCCATTGGAGATGAATCTCCTTTGGGATCTGGCATAGTACCTGTAGTGAGCACAGCCTCAGCTGTGTGCTGACCTGTTCTGCCTAATAACAGTAGTTAGAGAGATGCGCGGAGAGTTAGCAGAGATCTGGCTCAATGTGGCAGAAATTATATAACAGAATGTCCCCTGTCTTTTGCCCTGAGTTGTGTTGCTCCACCTGCAAGAACAGTGGAGCAATACAAATAAACCACTCATCTGCTTTAAGGCATCTCAGTTTACATAGTTGCTCTGCTGAGTTAGCTCTTATCTGGATTGTGATCTAAGTTTGCTGTTCCAGGTTTTACTGCCTCTTTATGCTAAACCTGCCTCCAGTTTTGGGAAAGGAGTGAATAATGTCGAGTAGGGAACAGACTATGGGAAATTTCCTAGAAAAACAAAGAATCCCCAACATTTTCTGTTGAAATTAAAACCTGTCTGTGTCTCAACAGGAATAAAATCTCTCTCTCTAAATTATGTCTGGGGGTCCGAATCTGATCATGTGAATCACAGCTGCTGGCTCCACAGCCCATCTTTTAGAACATTTGAGGGGAGGCAGTGTGGAATACGAAAATTCTGTCTGACAGGACAAAAATGCGTCTAGAGATGGAAGGAACTACACTTTGCCAAGTGTCAAGTATCTAATGTTTTGCAGGAAAATATCAGTCAGCAGTGTGTACTAAAAGCAACATGACGGCTATCTGAGGTAATAACTCAAATTGCATTTAATAAAAGTCAAGGAACAAGTTTATTGTACCAACAAGCTTGTTGTAGTCCAAGCCAAGCAGGTGGTAGCTATGGTTAGCTCAGTGAGTAGATGGGACTCTACCCTGATCTGCCTGATCACAAGATTGAGGCTAGTTTGGGATTTCAATCTGAGTTGGGAAGCAGCCATGTAGTGCCTTATGAAGTCTGACTTCCTAGCTCTCTTGCAGTTTAGTAAGTGTGACTGATTTTACATGTTGGACTGCAGGGAAAGATTTTTTTTTTTTTTTAGTGACATTTTTAGTACCTTTGGCTGGCATTGGGAAAAGATGTCTTTGGCGACTAAATCCAACCTACCAGCACAACTGGTAGATTTGAGGTTGTGTTTTAGTAGTTAATGCCACCTCTGATGTCAGAATGACTAATCCTCTTTATAAATTCCATCTGCCACAGTTGCACATTGTCCAGAACTTGATACCTCAGGATACTGGGGAAGGGGAACAAGAAATTTTGAAGCCAGTGTTGGATATGTCCAGAACGAGATGGTAAATGAGATGGAAAACTATGGCATTTTAGGGCAGCTTGTCAACTGAATAATTATAGCCAAGTCATTTATTGAATTTGAAACCATTGGCCAAGTAAGTTTTTTATTGTGTCCATGAGCAACTCTGCATATATAGAATCATAGAATCATAGAATAGTTAGGGTTGGAAAGGACCTTAAGATCATCTAGTTCCAACCCCCCTGCCATGGGCAGGGACACCTCATACTAAACCATATCACCCAAGGCTTCATCCAACCTGGCCTTGAACACTGCCAGGGATGGAGCATTCACAACCTCCCTGGGCAACCCATTCCAGTACCTCACCACCCTCACAGTAAAGAATTTCTTCCGTATATGCAGTCTAAACCTCTGCTGTTTAAGTTTCAACCCATTACACCTTGCCTATCACTACAGTCCCTAATGAATAGTCCCTCCCCAGCCTCTTTATGGAGGACCCCCTTCAGATACTGGAAGGCTGCTATGAGGTCTCCATGCAGCCTTCTCTTCTCTAGGCTGAACAGCCCCAGCTTTCTCAGCTGCCTGAGCATTGTCAACCTGACGTTGTGGGAGTAGGAAGGGAAAGTTAAACACCAAACAGCAGCCAGGTGCTGTTGTTAGCAAATGTTTCCCCAACAATTATATTACCCTGTGGTGGGAACAGTGGAGCCATATGGTGCAGGAGAGTTCACATTGTTAAAAACTGAGAGAAAATTAACTTTTACATTAGATCTCATTTTCCATGTCTGTTAAGTACAAGATTTCTGCCCCCTCTTTCTGTGTTATCTTTCATCTGACAATTTCCTCTTTTGGAAGTATTTCCAACATTGCATAGCTGTTTACTTAATATGCCTCTATTGCCTCAGCAGATAATAGTAAGTCAGAGTGAACATTTACCTTATTTCTGAAGCACTATTCTATTCAGCACTTCCAGCACTCTGGAGGTTTTGAATGAGCAGTGTTGGCATTTTGATTTTTCTTTACTTTGGGCATTCAGTCATTCTAGAACAAGACTATTGCTCATGTTCTTTCTCCCACTATCTTTTCTTTTTCATAAAATTGTAAATATCTTCATTACCTCTTTTCACTGACACACTTTCAAATTTTTGACAGGTCTAAGTGACCTCATGGAAAATGGCAGTTCCTCTCACCATCCCCAGAAGGCTGCAGAGTGCTCAGGGAAGTACCCCTGGTGTTGTTACACCACTCCCAGCCCTGAACCCATTGTACTCCCAGTACCAATTAGCTGAAAAGAGAATCACAACATCTATTAACATAAAGAGAAAGGAACCCCAAATATTACTTCCCTGCTGTGAGAAAACTAAGCTGTGTTTATTTCCCCACTCATCATGGTGTTGGTTTAGGAGTGGGTTAACAAAACTTCTTAGCACCACTTCTGCCAAGTCATAAAGTTCTAGTGACCACTGAGAAACCTTGAAAACCCTGTCCCCAGCAGGCGCCTATGGAAGGAGTTGGGGAGACTGCTCACCACTTATTTTGTACTGGTTCAAGCTAAGTCACTGAAGAGTTTTTAAAAAAAATCCTTACTATTCAGAATAAAAGTTACTCATAGCTGAAGCTAGAGTGTTTGTTTAACATTATTAATTTTCACTGCAGTATGCCACAACACAATTTGAACCAGATCAGGAATTCTCTGTCTTAGAGGATAGGTAGTAAGGGAAATATTCTTCAGATGGCAAGGGTTATTTTTATACTTAGTTTTGATAGTTCCCATTACATCAGACAAAGCACTTCTGTTAAGGTCTGCCAAGTCCTAAATTTTCAATAATCCCACTTCCTTCTCTTAAAATTGAAAAGGTAGTTACTCCCCTGGGAATGCATGTCATTTCAGCATTCCCCTTGACTGTGTATTCTGAAATGCTGCAGTCTGTTTGCTTAGTAATCCTCTTGTCTGTGTAAGTTGTTAGGGGTAACCAAAGGCAGCTGATTACTTAATTGTATAAGGCAGGAAATGGGGTTCTTTCATTAGTTCCCATAATGTTCTCGAGAGCAACCAGTATTCTGCCTGACTGAGTTTTCGATCCTTTAATTCAAAAGATATACTTTCCTCTGGCATACTCAGTGACCCTTTATCCTGATAGGCTATTTAAAGAATAAACTAAACAGTTTAGATTAAAAAAAAAGCCTAAACTTTCTAAATAAAATAAACCAAACAATTACCTCTTATAACAAGACAAAACATGTTGCAGCCAGAGGAGAAATATGACATATAAGGTCTTTGTGTCACTTTGCACTTTTGTAGGATTATTGGGTTTTGTGTGTTTGTTTGAACTGATGGCCCAAAATAGGAGAAGAAATACTGCTATCAACTTGTCACAGCCTTAGAGATCTGTCAAGCTGTTACAAACATAACACTTGCCTTGCTCTTCAGAATCTGCTTATAATTTTTTCTCTTGCCTTCTTTCTTTAAAACCCAGATCAGTTTATGTCAGATCGTCCTTGTTTTCATGCCATGGGAGTCAAAGAGAACTTTGCTGTAGAACTCAGGGTGCTCATGTTCATCTTCTGTGGATCTTCTTCAGCTTCCCAGGCCTAGTATGATCAAGGAGAGTTTGCTCTGAGGAGGGGTTAGTTTTAGTACGTTAAGTGGTGGCAGGTGGAGGCTGGAAAACAATATTGGAATGCTTCTGATGCTTTTGGGTAATCTTTGGTTCTATAAGTTATGTTAACCCTCAGGTGTGAATGCTTCTCCCAAGATGTCCCAGTATTTCTGTTCCTGCAGAATTAAGGGTGTGTTTGCAATAGCTGCTGAAAAAGTGCACTGAACACTATTCCTGTGTAATCAGAAAGATGAAGTAAGCACACTCATGGGAGCAAGAGTTCTTCCTGTCAGCATGCTAGGGTCAAGCCTTGATTTGATTTACATAACACAGGTTGTCTTAGAAAGTCTCTCCTACCCAGTAGAGACATGGTGCACAGCTGCTCTTCCCTATGCTTCCATGCTGCACTATGCTTCCATGCAATGGAGGTTGTTGTTGACTGTGGTAATGCAGAAATAGTAGGGGAACAGGGAGACCTCTGTGTTTGTTACCACACTTGAAAGAAGCAGTGCTGTTCTTACACCTCAAGTGTTGGTAGAAACTCATAGCCCCCCCCCCCCCCCCCCCTCCCCTGTATCCCATACTCTTGTCAGCTGTAATATTTCACCTATGTACAAACTGTTTAAGATAATGGATGATATCTTCTTCATTCCCCTCTGAAAACTGGGTTATAGAAAGGCTTAGCAACTCACAGAAGGTGTGCAGAGCAAAGAGTTAAATCAAGCTCTTTCAATTCTTAGGCAAGTCTGCCAGTAGACAAGCTAATGTGAATAACAGTCTGTTCCAAAGTTGATTTTCACTGTTTGATAGATCCAGAGTAAGCAGGAAAGTTGTTCTGATGAACTTCTATTTTGGGTCATTGATGTACTACCTGTACTAAAGGGAATAAAATGCTTGTGTACCAGACTAGGCAGCACCACATCCTAAATAAATGAAAAGCTTATAAAACCAAATGAGGCTATGTGGCCCTAAGCAAACTTAACCAGGAGTTTGTAAGACAGCCTTCTCCTAGAAATAATGGGGATAAACCTAGAGTCAGAATTATTTGATGTCAAAATTCAAAGTTTTTTAAATTCTTATAAAACCCAGCTGACATTATAGTAACCTCTGGGAATGTGTGACCTGTTCTTCAGGCTCATTTTTATTCCTTGTAACTACTATACACCTTTATGGAAGGGAATGGAGACTGGGAGGACATTGCGCTGGCTGACTGAACACCAGCTCCACTATAAACTTGAGACTTGCCCACAGTCACACATGTGCATTGGCAATTTTGTAGTCTTTAAATAAAAATGTGGTAATTGTGGAATGAAAGTTCTTATTGCTTTGGGTGGGAAGAAAGGCAAATTCCTGTCTCCATTATTAGTTTTCTCCCAATTTTTAGTGATCATGTGCCTTGTTGTAAACTCTTCAGCGTATCTCTGTGTCCTGTGTTTGATGTCAATGGGGAAGAAAAAGTAGCAACCATCCTCTGCTACCATTTTCTAGGTGTAACCCTTAATGTCTTGCTGGTTTAAATAGAAAAGCAAGGTGGAAATTTGTGAGCACCCCACATGGCTCTAGGTGGCCTCTGGTTCATACTCCTCAGCAGTGCGTTGATTCAAAAACATCCTCCAGACCTCTTCTATCCCAAATCCTCTCTCCATCTCTATTCCCTGTAGCTAATGCTGGGGCTTATCCAAACTAGACTCAAACACTCTGTGTGCCTGCACTGCTGCTTTATGTGACTGAAGACATTTTTGGCACAACTTCAGGGGGGACCAATGTTTCCTTCTACCTGTCACACATCACCTGTGTTACCTGTTTCTATCACTGAAGGAAAACATTGTATCCATAAACTTGTAGACTTTTAAAGCATAAAACCCTCCAAACAAACACAACTTATGAAAATTTCATCTGTATAGGCAAAAATATCCCTCATGAGATACATAGTAATGTTTTGGATAGTTGGACTGCTATGTCAGAAATGTGCTGGTGGACAAGTTTTGCAGGGTTATTTCAGATAAAGTTGAATATAGTTTGCCAAGAAGAGCCTTAATCACTAAGCAAAGATGTTCACTGAGTCTGGACTGATCTAGAGAACAATTGTGTCTGTATGCTGTGCATCTTAGTGGATGTGGAAAAGGTGAAATGAACTGTGAAGTGTTTGCGAAACATGCATAATTTCAGTGGACTGTGGTGGCAATGCCCTTCTATTGAGTTTGTGTATTACGTTCTCTGGATTTGTAAAAGGACATCATTGCTGGTCATTGGCCAATATTGACATAATACAGAAGACCTATCTATACCAAGGTGTTTACTTTGGATCTGATTTAACACTCATGGCAGTTGATGAAAAAGTATCAGGTATTTTATGTGCCCTTTATATAAATAGAATAGCCATTATTTTTCTAAGTAAAATGTAGGGCTGCCTAAAGGAGTAAAGACTTTAGAATTATGTGAGCCTATTTAATATTAGTCTAATAATTTCAAAAAATATGTGGATCAAATTAATTGGAGGTTTCTGCTTCTAACTATAACATTTCTTATTGTGTAAAGCATTAAGGCAGCATAACATATACAAGACAAATATTAAACAAAGGTATTATGGATGGGAAATTCCTAATCTAGCTCTCTAGGTTGCTACAGTGGAAGTTTCTTAACCCAATATCTGATGAGGGAACAAGGAGAGAATTAATTTACTGCGCACTAATTACTGAGGAGTATGCACTGTATATACAGTGAAAGGTGCTGAAATGAATACTTGATAAACAATATCTGGCAAATTAAAAATCTGAAATGTTAAATGAAATGCAAATTAAAAATCTGGACTGTTAAATTAATTGAATGCAAAAAAACCCTGACATTAACTATCATCAAGGGTCGAAGTTATATCAGCAAAAGCAAAACTATTCAGAGTTAAATCCTGCTTCTCTCTCTGTGATTTACTTGTTGTGAATGGGTGAGTATTAGAGGACCCCCAAAGATATAGATAGATTTGCATACATGAGGAACCATCCTTTCTGCCTGCTGTGCAGAATACTGTCCTAAGAAATGATGTGGCTGGTTTGCACCTAAAAGAAGGTCTGAAATGAATGGTTCCTTGATATGCCACTGAAATGAATAGGTCCCTTAGGTACAGGTAAAATACAAGACCTGTGTTGTGATGTCTGTATGAACTTCAGCTAAACCAATGGTGTACAAATTTTAATAGAGATTTGATTTTTGTCTTCTGCATTATACTTTAAGCCTAATTTTCTCTGTGTGTCTCATCTTTTGGTGGAATGGAAACTGGAAAACACTACATTGTGAGGGTGTAAGATGTTTCTAAGAAGTAATTTACAGAAGTTAATTAGGGCTTAGTACCTACTCAGATATGCATAGTAAATCATGATTTTCCAAAAAATATGCCCCTTGAGGATCTAATGTTAGAAATACATATGTAAACTTCTAATCCAACTGAAGCAAATGGAAATATGTTTTAAGGATCATGCTGCTTATTTCAACTTGGTCAATGAGAGACTGAAAAGATGGGGGAAAATTTAGTATTTATCTCCAAGCTCTGGAACATACCACAGACAGTGTGTTAACATAGGCCTTTTATTTCACCAGTTAAAATTTTCACTTGCTTTCCTCAATTTTTCATGTTTGTTCATGGTTATTTGTGTAGTGTATAATGTCATATAAAACACTGACTGTGAGTATTGTTCCAGATGAAAACTGTTTCTGCATATCCACCAGGCTGGGAGTAGGAGGAGGGGAGGTTCGGGGAGGGCCTGGAAACCTTGGAAAAGTTAAAAAGGAAGCCTCTCAAACATACATGCATACATGCACACTAGCCCTTATAAAGTGTAAGGGAAACAAAACCACTCCCAAATTTAAGGATGTGCATAGTCTTGTAAGGGTCAAGTGTAGGGGAAACTGATTATTCAAGTTCTCTTTTTGGGGGGCAAGAGCCAACCCTAACAGCTCTGAGACAAACTGTTTAGGCTGCAATTAGCGTGAGGCTCTTTGCAGGTGCTTACTTGTATTATCTGGTTGCAAAGTAAAATGTGTTATTGCTGGGTGTTAGACTTGAGGTGACTTGAGTGTGTATGTGAAGTGGGCAGCATGTGTTCTGCATCTTTATACCAGTTTCTTCAAGTGCTGGGTGTTCTTCCAACTAAAGAGCCTGCTAGTGATGAGGGCGATTGATTTCACTTTGAAGATAATGCTCTCAGAATGATGGTTTTTATTGATTAAATGAGGACACTTTTCAGAGGGAAAGTGATTGCAGGAAATTCCAAATTAAACTGATATTAGTATCAGAATTATAGGCAATTATATAGTAATATAGTATATAGTAATATATATACTATATAGTGTATATATGGCATATAGTAATATAGTATATATACTATATGTAGTATATATATATGCAATATATATTGTAATGCAATAGCATTGCGAATTTATATTAAGAGAAGATTGATCTGCGAAAGAGTACTGCTAGTAAAAAAGCATGATCTACATATTGCCCTTGAAATATATCATGAGCCAATTTCAGTGTACTAGCATTTAAAGACTGGAAAGAACACAATGCAATTAGCTTAATATTTTAACAGATCTGAACTATAGTCTAGCACTATATTTCTATTAATCTTGGTTTGTTTTAATAGCTCTAGATATACAGTAGCAGTTCTATTGCAATTAAGAATAAAAGTTTTATGTACTAGTAGCATTTCCCTGGAGGTCTAGTCAGTCTACCCACAGTAATGAAGATATAATTATACTGATGTAAATAGCAGCACTGTAACTAGGAGGGATTGCCCTTTCCCCTCCTTTAATTCATTGAAAGATTTTTATCTTTGACAGATGCTGTCAAACAGAGTGATGGGCTGGAAGCAGGATGTTTATTCTGGTAACTGATTTGCTTGGGGAGAAAAGGTGGTGGTGTGTTTTATAGTTTTGGGTTTTATTTTTTTTGGTTTGTTTTTTTTGGCTTGGTTTTTGGTTGTTTTGTATGTATGTGTTTTTTTATTATTATTATTTTACACACACACACACACACACACACTCACACACATAAGAGCTTGAATGCTGAGGTGATTTGCAAGTCCTGCTTCTCCCATTCTGGGATAACTGCAATTCCTGTAGGCTTCCTAATGAAGCATGGTCTTTCTGCCCTGGCTGCTCTAAGCCAGAGAATAGGAAAATGTGTCTGCAGGTAGCTTGAGATCACCTTTTGGTTTCCAGTGTAGTAAGCTCTGCAAAAAGCCTACCTGGCTTCTGCTGTAAATAAGAAAAAAAATGGCCTTCCAGCTGATTTACTTAACTGATTTATGCTTTACTTAACTGTGATAGTTCCAGACATCTATTCTTTGCTGTGAGAATAACAGAGCATGGCGTGCTCAAACCATAACCTTTTCTCCTTTGGTAGGCTTGCAGATATACTTCCTATCTGTCAGGTAGAGCAGAAGGCTTCTTTGACAGCTTTAGTGTTGCCTGAAAAATATCCATTGACCTAAGTTTTCTTCTACAGGTTTGTTTCTACTTTGCTGCTACCTGACTACTATAAATGAGCCACAATAGAGGAAGACTCCTGCCTGTTTTATTTTTCGTGGCTATCAAATATGACTTCCCCCACCAAGCTGTCAGCTTCTTAAGAAAAGACTAAATTAAAAAATAATTATCTTAAAGTGAAATAACCAAACCAAATAACTAGAAGATAACTTAGAATACCAAAGATTTTGTAAGGAAATGTCAAGCCTACACTCACCTCTGACTTTCTGTGCAATGCAGGTGTCAAAGGAGATGTCTGGGGCAAGCTGTCCATAACATCTCTACTATGAGAAATTCTCATAAGTTCTCATAAGACAGATTTCTCCCCCTCATCAATAATGACAGTTAGGTTCAGGACTAAGGCAGGAGTGAAGAAAGGTTGCCATTATATTACTGGGAAAAGTTTGTTACTTTTTTTTCTTTCCATTGCTTTTCTTGGGCAAATATTCTGAGGTCAGCTGCTGACTGCCAGAGATGATAAACAGAAATGTGCAAAACATCTTTGGTAATGAAAACACAGCTTAGGAACAAGGCAGAAGCCACAGATTGCCTGGGCCTATGGGTGACTTGCTGCTGACCCATGGAGACTCCTTGCAGGAGTAGACACAACTGTGGTGGCTGTAGCACCACTTTCTGAACTGTGCATGCTCTTGGGTGAGAGCTTCAGTTTTCAGCGCTGAGAGTCCAGTGCCTTTCCCAGTTGCTGAAATTCACTAAGGAGAAGATACAAAAATAAAATGTCCCAGTTTTATTTTCCATTGAACTGATGTTTCTTTAGAATTGACTGTTCCACATATTCCTCACCTTGCTGGCAAAAGCATCAGTGATCAGTGAGGACAAAGTGATTCTTGCTGTCAGCTTGCCACATACATCCAGAGCAAATGAACACATCAGAAGCTGATTTTGTGCACGGTCTGCTTTTGATTTGTGCATTTTTCTGGCATACTTGGGCTATGCCCTATTACTTCCTTATAATAAAAAGGAATGTTTCTCCTACTGGAGACTGCAGCATGCAGCTGCAATAATCATAGGGGAGCCCCAGGTGGTCTGATTTATGGTATTTAATGTGAACCTCTGACGTTCTGTGGGGAGAGATAATATAAGGTATAAAAAAAATTTGCAGAATTGTTTTGACACACTTCAGTTCTCATTTGCAGTGGGCCTCTTTAATTTCTCCCCCTGCCCCAAAACAGGTTATTTAAACGCATGTTTACTAAACAGCTCCTAAACCGTGTTAAAGTTGGTTCTTGGAAAATTGAAAGTTGGAAAATATTCTGACGAATGGCAATGTTGACAAGGGTGAATCATCACTGAGAACACTGTGCTCATCAGGACTGTTTCTCAGCTGATGGGATTTGGCAGAAAGCCATGGAAGTTCATGGCACTTTTCTGTGGATTGATACTGGGCAAGGATTGACGTGCTGGGCAGATGTTGACTCAATGAAACTGATGGAGCTCTGTAGATTTGCACTGGCCCAGAGCCTGCAGATTATAAAAGGAAGCCCTGAACTTAAATACTTTAATTGTACAAATGCAATTAAATATATATACAATATATTCCCTGTATACAATATACAGGGAATATTATTTAAGAAATGCTAGTATGTTTCTGTGAGAATGTATCAGCAAGTTAGGCAAGGAGAAAGAAGCTGTTTGTTTAATTTGATGCCATTATTAAGGTACTGGCTACAGGTTTCATTGCTGTCCTTCTCAAGAACAAGTCAGAGCAAGCTCAGTTAGTGCTACCCCTTCTGCTGGAAATCTGCAGTGGGAGTGGTAGACAAGGTGCACTGGCTGCACCCATCCATGCAACTGCACTGGCACCAGAGGCAGGGAGTGACTGGCTTAGCAAGCTAAAGGGATGTGCCTGGGGCTTTGGCTGAGTCTGTTCAAACAATAGTTTGTCCAGGCAAGGAGACGGATTTCCACCCCAGGTACAGCCCATGACTCAGAGTCTGAGCTGGAGCCCTTCTTCGTGTACTTTCAGTGAGCAACATTGCAAAATACTATGACAGATCCAGATCTCGTCTTTCTACACTAGCTAGGGGAATTTAGACTCAAGGTTTAAACCTAGATTCTTTTGTAACTAGAAATTATGTAGTTGCACAGTATTACAAACACAAGTTAGTTCTGAAGATGGAATTCATGTCCTGAAGTGTTTAGTGAAACAAAGTGAGGAGACAGTAGCTGAGAAAAGAAGGTACCTGCTGTAAGTTGCTGCTTGCTTGATGAGGAAGTGAAAGAATGAAATCAGAGTAAGCTCTGAATGGGTACAGTGATTAAACTTGTACTGGATCAACTGTAGGGTTTTAGTTTTGTTTACTAACCCTGTCCATTCCTATGCTACCTAGAACTGAAACATCCTAATATTTATTTATTTATTTATTTTCTGGGGAGAGACGATGTATCTTGTTATAGCACTTAGTTTCAGCTAATGACAAGAAGACACAATCTGTAATCTTGTCTAATCTACCTGTCCTGTACTACACCCTTTCATTGACTACGTTAAAATAGCAGTAAAAAGCATTCCAAGAGACACAGTGGAGCACAGCAGCCCCAACACAGTTTAAGGCTGTGTATTATATTACAAAATTAATCTTTTCCGGGGGGGTGTGTGTGTGGAGGTGGGGGGGTGGGTGGGGGAAGAGGGAGACCATGTGCCAGTTTACACGAAGGTTGGGCAAAAGGTCAGGGAAAGTGCGTAATTATTATAGGCTCTGCTGAGGCCACACCTGTGTGAAATGTTTAATGCTGACACAAGAATGAACTTGAAGCATGTTTGGAGCGTACAAGCAGCAAAGATAACCAGAGGACTTCAACTGTATTTTAAGCTGCATCAGAAATAATATAAGAAATCTACTATAATATAGAGTCCAAAAGCAGCCCACAGAGACCTAGAAGTGTATTCAAAACCACTCTCATCTTACTAAGGACATGGAGCGTATGAATGTTACAGAGCTTAGCATGGAAGTAGTCCATCATGAGTAGTCTTGGCAGAAGAAAGCTTGGGTTTAGTTTAAAATGAACATTTCCTGTTTGTGTGACAGACTATTACTATGGTGGGACTACTGGACTTGGAACATGTAAGCTGTATGACTGACTTTAGATCCTGAACACCTACTCTAACAGGAGGTAGGAGCTGGTTTCCGCATTGCTGCAAATCCACTTAGCTTTGCTAGCATCAATGAGTTTGTGACTGTCTATACCAGTTCAGACTTAATACCAGTTGCAACTTGCTCATCACTGCTGGCTGGAACAGAACCCAAACCTGGCTCCTGTACTTATGCCTTAGCATAATACCCTTCTTCATCTCCTCCTCTGAAAATCTTGCACTATAGATATTGAACCCTAAAGGAGAAGTGACTCTCAGCAGACATAATTTTCTATGAGTAATTCACTTTTAAAGCTTGGATATATTCCATCTTCCTTGTGACTAATGGTACCCAAACAGAACATAATTGTATAATCATTTTCCAATTGGTTAATAACTTATTTTCCTTGTTTGTAAGATGCTGTTTTTCAGCACTTCAGAGAGATGCGGGACCTGTGTGCAGTAGTAAGTGACAGACAATTGTTTATTTCTCAGAAACAGCACCATTAAAGAAAACCTCTTTATGCTTAGAGCCCTGACATCTGGCGAGATCCTGACATTCTTACTCATCTCAACTCAGTGAAAGGTCTGCTGGCAGGCAGTTAGTCCACAGTTTTACATCATGTTGCCTTTGGTAGCAATGTTTGCTCAAGGAGTTTTGAACCCCACTGCTTCTGCCTGCTCATCAGTGCCTAAAAGTCAGCACATCATAACTGCTCAGGGCTGTGCTACAGGTGCAAATACTGCAGCCCCACAAATATTTCTGTTGGTGTAGGTGGTGAAAAGGGCAGAAAGGAATAGGTGGAGGCTGAAACCTCTCAAGCTGGCTTTTTTTTGTTGTAGGGGGATAAATGTCTTCCTTAGATGTTAAATCTTGGACACTTGTAGCATGTAATGTTGTTTCGAACTGCTAGGCCAGCTAAGTTGGAGAAAATTATTCAGGGAGAAAAGGGCAGCAGAAGAGGACTAGCAAAGATGTGAACTTCTGTGTGAAGTGATGCATCTCCGGTTTGATAGAAGAAATAAGAAGGGTGCATAAGGACCAGAAATTTCCCAGAGGCTTTGATCTAGTTGTAGAAAACACTTTTGAAGTGACAGGCCCAGTGCAAAAAAAATAGGCTACAGAGATGTCATAGACATGCTATTTTATAGAGCTGATGTCTATGTGTGGCTTCACTGTGTTGTATTCTTAAACAGATGAATAAAGAGTATTCCTTTTTTTTTGGGAGAATGGATGCCTGAGCCTTAAGAGTCGGTGCTGATGCTTAGGGGTAGAAAGAGAAGCCTTTGCAGGCAGACAGTAAACTTCTATTCTTTCAGAGAGGCAACAACCCATCTACACCCAAGATATTTTGCTGGGACCATGATGTGCCACAACCTACTAGAATAAAAAGAAATGTAAAGCACAGAGATCCATATCAAATGGGACTGAAATACAAAGACCAGTGAATGTCCAGTTCTAGCAGGTTTGTGTTACTCCAGCTAGGACCAAGAAATTAATTTTATACTGTAGTTACAGATATAAGTTCCAAAACCCCTGTTGCAGTATCAAATCTTGATTTGGCTTATGTGAACTGATGTTTTACTCTTGAAGAGTTTGCTCGGTAGAGTCTCAGCCTAGGTTTCTGGAAGATTAATGAAGGAAATTTGCTTTAGAGTTTTTTTAGATCTATTGAACCTGAAAACATCTCAGAGCTGAGTGATACTCATGGGAATTGTTTGAGTAGAGAAAGATACACATATATCTGAATTAAAAAAAAATAGAGCTCTTACTCTCAAAGAAATTCCACTAACTTCTTCAGAGCTGCACAAAAAGTGTATTTAATGTAGAAAAATATGTTATAGAGAGTAAGGATTGGAATTTTCAGAGGAGTGAAATATAGCTTTAATTAAGAAGAATGCTTAAAACTGTATTGCATCTGTCAGGGAGTCCCTAGAGGTTGCCTTACCTGATGTAGTTGGTAGTGCTGCAAACAAAGTGAGAGGATAACAGGACCATTTAGAAAAATCAGTGTTCAGTCTTGCCTACCAGAATCATTTCTGTCTGTCTGTTCTGGCATTTAGACCTGCCTTCAGGGATGCTCGACTTGTTTGCTTCCCATCTTCCAGATGATTTTTCTCACTCATCTTAAAATATTTTGATCATCTCTTAGGAACTGTCATTCCTTCACGCATGGGAGCTTTTGCAGATTGTTCTACTACAGGAGCATTGCATTGTTTATTTTGTTTTCCCTTGGTATGATGATTTTTTTCATGATTTTTTTTTTTAAGTTTTCTTTATTCTGATTTTGCCAAAACATGCTATAGCAGGCTATGTTCTCTTATAACCCATTCCATGTTGAAATGTAAACCCATTGCAACACAGCCTGTCTGGCCTGGCATATGTTGTCATCGCTTTTAAAAAGTTGCCCTGCTTTTCTGTTGGCGTTGAGAATTTTATTAAATAAGAGTATTTATTTTTCCAAATTCCCCATGGGCAAAAGCAGGTAGAAAACAGATACCCATGTCTAATTATAACCTTATATTTCACATTAATCTCTCTTAATTTTCTTTCATTCCACCTCCAGCGTGCATTCTCTCGTTCATAATTGCCACCGGATAATTTGAAGTCATTTGCTTACTCAGGGCTTTATGTCATACACTCATGGATTGTGGCAGATGAATCCTTCGCAAAAAGTAAAATGAGAAGCTCATTCTTGCTGTATAGGTAGCTCCCTCCCTGTCCCAAAGTTACTGAGCAAATTATTGCTATTAATTTTTAAATTAGTGTACTTGTTGGTCAGGGAAAAGCTAAGCATTCAGAGGAATTTTGCAATAGACTCAAGACTGACTTCAGGTGAGATGTTCCATGCTATGTGTCAGTTGCCAAACTACCTGTTGTGTGGTTACTCCTTGGCTGTTGTGGGAATTTCATTGTTCCCAAGGAACTTAGTTGTTAAGAGAGAAAGAGTTGCTCAGCTAGCACAGTCTTGGTCTATGAGAGATTTTAGAATTGCAGCACTGTTGACTTGTATATGGATGCTTGATCTTAGGGACAAGTACAAGGATGTTGCTTTTTACAGCCCCAATCAGTATTCTGTGCTATTTAAATATTTTCAGGATTTGGGTTTCATTTGCTGTATTTGGAAATATTGCTGCCTCTTGATCCACAGAGGAAAAAAAAAATCTTCCTAAAACAGAAATCTTAGCACCATTCAGAGTGAAGGGGGGGGGGGAGGGACAAACCCAAACCCAAATGCAAATCTTTTAAAGCTCCCTGGTATAGTAAATATATTGCAACTTCTATTATAAGAATATATGGCTTGATCATGGTAAGACTATTAGTGGCAGTTATCTTAAAAGGAGACACAATTTCTTTTCTAGCTGTCCTATTTCCAGCTCCTATTTTGAAGCCCTGTCTCTGTACAGAGTTAAGTCACAGAAATCCTTTAGTTCATTAGATATGGACAAACAAAAGGGGAAATACACTTTTAGCTTTTAAACTAGCCATGTCTTGGGAAAGGCCTGCCCCAGTTTCCAAACAGACTGAAGTCCTTGTGTAGTTTTTTTTACTTTGGTTTTCTTTGGCCCCACAGCCCACTGAGTTGGGCAGAGAATTGCTCTTATTGCCAAAGAAATGTGTTTAAACAAAAGCAAGTCCTAACAAGGCCTCTTGTGACTCAAGAGGGAATATTTCCATTACCTTTTCTCTTGCAGTTCGGTCCCCAGTGGCTAAACCTCAGTTTCTCTTTCTTGCATTAGGGAACAACATGCACAGGCTTTTACTTATCCCTAAGAATGTAAGCCCCAGTTATGAAACATGACCCAATCTCATTTGGTTTCAATGAGAATGAAGACCCTTACTACCACAGAAGCACTGGTCCTACACAACACCACAGTCTGACTTAGATGTTGTCTCATGTATTTTCTGCGAGGCAAATGTCATCACAGCCGGACACACACTGATCCCTTACTTTGTATTCACTTCCTTTGGTCAAGAAGTATGCAGAACCATGGTCTTCTATGCTGGTTAATGTTTTCTGCTATTCACACTTCTTTCAATCTATTTTATGCAGCCCTATATTTTTTGGTCAAAGTCTTTCATAGTTCAAGGAATTTATCTTATAAAACAGCTACTTAGTTGCAACTTCAGTGTTAAGACTTTACAGTGTGATGGAGCTGGGAAGGGGGTGGGTGAAAATCAAACATTATCAAGCAAAAGCACATGACACTTCTTGTGTATCTTATTCTGCAACTCTTTGAAGTTTAATCTTTTCAAAAGAAAAGCCTTTCAGCTACTCTGTGGCAACAACTCAGGCTTGTAACTTTTGACTGTACTGTGCTCCTAGTTCATAAACTGATCTCATCCTTTTCTGACAGTTAATACTAAAGCAATTTTTAATTGGATCTCCTACTGCCACTGCATCACCTGTCTTGGAACAGTTTGCTACCTTGGTTTTCCACACTAATTCTCTTTATACCTTTTCAAAATGCTGCTAAAAATTCTGACCTCCTCTAGAGCTCTGCAAGCCAAGGATCTATCAACTGGTTTCCTTTCACAGGTGGATTTGGTGGTACATCCTCTTTGTAGAGCTGTACTGGACTACAGAAAAGACAGGCTGAGTGCTGGGCCCTGTACACTGAGATGAGGATATCAGCTTAGCAGTGTCATAAGCCTTTGAAGCCACTCTTCCAACTTATGCTTCAGCTGCATTAAGATGTAGCCCAGAGCAGGGGGCAGTGCAGTTCATGCATACCCTGGGTGAAGCGTGACATGGCTTTGTGTTTCTGCTGTCCATCCAGTGCTCCACAGAGCCATGACCCCATTGCATCATCACTCTTGTGCAGTTGTGTGAACTGTGCACATCCACCAACCAGCATACAGAGATGGTCTTGTAGCTATGGTGTGGGCTATAAAAGGAATAACTCTTCCTGCATCCTTTTTGTTTTATGTAAGGAAGAAGCATTCACAGGCTGGCTCTCAAGGCTCCTGTTTATCTGAAAAGGACTATCTTGATTACTGGATTAAAAATGAAAATATTTTTATACTGTAATAAGACTTTTTTTCTTTGTGTCTAAATGTGAGCTGGTAAACATAGCGAATATAATTCATACATGTCAATGGCATAATTATTTCCATGGAAACTAACATACTTTTAAAGGAAAATAATAAAAAACCCAACAGAGGACATATGAGAACATAAAAACAGCCATAGCAGGTAAGAGCAAAGGTCTATCAAGATGTAAGTTCTGTATCTAACAGTGGTCAATGGAAGGTGCTTGGGGAGGTGCATCAGAACAACGCAAGCATATGGCAGTGCTGCTCCAGAAATTCTTTCAGCTTTGGCAGTTTTGGACTCAAGGCTTTCCTGGGCCAAAGGTGGCAGCCTTACAAGCAACAGAATTTTTTTTTTTTATTGCTGCTGTGAAGAGCCTTGTAGAGCACAATGACATGTCTTTGCAATCAGGCTTCTGCAACAAGATCATTCAGCAGAGAACACACGGACGATTTGACCATCGTTAGTTGTTACTTCAGTCATTCCTCAGGCAAAATGCCTGCTAGTTTTGCTTCCTTAAATGTTTCAAGATTAGCTGTCTAGAATTCATTACAAAGATGCTTTAGGGATAAAACTGGGGTCACAGGGTTTTGCTCAGAATGACAGTTGGAAGAGATCAATCCTCTGTATATTATTACACTCCTCTATTGTAATTTGTTTGATTTTTTTTTTATTGTTATAACATGTGTAGCACAACCTTGTTCACTTCTTCTGCTCTCTGCCCCTGTCCGTCACTATCAGGACACTTGTTTTAAAACAGGTGGTCAAAACAATGTGCTTCTTTTCCATTTTTTTTGTTTTTTTCTTTTTTTTTAAGGAGGACTGCACACCTTCATGTAAGTTTGAAGACAGACTTTTAAAAAGTGTGGTTTCTAGTTGTGCAAGTGTCTGAATTTTTTTAAAATATGTATTCCTTAGTGCTGAAACTGAACGAAGTGCCACCTCTTTTAAACTGCATCAGTGAAAAACCTTCATAGTAATTGGGGAGAAAGCAAAAGATGTTCCCATGTGCTCACATGTAAGCTTCTTGACCCCAGGTGATATGTGTAATCCTTATATTGCACAAATCTGGTGAGTTGATCATAGCTTGACCATGCTGTGTTTCAGATCTTCAGACATCTGGAGTGTGTACTTGTGTATTTGTCTGTGTGGGTTAGTGAAATATTATGCTGGGAAAAGTCCCTAATTTATTAAGTTTTAAACAAAAAGTCCACCTTGGGTGTTAACTGGAGTCTAAATTCAGGTGTTAACCTCTTTGATTGAAAATACATGCTGAGTAATTACAGGAAAGAGGCCAATTTCAGGCACAGCAGTAATTACTGAATTAGTAGAAAAGTTCAAGAGCAGCTTCAAATTTCATATCATTGCTAAGGTTTCTGAGGAACAGCTAATCCTGAAGCAACTGGGCTCCTCACACCTGTACATGTTTTAGGAAACTCCACTTAAATTTCAAAGAAATCTCTGCATGAATTATTCCAGAAACAGATGCCAGTATTTCTTGAAATGTTGCTTTGTTTACAAATGCAGAAAATTGAACAGCAGCCGGAAACTTCAGTGTGTGTGTGTGTTTTTTTTTTTTTTTTTCAGGCAGTACTTTTCTTGTTCTTGAACTTGATGCTCTCTTGTTTGATTCATTTAAGTGGAATCTTCCACTACAATCTGCCTGTAGTGGTGTGCCTCATGCTTCCTGCTGTTTTTTTTCCTTTCCCAAAGAAAATCTCAACATTATTTACCTGGTTGCATCAGTTGCTGTTAAAACATTATAAGGAAATATATATCCTCACCTTCCATGCCAGTGTCACAGTTAACTCACCAAAACAAATCTTCAGCTTTACCACTCTAATGTCAGGTTTCAGGCTGTAAATAAAATCATTATTTATTATATTTATGATATTTATAATATATTTATGATATGATTATTTATGATAACATTTTTCTTTGGACAACAGCTGTAGACTGAAAGCTAAAATCTCTGCTTTTCCCAAGAACTGTTTACTTGTCATATATTGTCATGTGGCAAAAAAGGTGACAGATACCACAGGTATTTCAGTTACACTAGTGAGAGCTTAGGAATGGATATCTGGGATGAAACCTTGACATTGTTGAAGTACAGTGTGGGAACCACTGGAGTTTTATTGACTGCTTTGGTATAGTTGCATGATAAAGAATCTGTACCAGGAGCGCTTGATAACATAGCTGTGCACTCACAAGAAGAATTTGATGCAAATCCTTAAGTATAGAAGCTTCCTTTTTAATAGGTAGAAGAATTATTGAATTAATTGAATAAATCTTGTATTGAATAAATCTTTACATTAATACCTTTGTTGTCAACTTTCCTTTGAGAAAAAGCCATGTACAGCCAAAAAGTTCATATCCTTGAAATGAACAATCCATATATTCATATCAATTAACTGGAGAGTGAGTTACTCCCAGTTCCAAAGAACGTTTGTGTCTATTGAAAGGACAGTTTATGATTACTTCAGAGAGTATTTAAGGCCATGTTGATAAGGCAAATCCAGTCAGTAACTTGGAGCGCTTTTGTACTGTTTCATAGAAGCATAGAATCACAGAATAGTTAAGGTTGGAAAGGACTTTAAGATCAACAAGTTCCAACCCCTCTGCCACGGGCAGGGACACCTCACACTAAACCATATCACCCAAGGCTTCATCCAACCTGGCCTTGAACACCGCCAGGGATGGAGCATTCACTACCTCCCTGGGCAACCCATTCCAGTACCTCACCACCCTAACAGTAAAGAATTTCTTCCTTATATCCAATCTAAACCTCCACTGTTTTAAGTTTGAACCTGTTACCCCTTGTGCTGTCACTACAGTCCCTAATGAATAGTCCCTCCCCAACATCCTTATGGAGGCCCCCTTCAGATACTGGAAGGCTGCTATGAGGTCTCCACGCAGCCTTCTCTTCTCTAGGTTGAACAGGCCTAACTTTCTCAGCCTGTCTTCATATGGGAGGTGCTCCAGTCCCCTGATCATCCTTGTGGCCCTCCTCTGGACTTGTTCCAACAGTTCCATGTCCCTTTTGTGTCATATATCCAGATGACTTGCTGTGCTGTTAACAGGAAAAATGACACACAAATTCTTTGACTGTCTATCATGACAAAACACTTGGTCAGTTGATACTTCTTTCTGGTCCTTTGCTGCAGCCAGTAAATGTCATTCACTAAGATACAATGTCAGTGTATATTGCATATTCTGAGTGTATAATATGTATATATTGGAGCATGTGTGAGAACAATAGAGATGTAAAATTCACCAGGATTCTATTTTATAATAAAAATACTATATTATATAAAAATGTTCTGATACTTTTTCTATTTGCATTGGTTTGGAGTGTGCTACAATCAGGCAAAATCACTGTGAGATTCATCAGAAAGTAAACCCAAATCCCAAATTGCAAAATCATTCTCACTCAGTATTTCCAGGAATTTGAATTGAGCAGTGGAACAATTCACGCTTGTTTGTTTTCCTTTTTTTTTTTTTTATTTATTGTATCCAATGCATAAATCCAAGACCTGCAGAATATTTATTTTGCACATACCTGGCACACATTAATGAATGATAAAGAGAAAGTTGTACAGTGATTAAACACTCTGCTTGAAAAAAGTGATCCAAACATATTGTTTCGAATGGATTTATTAGGGTTTCAGGTGCAGCTGTCCAACTTCTTTGTGTAGCCAGCAACAGTGGTCATAGGAGGCTGGCTTTGTGAGGCTTATTTAACAGTTAATATATATGGTATTTTAAAACTGCCATTACATTCTCCTTATCTTATATTCTGTATTAGTCATTGAAATGAAGTAATGGAATGGAACTGAGGAGAAAAAAGATAAGGAGGTGAAAAGATAGTGATTGCATCCAATACTTATATATGTCTTCCTTGAGAAATCCAAAAAGAAAAAGAGGATTCTGGTACTTACTGTGCAGAATGATGAAATTTGTTGAAATTAAATGTTTCCATTTCCTAGGAGTAGAAATATCTTTGATTGTTTCTTGTCTGTGTGTTGGGAGACCTGTATGATACTCAGAATCATTGTGGGTAGTATTCAGGCTCCACAGGGCCTTCTGTGGAGATTGTACTGTAGTATGTGCCATTCAGGGATGGCTGGATCGTAACTCCATAATGGCTAATGTAGGGAGGTGATACTAGTGTGTGTACAAGGTAGTCTGCTTAAGTTAGGTTCTGAAACTATTTCCATTCATGAACTCTCCAGGAAGCCAGGGGCTGGTCTGGTTTGCACTGGTGAGGTCTGCAGACTTTTGTGGTGGGTGGTCTTCATGCAAGCCCCAGTTGGCTCTGATGTGAGGCTTGCTGTGATGATTTAGTCCAACTGTGATCCTAGACTTACTGATAGTTCATGTTTTTCTGGTTCTGTGTTTAAAAAAGAAAAAAAGCCACAGGGGATGGAAAAGGGGAAAATACATAGGATAATTACGGACAATAACTCTATACCTGTTTATTTTATCCCATCTTAAACCTCTCTGACATGTACTGATGTCTGTAATGTAAGTGCCCTAAAGGTGTGTGGGCCATCATATTCTTTGGTAGTGTTTGCTTTAGGAACTTAGCTGTCTGAAAGTTTTGATATCTAAGAGGAGTTCCACATTCTGGCATGATGTGGCTTGCAGGCTTAAGGGAGAAAAACAAGCTCAGCAATGCAGGCTAGTCCCCTTTTAAGCTGCTGGAGGTAAAAGCATGGAAGTTAAGGCACTTAGATGTCCAGACTGAATGTAAAGAGATAAGTGATTGTATTTGTAATACCTCAGTGTGCTGGCTGATTCATTCAACCAATTAATAAACCCCTGCCCTGAACATAAAGCAAAGCCTGTTTGGAAAAGTTAATGTCAGACTCTCAGACAGCTCAGTTAAAGTTACCTTTTTGCACTCTGCAGGAGCTCCCTGAGAATCTTGTCATAAAGTCCGCTTAGTGAAGCAGAGCAAAATAATGGAGTAGTAACACTTGGTTTCTTGTAAAAACCCATTGGAGGATCTTCGAGCACTTTGAGCAAATTAGTAAAGCCAGCTCAGCTCTCTCCTTTACCAGGTAGAGCAGGGATACATTTTTTAGGAAAAGGAAGGATTTTTTTTCATCGGCCTCTCTCCACCCACTATTCTTTCCTCCCTGTTTTGAAAAGACTATGCCTCTTAAAAAAAAAATAAATCTTTGAACATATTCATGCTCTTAATGGTCTCAAAGTGAAAAATTCTCAGGAGGCCAGAGCAGGGAAAACGACAGTGAAAGAACTTAAAGCAGGAACCTGTTCTGAGGTGTGTAGGAACTGAAGGGCAAAGTGCTATTGGCTGAGTAGGGTCTAGAGTATACTTCTTATTTAGCTGAGGCTAAAGAAGTTTCTCAGGATCAAATTCCATACCAGTTGGTGGCATTTGGAGTTTTTCCATTTATTTCAGTGGAGGCAATATTGTCACACCTAGAGGTTTCACTCGGAACAGAACTAGCTCTTAAGAGTGGGGAACATTCATAGAGGAGTTACTTCTCTCTGTCATTCTGTTTTCACGAAACTATCTCAATTTATTTCCTTCTGCCCCCTTTCTGAAGATGATATTTTTGTTTTGATTTTTCCCTTCAATACAACTCTAGTCCTAAAATATCCCACAGTTCTAAGCAGAGATTTGTATCTTGCAAATAATAAATAGTCTTGTTGTGAAAGTAGTTAGTTCTTTTTCTGATCTGACATAATCAAGCTAAGGTTAAAAGAAAACTAAATAGTCAAGGAAACTCAGTCCCACATCTTTACCCTTCTGATACTTGTTTTCAGAAGGCTTGAAATGTAATGAACCTTGCTCTTCTGTACCTCATAATAATGTTAATTTGTTTAACAGTTGGATAAAAAGCAAATTAATTACACAAATATCTTCAAAAGGAGAATTTGGACATAGTAAATATTCAGCTGTGAAACAGCTATCTGCCATCACAGTTTAAGCAGCTAGTACCCCTCAGCAGAGATGTAACTGTGTATTACATCCTTGTCTCTAAATTGGAGAGACATCAATTTGATAGACTGACCACTCAGTGGATAAAGAACTGGCTGGATGGCCACAGGCAAAGAGTTGTGGTCAATGGCTCCATGTGCAGCTGGATACCAGTAACAAGTGGTGTCCCTCAGGGGTCAGTGCTGGGACTGGTCTTGTTCAACATTGTCAGTGACATGGACAGTGGGATTGAGTGCGCCCTCAGCAAGTTTGCTGATGATACCATGCTGTGTGGTTTGGCTGATACGCTGGAGGGAAGGAATGCCATTCAGAGGGACCTTGACACGCTTGTGAGGTGGGCTGATGCCAACCACATGAAATTTAACCATGACAAGTGCAAGGTCCTACACCTGAGTTGGAGCAATCCCAGGCACAGCTACAGGTTAGGCAGAGAAGAGATTCAGAGCATCCCTGCAGAGAAGGACTTGGGAGTGTTGGTTGATGAGAAAATGAACTTAAGGCATCAGTGCACTTGCAACCCAGAAAGCCAACCATGTCCTGGTCTACATCAAAAGGAACGTGACCAGCAGGTCGAAGGAGGTGATCCTGCTCCTCTGCTCTTGTGAGACTTCACTTGGAGAATTGTGTGCAGTTCTGGTGTCCTCAACATAGAAAGGACATGGAACTGTTGAAACAAGTCCAGAGGAGGGCCACAAGGATGATCAGGGGATGGGAGCACCTCCCATATGAAGATAGGCTAGGTAGCCTGGAGAAGAGAAAGCTGCTTGGAGACCTCATAGCAGCCTTCCAGTATCTGAAGGGGGCCTCTCTAAGGATGTTGGGGAGGGTCTTTTCATTAGGGACTATAGTGATAGGACAAGGGGTAACAGGTTGAAACTTAAACAGGGGAAGTTTAGATTGGATATAAGGAGGAAGCTCTTTACTCTAATAGTGGTTGAATGGGTTGCCCAGGGAAGTTGTGAATGCTCCACCCCTGATAGTGTTCAAGGCCAGGTTGGACAGAGCTTTGGGTGACATGGTTTAGTGTGAGGTGTCCCTGCCCATGGCATGGGGGTTGGAACTTGATGATCTTAAAGTCCTTTCCAACCCTAACTATTCTATGATTCTATGATTTGAGCATCCTTAACCTGTTCCAGTGCAGAGTAAAAAGGACTTACCTGTGTCATTGTTATTTCAGCCTAGTTACTGTTAGTAAATTTTGACTGTCATAGCTTTTTGACTATTAAATGTGCATCTGTGTTTTCAGTATGAAGAATTGTCTTGCGTGGTAGCTGGCCGGAGTGAGATCCAACTTCTTAAAGTAATAGAGAACAACAAAATCTCCCCATATTCAGGAGCAGTAAAGGTAATTAACCAAATGGGGAGTATCTTTCCAAGGAGTAAGAACAGCTTTATTATGTACATTGTTCTACTTGAAATCCATTAAAAATAAAGGAAAATGCTGTAACGGGTAGGAGTTATGTGCTGGTGAATTTGTGACTTTTTCTAGAAGATTTATTGTCTACCTGTGTTTTATCTTTTGTTTGATGTGGGAAATTTTTAAAACTGTTTTTTCCTGAAACACTTATAAAAACTGGGCTATAAAAGAAGCTGATCCAACTCTTTAGCTGTGGTGCCTGGCTGATTTATACCAGTGAAGATACTTCTGTCTGTCCTTACTGTGGGAATCCAGAGAGAAGAAAGCTTTTAGTATGAGTGATACTTTGCACTGAGTCCTGAGCCTGGCTTACTCTGCTGTGACTCCATGTGCCTAAGGACATACGAGAAAAGGTGAACAATAAAAGTGTCTCCAGATTGAGAATAAGAGGCCTATTTCAACTGTAACAACAAATACATGGAAAAAGATCACAGAATTCTCTTTCTGCCTATAAATCTGGCCCTGAGGCTGGAGGCTCATAGGTTTCACTCTGTATGGTCTGAAACAGATCTAATGTCAATCAAGACTAGGAAGAGGGGAAGCCCTGCTCTGAGGAAATGACTGAACAAGAGCCCCTCTTCTTGAAACTCTGTTCCTTAAATTGCAAGCTGAAATAAACCCAGTTTTGTGACAATGCTGTGAGGAGGAAAGGAAGGAGATTGAAGGCACTTGTGGGGCCAGGTCTGGAAGGAATGGGCATCCGTGGGTACTGCTGTGGGTTGGCCATGAGGTAGAAGCAGCTCCCAGCTTCTTTCTCTGGCCTAAAGCAGCCCCTCCCTCTGACAGGGAACTTCCAGGTTTTGGGTGAATCCTGTATAGTTTTGCAGGAAGGCATCTGTTGTGAGAAAGTTTCCTTAGGGCCAGAGCAGAAATGCTCCCTGGAGGAAGGGAAAGGCCCACTGGCAGCCAGGCCACCCTCCCTGCAGGTCATGACTGTGGCCTCAGGACTGGTTCAGAGGCCTGTTCTCACTTAATCCTCAGAATGATGGAATGAAATCATCACATGGCACAATATGCTGTGGATTTCTTTGTGGCTAATCCAAATAGTTGTTATTCCCATGTGTTTCAACCTTTGATATAGCTAAGTTCCTGTGGCATGGCACTGGTATATCTGGTCACTTTTAAGAAGTTAGTTTTCATTGTGCTTGTTGTTGCAGGATTTATGTGAGGTATGAGTCTCATTAAATTAATAGCCTTCATCTTTTCAGCATAGGATATGTTTAAAAACATCTGGTCCTAAATGCTGGGTGTCATTATCCATAAATGAAATGACGGGGTTGGGAACCTTTCAGCCCTGAAGCAAGCAACAGAGACATCAAACCTCATGGTCCCCTCCATTCAAAAGTGCTGGTCCCTAGGACGCCTGAAAAATTACCTTATCCTGGGTATGCAGCTATTTCTCAAAGCTGACTGTGGTGAGTGTGCCAGTACAGTCTGATTTGACCAAAGCTTGATGGCACCTTCTGAACATGAGGCCTTGAGAAGTAGCTGGATGTAAGCCCAGATCTGCCCCTTGTCTGGCCTGCTAACAGCTTCAAACAGGTACACCATGGCTAAAACATAAACGCACTCAGCCACAGAACTACCTGATGGTCTTCCACAGAGAGGGTTGGCTGTTAGCTGTAACTCAGAATCATCTGCTGACAGCTTCATGGCTCATACCAAAGGTTGCCCATGGTTTTCTTTTTAAAAAAGTATCCTTGCTTGAGGTATGACTACATCCTGCTGAATAAGATCCAGAAGTGAAGCATCTAATACTGCTCTGAGAGCTAAGTTATGAGACTGCTTGAAAACAAGACATTTCAACACACATTATAGAGGGCATTAGATGTTTAACAGCAGCCTAGCTAGATGAGCAGATGTTTGCCAAGGACATTTTTTCTGATATATCAGTCAAGAAATAAAAAAGTGAGAAGGTAGTTGTGATTCCACATGAATGAAAAAAAAAAAAGAACTTATTGCTGGTTTGAGTTTCTTCCCACTCAAGTTACTTGAATCCTTTGTTTTGTTTTGATGTGATTAGATTTAATGTTTTAGGTTTAAAAAATTATACTCACAAGCTTTATTGAGGTTTCTTAATACTTCAGGATTTCAAGTTTTATGCAGACAGTCTTGCTGTTTGAATTCAAAGGAATTTACAGGAGCTGATGGTTAATTCTACCCATAGTGTTGGTTATGCTGTGCATGTGTGTAAGCTAGGCTGTGATCTTGTAACTTCTGAAAATTATAGTAAATGTTTCACTGCATTAAGATTTTTAATTTAGCCTGGATATTTTAACAAAGTTGTTGGGCTGTACTTGTAGGACATACATTCAGCTGTATGATATTGGCCTGGAATTCGAAGAAAGCATTATAAAGCTCACAACGTAATCTTCTGTCTTTGAAACTGTTGAGACTGTATTCAGTTTCCTTCTCATGAAGATTTCTGTCATCTCCCAAAAAGCATTAGTACAGAGTTCACATGCAGAGATCTGGATAATTTTCTGTAGGAGAACTAGCTGAAGACACCCTGGAGATGGACTGACACTGCTTAAATTTTCTTCCACATTCTATTAAGGTGTTTTCTTCTTTACAATGCACTTGGGTTTTGCACAGAAGAGGGACTGTGTGTAGATATATCTGAGATCTTCTATGATTCACCTGCGTCTGGACTGATCTCTGTGAACACATCTTTATTAGCTTCTGCTATAGCCTAAGTAATGAAGTTTGCATGTGGCTGCGTAATCTATGGCTATTTCCTATGTGCTATCCCAGAGTGACAAAATTCATCTCCTATAAAAGGCCAGCCTGTGACAGAGTAGTGTAGAATGGCAGCCAGATAAGTGTTCTGCAGCCTTCTTCCTTTATGCGAATTACCTCTAGGATTTTCTTTGCTGTCTAGGTGACTTGAAATAAACCTCCCTCTGAATTTGCTCTTCATTTTTTTCTCCCTTCATTTCCAGTCTCTTGACAGTAAAATGTCAGCAAAAAATATCTGAGTGCAGGTGTGGTCAAGTGAATTTGGAATATACAAACAAGATCACCCAGGCCTGGACACTGATGGTGTCCAACCCTCTTATCTGTTGGGTTATATGGATTTACTTTTACCTACCTTTGTGATTGAAGCCTTTGGAGCAAATGGAGCTTTAGACTCAGATAACAACTACTGTATCAAGTTCATGTAATGTAGCCTATTAAAATAACATTAAATAGTTAGATGGGATGGTCCTTTTACAATCTTCTTAACAGGAAAGAAACTGATGCCTAAGGCACTGAGCACTGCCTGTGAGACAGAGAGCCCTAAATCGTTGCTTTCAATGTGTATTTAGGGTACTAACTTCTGTATAGCTCAATGTCTTGCAAGGATGGGCCCCTACAAGAGCTGTTAAACGGGCTCAGCTACAAGAGCTGTTGCAAGTGTGCACCTGTCTAGTGACAGCAAGTTAAAAGATAAATGCTTGAATAAATCAGTCGACAGGTTTTATGAAAGACTTTGGAGGAGAGAGAGGACAGCAGAAAGTAGCTGTTTGTAATGCAAATCAAAAATGAAAGATGTTCTAAAAGTGTGTGAGAACAGGTGACTGTTAGCAGGTGTTGTAAATGTTCAGGCTTAGAGCAGAGTTTGAGCCACACTGGGTAAATTACGTTCTCCCATGTTAAATTGCACTGAGGATGCTATTTAATCTGCAGAGTTCCAGTGAAGGAAATAACAATTTAGGGATAGATGACAAATCTCAGGCTCTGAATTTTCTTTTAGCTTCTTTAATATAGATTCTTCTTTCCAGGTCTACCTTGGGCTCCTGAAAGGACTGTAACACACTTGAGCAGTGTCTCTTCAGACAGTTAACTTTTGGGGCAAAATCATAATCTTTCACCACCTTTTCTGGCACCTCTATGAAGCTAGGTTTTCTCAGTGACTGTTTCCATTGTATTTCAGACCATCAGGAGCGGTTTCTGAGGAGACTACTTTGCTGTGAGTTGAATCTTCAGCATTTCCAGTGCAGTCTGCAGGGTGAGTTGCTCTAGTTCATTTATGGTATTAATTTACTAATCAAAGCTATCACAAAAGAAACATATCCAGTAAGGTTTAATCTCCTTTGACTATTCTTGAGGACAACATTGATCAGTCTGTGGTTTCAAAATAAATAAGCTCATTCTGGCTGCAAAAAATAAAGCCCATTTGCAGAGCATGCATTGTGTTCCACCATGGGCTTTTAAAGGAATTTAACAGATTTTTAAGAAAACAGCAAGTTCTGGAAAACAGTATGTTTGCCTGTGATTTACGCAAATCTTAATTTTCAGAGCATTAGGAGACCAGCCTACAGCTCTTCTGGCTGCTTTATGTAAAATCAGGAACCTCAGGATTCTGATGAAATTTTGTGTCTTCTTTTCCCTCCTTTGGCACTTCTCTCTCTGTGATTGCGATACAGGTGGCAATTGTGAAGTAAAGCCCAAATTCAGCATTTAAAAGCCCAAAGTCAGCATTTGCTAGAGATCATTGCTGTGTCTCCCTCAGCAGGTATCATCCTGGAACTAATTGGTTTCCTGTTTGGTGTGTGTTCTTGGGGGAGATGTATGCAGTTTTTGCTTTAATTATCACTACACCAGGCTAGACTTGCCTGTGTATAACACTAGAAATAGGAGAAATGCTGCAGGCAGTTTATGTCACATTAATTTACAGCTCGGATAGGATTTGGATAACCATATGAATTACTTTACCAGTGGACTTGACCTTTACATGTGGTGGTAAATTGTGCAAGAGAGAACAGCAACAATGTATTTAAGGAGGGGTGGAATTAGATGCTGAATGGTCTTGATTTTGTAATAAATCAGCCACAGAATAAACATGTCTCTTCTCTCATCCCTCCACATATGGAACAGTGATTGGAACCAGGACATCAAAAAGGTTGCAGGAGTAAACAAATCTATTTATGACACTCTTCTTTTAAATTGTTGAGCATGTTTGAAACACTAACCTTGTAATGTCTTTTAATGCACATTGGAACAAGATGATCTTGAGGTCCTTTCCAACCCTAACTATTCTATGTTTCTATGTTTTAATGGTAAAATTATGGGTATGCTCTAGCCTTACCCTTCATAAATATATTTGGGCTATTTTTTAAATGGCTGAGGCCATTAATAAAAGTTATAGCACTGCATATGCCTTTTAGGGTGTTGTATTTCTAAGAATATTGTGTGCTTATTTCTGTACTGGGAAACTCCTAGACTACACCTCATCTTCTGACAGTTACGTGCAGCAATATGGTAGTATTACAAATCATTATAGTTGTTATTATGAGTTAGCAATGCTACCTCTTCTGTGTCCCTCAGTCTTCTCTTGGAGCTTCTTGACTTAAGAGAACATTAGCAAATGATGTGCAACTTCATTGGCTTGGGCTTGAAAAATGGCTTTGCAGCTAACTCAGACATGTCATTGCCATTGTTTTTGTATGCAGCTTATTGCAGTAGCAAATATGCCAAGAAAGCTATGAAAGGAAAGCTGATATTAAAAAAAGAAAAAAGGTAAAAAAAAAAAAGGGTATGAGGAAGAAGTAAAAACCTAGATCTAGGATTAAGAAATTGTTGTATGTTAACAGATGAAATTTCATGAGGTTTGAATTTTGGGCTGAATAGATATAAAGACATGTATGGTGCAGTGAGTTGCTTGTATAAATTTCTAGTTCAGACTAAGTTCATGAGAGCAGATCTAATAACATTCAGAATACATTGCTGGATGGGATAAGTACGCTAAAAGACAACATGAATCATCTAATTACTATTTTAAATGTAGCCTAGCATCTCAGAAGGATGACTGTCCATACAATACTAGAGAGAAACTTCCTGATTTTTGCTTGAACCAGCCCCAAAATCATAAAGGTTACATTGGATCCTCTGATATTTTTAAAGCAAATTTGGATTTAACTTATATGCAATTAAAATCTTTGAAGCATCTAGCCCACTCAGTACTCTGATTCAACTGGACTTTGTATGGAACTGTATGCATACCTGGATTCTTGTATCTTAGCATGGCTTTCCCCCACCCTGACACTAACTGTTGAGTGTCACTGCAAATACATATTGCGTGACAGTTTCCTACTGTATTTGGGTAAATGTTGTAGAAAACACACTGCTGTAACTCTGTTTAGTCATGCTCTGTACAGATGTAAGGTTAGTCATGGATCAGACTTCATTTTCATCTCTCCTTCTGCTTCATTGCCCACATATGGGGTTTTGAGCATGAATTATTAATAATTGAATCATTTAAAATGCTGGAGATGCACCAATTGTTGTCAGATTTTAAATTTGTTCCTTTTAATTACATAGTTACCATTTAATGCACAACATGGATCTAAGGAGTTTTAATTGTTAAAGAACATTTTTCACATCTCCTGATCGGTATGAAGTAGGTTAAGGGTATAGAAAAAGCTCTTAATCAAACCCACTGGATTTGCTTCTCAGTGCTCAATTAACACAGTAGGAATGTAAGAAATGACCACGAATAAACGTTTTAAAGGATGTGTGCTTTTAAATTTGTGCATTCCTGTGCTGTTAATAATATGAGAGGGCTAAAGCTCCCAGTTGTTTTACCATGTAACTGGAGGTAGTAAAGGAGGAAAGATAATAGAACACACACATAAAGTGAGGATTAATTACTTCATATAGATGAAAACCTGAAGTCACCTTGGAGATGCTACTGCATGGGTTATTACTTTGCTTTCAGTTGTTGGTGTTGATGGTAATGTTCCATCAAGGCCCTGGAAAAATTTACTTGCTAAATACTTAAGGCTTGCCTTAATAAAATGGATTTTGGAATACACTAATCATGTTTATTTTGATCTTGATGTACCTGGAAGTAGATTTGGCCTGCTTGTCAACTAGATCTTAGATCAAGGAGGTTCAGTTTGGATACTGTTCCCTGTAAACTTTCAACTAAAACTTCATATGAAATGATCAAAGATTTAAAGTCATTCTTAGAAAAAGGTAGTTATAAGGTGAAGCTCAAATCTCTGCAGAAACAAGTACCTCCAAGAATCTGGAAATACAGAGAATGTTCTTCTGCTGTTTTTCCTCAATATTTGGACACTTATTTTTCTGATTAATCTGAGGGTACTTCCATGGAATAGCCTGAAGAGAGATGAAAATGAGTGGACTTTCTTAAAATCAAAATCTAAGTCCGTAACAAACAATGCTGTAAATAGCTAGGGAGTTTTCTTTTTTCCTAGATTCACTCACAGTGGAAAATGTCATCTTTGTTCCAGCTTCTGTTTGAGGGTATAAATAAATAGAGGAAAGCCAGAAACTGGGAAATCCAACAAGTTTTATTTGAAAGAGACAGCTTTCTGTTAAGAAGAAGGCATTTGAGAAGCTGATGGACTAGATCTGGATTCACGCAAGGGTAAAAAAGCAACTCAGGGTGGGGAATTACCGTTTAGAAATTGCACATTGTCATCACAGACTTTCAAAATTAGATCAATTTCATTTTCTCCACTAGGAACCTGCTGATGTGTCTGTAGTTATAGGGAAGTGTTTCTCATCAGGAACCAGTGTTACAGAAATTCCTGTGCTTTGGCAGAGAGAAAATTAAGTGTTTCCTATTAGAACAGTAAATATATACTTGATCCTAGAAGCACAAATCCAGTCTTTAGAGCCAGGAACCATCACTGTCTTCCAAGAAGGTGAACCTTTCTAGGACACCAATAGTCTGTGCTTTCTTACCTAGGTAGTGTCTCTGATAGCTCTTAGAAGTCCATCTGAGGGAGGAGATACAGTCTTAATAGCATAAGTATTCACCAGTGAAGGCAAAAATAAAAAAATCCCAAACCCAATATCATACACCTCTGAAACTCTTAACTAGCAAACCATTAATAACTACTGGTAGAACTTCATGGTACTTGATACAACTGGCTGGTTTTGAAGCATCAATTTGAATTCTGTTTTTGTTAGGTTCAAATGAATGTGCTACAGAGGGGGATGGCCTCTTACACTTCTGTTATTATCATGTAACCTTGGGCCTGGAAGACAATGAATGATGGGAGTGAGGTTAAATGGTTGGACTGGCTTATCTGCGATTAGACTTAGTACTCTTCTATTTCAGAATGTTACAGCATTACAGATACTTTAAAAGGAGTGAGAATAAAAGCATTTTAGTCCTCTGTGATAAAGACAGTGTGATAACAGAGGAGACTACTGATTGACCCCTCTTAATAGGGAATTCTCTGTTTCAAAATACAAGAGGAAGACCACTGGCCTTTTTAGACTTGTGACTAGAGAGATATCCAGACAGAATCCAGTTCTTTGGAAGAGAAGTTTTTGCTAAGGTGAGAAATCCATGTGCTTACACAGGAACACTTAGAGCCATGACCTTTGGTGCAAACAGCCCTGCTGCAGTGTACTGTTGCAGGCTCCCCAGAATCACATCAGTTTTTGCTCTCAAAACCAATGAAGATATCTTGTGGAAATTTTTATTTCTTTCTCCTTCTTTTTCTAATGGTTTCTTGAAATTGGAAGAATCATTTTAGCTCTACATAGTATGAATTCCAAGTAGGTTCTAATGGGATTTGTTGTGGGTATAAGATAATTAAACTAGTTCAATACTTCCAGTGATCTCACTTTTCTACTCATCATTCACATAGCTAAAATAAGAAATTTCTGTATACCAAAAAAGTCAGGCAGTGTAATATGAAATTTTAAGTTGCTCTTACATTTTCTTCTGGCTTTGGTTCCCAAAAGTTGTACAAAATTGTAATTTTAATTTTATATATAATGCAATTTAAATATCGAAGTAGTAATACCTGAATTTATGCTAGTGTAAGATAAGAATCCAGTTCTGTTATTTCAGCAGTAAGCTTAGCACCATCAAAGTTGATAAGATTTGCCAGAATGACAGGATATGGTTGGGATCAGGCCCTCTAGAGTTATTATTACTGGCCATATGCAAAGGGACCTTTTGAGCATGTAAGGATTTGCAGGCCTACTTGTATAATCTGTTGGATCTTCCTGTCATAACCTATCTGGAATTTTAGTAAGAAAACAGTTTATTCACAACTTTTGTTTTTTAACTGATTTAAACTTTCAGTTTGAAACCTAATAAAGTTTGCAACCTGTTGCAGCTTTGAGATTTTATTGCTTCTTGCCTCTTTCATTCACCATATGGTCTGCTATTCAGAGACTCTGCCCTAATGAGAATTACTCTTGCAGGTAATTTTCTAATGATTGTCTTGGGATAAACAAATTTTTCATACTTGTTTTGCTAATGTATTCAAGTAGGTTCACAGGGGAAAAGATTAATCATCTAAAAAGCAAGCCAGTGTTTTTCATTATGCTAAAGGATCCAAAGATGATCAGAGCAAAGCCACTCGTTGCTATGACAGCAGATACCTTTTTCTCCCTTTGTGAGGTAAATGGCAGCTCCCAAGCTGATTGGCTAAAATGAGCTTATCCTGGTGACCAACCATAGGGAGTTAATTTCATCAGAAAGAGAAAATGGTGGGAAATCCTGCCGTGATTGTACAAAGGAATTTTCATTAGAAGCCAACAGAGTCAGGGGTTCTTTTTCATTATAATTAATATGTTCCATCTAATAAAATAATTTAGGAGAGGCAGACAATAGAATTAGCCTATCTATTATTTTGTATATCCACATAAGCTTTAATCTGTTTTCTACTAAGACCTATACTCAAAGTAAAGCAACCTTTATTTTCCCCATAATACCTCTATTACCGAAGACTGTCATCATGTACCTGTTTATATAATTGGAGATAAGCTAATTGCAGGCAATACAAAAGGGCTGGCATTCTTACAGGTATTTGCTGGAAACACTCATACGGTATAGAAGTAATGGACACAATAAACTTTAAATAGGAACGTTTCCCTTTGGTGTATGGTGGTAATTCACGTATTTTGCACTTCCTCAGTGGAGGAGATTTTTATTTGGGTCAGATTCAAGGACAGAGGTTTCATGTCAGTTCACAGGTTATGAAAGGGATTGTAATGAGGCATTAGGGTTTACAGTTCTGTAACAAGGAAAGGACTTACACTAACTTGCATGAGTTCTCACTTCTTGTGAGTTTTCAGCCATAGCCTTCTCACTCAGTCTTCCAGGCAAGACTTCCCTTGAAAAGGTTGAACTTGGTGACTTCTGTGCAGTGTGCAGCACAAATACGGGTCAAAAAAAAAAAGGTAAGAGTTCTTTTAAGAGCTGTAAATTGCATACTAATGATTTATGTATAAGTCACTGTAGAATAGGATACAAGTTAAGCTGTTCTACTTGCTGTAGAAAGTCCATTTTTCCTTTTTACACCAATTGTTTTTAGCTGACACTGATCAAGAAGGGTTAAGCTTAACTATGGGACTTTTTTTTTTGTAAGAGCCAAGAAAGCACACTGTATCTGAGAGACGTTCATTCTCTGAAATTGGGCTTCTGTTTATGGTAGTTTTGCAGCTTATTTTAAGGTCATTTGGGGGGTTTAATAATAAAAGCACTTATAACTGCTGCATTATTTGATTCATATGTTCATGTTTTAGGAAAAATGATGTAAAATGATAATTCAGCTCACAGGGTAAGTAGTAGATTACAATCCCTTTCTTGGGTGTTACTAGATGTTTATAAAATATGTGCTGCCACTGGAGGTAGCAGAATCTTTATTGTATCAAACTAATGTAACAGTAAAACTGTCCTGAGGCACTAATTTTTAGTATTAAGCACAATCTTTAAGTCACTGAAATCACTGATTTCAGTTGTTTTTGTATAGTGCCTTATACCATAGGTTTCATAAATCCACAGTATCCTCTCCAATTATCATTGTATGTCTGTGGGAGGATAGAAGAAATCTAGAATTGAGTAATGTAATGAAATTACTGTTCTTGACACTTTAAAATGCGAAGGTCAGGCAGTAAAGTATGAGCTCTTACATGTGTTTTATTTGCGCTTCTTATACCTACAGGGGAAAATACCGGGCTGTATGTAACATAAGAAGAAAACTAAGACAGTGGAAAGTTTAATTACTTGCCTAAAACTACAGTGATTCAGTTGCAAAGATGAGATTACAACTCAGGAGGTTCTGGCCCTTTGCCCACGCTCTTGGTATGCTGGAGCTCTTAGTTTATGTGTTATTCTACCAGGACACTTTCAAGACCAAATTTTCTGCACCGTTATGTGTACACATACAAAATCTCTTATGGGTAAAACTCACATGTGTCTTTCTATTTAACCTTGCTAATTACATATGCAAGTCTACAGCTGACAGACTGTTTGCTTTCACCATGTATAGTTGTGGTAACTTGGTATGCAAATTGGCCTAGCAACTCTAACCTACTTTTTTGCATCTGCAGACTTCTGGGAATCCTATTCTTTGTTTTGCTTCTCAGGTTGGTGTAGTGGGGCTAGTTTACCCAATCTGTAAGCAAGGATGTGGTGGTATCTGAAGTAAGAGCAGCTCTCGCAGTTGAACATTGTCCTGTACTGTGTATCTTTAATTGTTAGCAGAGCAAGCTTCAGGCTTAACATTCAATGTCTTCATCTGAAATATCAAATCTTAACTGCAACTTCATGTGAGGCATGTAAGCCACTTCTTGGGTGCCCTAACATAGCCACTATTAACAGCCAAAAAAGGGAATCAAAAAAAGCATGTGCATCCTCTCCTAGATTAAGTCTTCATCCATTGGGATATGAAGTGTTTATGCCTGTCTGTAATCGCAGTATTGGCCTGTCTTGAATTGAGGGTGGGACTATGAGGTAATATGTCTCTCAAGGAGTTAATGCAGCTATATATTTCCAACTACATTTTTTAAAGCTAATGTGAGGTTATCTACTCAATGGTATCCTGGATGAGAAATGTATTTTTATATACCAGTGTTGTGGGCTTCTAGGACTTGAATTTTGCAGGGAACCTCCTAACATAAAAACTAGATGAGTAAGGTCCCTTCACTGTTTTGTCAATTCAGCCCTGCCTCTCCACAAGGCTTCAGTGCCATTAAGCTTAAAGAAGGCTCCTTTAAAATTTGCATGTTTTATTTTTTTCTTCTGTAAAAAGAGGTGTTCTCAGGTGTGCTAAACCTTGCTGAAAGTGGTAAGTTTCACCACTGCCCTTAACTTACATTAGCAGTAAGAGAGTTAATCACTTGTTTCCACTCTAAACAAAGGCAAATGCTCAGGAATTCTAGTATTTTCCCAGAGGCCCCAGTGGGATGTTGCTTTGGGAAGAGGATATGTGTAGCTCACAGGCACATGATACAGGTTTTGATGGGGAAGCCAGATTAAATTTCCACCCACTATGTTGCTGTATAACACAGTAAACAGCATTGCAACCTGTAGTACAGAGGCAGAAGTGAGAATGGGTGGGGAAATAGAGGGGAGGGAGTTTCCTTGCTTAAATTTTTGGGGTTGTGGCCACACATTCGTACACTACTTCTCTCCCTTTCAGCAGGAAGCTGACTCAGAGCCACCTGCTTAGAAAAGTCTGGAGTTTAGGTATCTGTTGAAGTCTAAAAGAGTGAAAATTAATTTCACATAAAAATGAGAGTGACAGGAAAACAAAGCAGTTGATTGTCTGTAGGGCAGTTCATGCCCAAATTTTGTTGTAAGCGGTTTCAGAATTTTACAGTTCTTTGGGACTAGGATTTTGTTCAGTTAATGAGATATGTACCTAACCACAAAGTGTGGCTCAGAAACTTGTATTAAAATTTCTACAAAATTAATGAAATACTTTATATATGTACTTTAGATTCTGCCTTGATCCAGTGCAGGTAGCAATTTATATACTAAAAAAATTGCCATATAACTTATATGCCTTTGGTTAGTAACTTCAGAAGCTTCAGTAAAAATATGAACCTCAAGTCTGGACATTTTTAAACTATAGTTTTAAAAAGTGAGATGGTATTTTAATTCCATTTTCTCTGACAGAAAGAATGTTTTTTTCCTTTTTTTTAGCAGAAAGAGGAGAAAGTTTCTTTGATTTAAAAGTTTTTCTACTAGCCCGTTCTCCAGTTTTCAGCTGGAATTTAAAGTACTCTCTCCTTAAAAAGCAGACAAACAGAATTATCAAACAATGGTAGAGTAATTGTTTCAGAATGACTGTTTTTCCTCCTGAAAAGTTAAGCTCATAGTTTCTGAGGTGAGCAGCAACTTGTAATATGTTTATTGATCACAGAATTTTAGTTGTTTGAAATCTCCAGAAATATGGTCTTCTATGTAAAATTCAGGTGGAAAAGGTATTTAAACATATACTTGTAAAAGAGCTGGCTTTGAATTTTTTCTCATAAAATATATTAATGTGTTGCAAAGACTGCAATGGAGCTGATGTTCTGCTGTTTGTAACGATCCTATTAAACCACTGCATGATTAAAACAACACGACCTGGCTTAAAAATTCTAGCACCAGTCTCAACACTGTGTTTTATAATGCTTTTGAATTAGGCCAGAAAGTGAAGATAAAATGTACTATTGTGGAAACAGAATCTATTTCCAGCTTGTTGCTGCCAAAACCTGAGTGATGACTCCCCTTTTAAAGATGGTGATGATATATGTTCTGGCACCAAACAATTTCTATTTTTGACTCTTTAATTCTATTGTTGCATTTCTGTTCAGTGCCCTTCAATATGTGTTCAATCTCACTGTACTTTGGCAGCTGTAATTCTGTCACATGGTACACTTGGAGCTTTCTTACAACTGTTCTGACATACTCATAACAGGTACAGTTTTAATTTGACAGTGCAGTATCTGTTTTTATCAGTGTGTGGGCTGCTGCCCATGATTTACAATGAAATGTTAATAAAATTTGTCTGTTCCCTGTACTGTGTTTGTTTAAGCAGCTACTCTGAGTCTTTTCATGAGTTACCCTGAATAAGATCAAAGGGTTGAGAAAAATGTTTCTCAATCTGAGAAGTTAGTGATGGTGTTCTTGTAAATTCAAAATCCTAAAAATTCATAGCTAGTAAAGTGCTCTGCACACATGATTAATGACTTAATGGTAGATGACAAGATAGAATACTTTTTAGTAAAGTTTTACTTTAGAAACAAAGAGCAATCTGTTTCAAAGCCTGGAAAGAAGAGATAAAAAAAAAAGGCGACAGTGTGTCAGGCTAGATTTCCCCTAAAGATACCACTAGAGCTTCTGTCCCTGCCATTGAACACAACAGCTGGTAAGCAGCAAGCAACTGGAGAAAAAGACCTGTCTTTAATCCAGTACAATGTTTTCTTGTGCCCATTTTACTGTAAGTTTCAGTGGCAAGGGGACAAAGGCTGTTGACTGATCTGTGCAATTACCTCCTCTAATATTGCTTTCAACTGTCTGCCCAGAGTGACAAGAGTGGATGAAGTTTAGCTGAAATCTGGGAAAAATGCCCTTTTAATAAATAGATAAGTAAATGAATGTCCCTCTCTGTTTTCTAGCTGCTCTTTTAGACCTTTGAATCTGCTTTGGAAAAGTGCAGGTGATGTGATTGAAAGTTAGAGTGAGTCTGAACTCAAATAGCAGCAATGCAAACAATGTATTTTACTGAAATGCCCTTAGCGCTGTATGCAGTTTGCACTGGGAGGGAAAGGATATCTCCCCCCTCCCCCTCTCCCCCCATCCCCAGTGTGTGTGCATGTGGGGTGTTATCTCCCTCTTATGTAGAGTTACTCAGAGGCAAGCATATTTTAAAAAAATTGTCTGGGGCATTCTTCATTTGGAGGCTTTATCTGTCAATGATGACAAAAATGTGATCCTTTAAAAATAAATAAACATGATAATCCAAGCTGCTGTTTGTTTCTAATGTGGAAGATATCGAGATAAAATTGTGTTTAATGAACTGTAGATGGAAGCCTTTTCCTTTTATCCGAGGAAATAGCATGAGGAAGCTCTGCAAATACCTTTATGCTGTGAATCAGTGCAGTGGAGTTGAAGCCTAGTATTGAGACATTTTCTATGATGCAGGTGGCTAACAGCTGGCATCTTGGTCTGTGTTTTTTGTTTGTTTGTTTGTTTTTTGTTTTGTTTTGCTTTGTTTTTTTGAGTTGTTTGTATGAAAGGAGGCAAGTGAACAGAGTATCTGCTGTATACAAGGGCTTGATGTGTGCTATGGTTAAGCAGTCATAGTTATGAATAAACCCTTGATTGATGAATAAGCAACATTTCAGGAAGTACAGATGTTCAGATATCACAATGATGGACATGGTATAGGCACATAGAGATGAATGTTACAAAGCCTGTGTGGTACCTGGCCTGGCAGAGGATATCCTTAGTTATGTATGTGTCTTGGCCAGATGCTTTCATAGGTGTATGGCAGTTCGGGCTGAGGAGAGCTGGAGTCTAAAGCTTCAACAAAAATCATAAAAGAAGGTTATTGTGCTAGGTAGCTTTCTGTTCTTTTCATATCTCTAGCCAGGAAGAGGCTGGATAGGGACACTACCTTGCTCTTTCCTTTTTATGAATCCAAGGATTTTGGGGAAAAAAAAAATAAAATCTGAATAGCTGCAAAACTGAGCTGGATGAGGCTCTTTTTGCCCTGAATGTGAAGATGCAGCATTTGGAAGGCAGCAGATTTCATTCTGTGTCCTTACAGAGCATTGGTTATCTGCTTGTCAATTTCATACCTAATGATATTGTAAATTATTTTCATTTTATTAAGTCATTTTTATCAGTAGACCTGAGGCCATCAGGTGTCTTACAATTCAACTGTTTCCTAAATTGCCTGAGAGGAAAGGCCAGTGGGAAGTTAATTTAGATTTCATTGTATGGCACTTCTGATTCTAACAGCAGAGTATTAATTGGGATTGAGATCACCAAATGCTTTCACATATAGCATCAACTATCCTCACTGCTCAGTCCATACTAGCATCTGTTGAATAATGCTCATATATTATGTGGTGAACCTACTAATTTGCTAATATTTAAGCTCCAGTTCAGTGGGTTCCAGCCATGTCTGACACACTTACATTCACTTTGATATATAAGCTTGTATATGCATTATTTGTCTATTAACAAGAAAAGGTGTACTCCAGTAGATTTAATGGTAGTGGCTGTAAAGGGAGGTAAATTCAACTTCCAGGCTCTATTTTTTCCACTTAAATATTGTGTCCACACTCTGCTTCCCCCTCCCCTTCTTCCTCTCCCCTCCTCCCACCAAGGAATATTTTATTTAAATGTATTCCTGTTTCTGCTAAACTCTGAGAACTTTGAGTGGAAATTGCTAAATTAAAGCCTACATTCTGTTATAGTGGCTTAATAAGTCACTTAAAATTGGTGGTGACTATATATCTGAATATGATCTGGAAGGATGGCCTTGACATCAGAGTTTTGTTATGCTGTCAACTCTGGCCCTGGATGGGAAATATATTGTATTTATACCATTTAGGGCTGCCCAGTTAAGGATTACAGTTTGCAGAAGGTACTACTCGTGTCTTGCACCAAACAGAAAGTCATTCTTAATATCCATCCCTACTTCAAAATCTCTGAGTCCTTATTTATTAATTATGGTTGCTTTGGTACTTTCTAATTCTGCCAGGTGCACTGTTGAATACTGCAGTGTCTGTGAGCCTCAAGGACATAGCTTGCTCAGCTCAATCCACATGTCAGTACTTGTACCAGCTGAAATGACTGCAGAACTCTGATACTATAACTCTGGACTATAAGCCACTTGTGTAGAGCAGTGGGAACAAAAAGAGCCTACTTGTGTTGACTTCATATTCCGTATATCTCCAGTCGGTTGTTCTGTAAAACCACAATAAGAGAAGAAGTAAAAGCTGACACTACTCCTTCCTTTTATTTTATTTTATTTTTTTTTAATATGTAACTGTATCTGATTGATACTTATAAAACTTGACTGAAAATCTCAAATCTTCCTGCTTAGAAAGAGGAAAGTAAGCAACATTTATGTATTTGTTATCCTTTTGTGTTTCCTTAACAGTGATTCAAGAGTATTAACCTGCGTGGAAATGGAATAAGAAAGTTAATTTGGAAAACTACTCAAGATGCTGCCTTCCTTGTTTTGGCCTAGACTCTGTAACTTACCAGATATTAGGGAATTTAGAATTGATTTACCCCAGATCCCTGTTTGAGTTTTATCTGCATGGGCAAAACATGGCAATGGTTTTCTTTATGCCCTCAGTGTGAAGAAGCTGTGTAATAGCAGCACTGTTTCTTTAGCATTTCACTGCATCAAATCTATAGTTGCTGTCTCAAGCAGTGTTTGGATATAAAACCAATTTGTAAGTCTATCTGATTCCCATTTCAGTCAGTTTGGGGTTTGCCTTCTGCTGTTCCTACTGGAAGACTGTCCCAAAGCTTCTCTAATTCTGACCTTTGAAAGCACAACCACCCTCTTTGCCTTGCATTACACAACAATGTTCTGATGCCAATTCTGGTCTGTTTGCTTGTGTGTTTCTTCACTCTAGAGCTCTATCGTGCTGGGCTAGAAAAGAGTTACCAGACTTCTAGGTAGCTTCTCTGGATTGTGGGATAATTATTTTGTATAAATTTTTGTGTCTTATGGAGTAGAATAAAGTATGATTACCAACACACACCCTCCTCTTCTCTGATCAATCATGTCCCAGTTGTGGTTGTTTTGGAAACATTTTCTCTAAAAATAAGATGCCTGAATAGTGTATTCCAAGAGGGGAATTCCTAGGGTGTGGTGAATTTTTACAAGATACAGACTTTTAATAGAAGAGAGAGGCATTCCTTTGAAGTGCTGGATGAGAAGAGGAGGAGTCGGAAATCTCAGAAAGTCAAACTCAACCAGTGCACTCAATTTAACTTAAAAGATTTGTCATTTTGTGGAATGCTAATGAATTTTTATACTAGAAAGGTATCACAAGGTAGCTAGAGCTATCCTTTAAATTCTCACCATTCCCTACTCTGTGCAAAATAAAAAAAATAAATAAACCAACCCTCCAAACTTACCTTAGTGTGGTCTAATGCACAGGTGGGCTCTGCTAATGCTTCAGTACTTTCTCATATCTGATCTTTTCTGAGAAAAGGAATCTCTGCTGTCACTGCTTAAGCACATCATGTTGCATAGTTGTGGTGTAATTAAGCCTCTTAATCTTTTTCCTTCTCTCTTTTTTTTATATATTTTTTAAAATAAATATCTGGTGGTTATTGTAAATTTCTATTAAAACTGGACAAAGCATTCCTATAATGCATGTATTCTCCTCAGATTCAGAGAGATGATGGCAAGCAGCTGCACTAAAAGGAAGGATATAGGTTAAATAAAAATAAAAGCTCCAAGCATGGTGCAGGATTTTATTTTTATTGTTGTTGAGGGATACAAATACAGTTGGATATAATAGTTTTAAAACCAACATACCCAGCCCTGAATTCCCTTCCTAATTCAACATTACCTTGTTACTGGATTAAAAGAAAGTTAGCTTCTTTGATTTCCATTGTTACTACTGAGGATATCCTCGATTGAAGGTGATGTTGGTCTTGTTTGTAATACCTTTAGGTCACTTCAAAGACTGAGAATCATGAAAGACTCATGATGTTTTGTATTCCATTGATTTGGAAAACCTAAAAATGTCAATAGATCAGAAACAAACACTTTCAAAATTTGGCAGTATTAAATAGATTAAAATGCTGTCTGGGGCTGCTTACAGCTATTTGGCAATTCATGAAGGAAAATTTAATCAAATGAATATAAGTTGGAAACCAAACAAAATTCCTGAGTCTTCAGAGAGAGATCATATGAAGGTGTATGGACTGGTGCTTCTGCAGGGGTTTTGGATTAAATATCATATGCATGGTTATTGCAATTACCACAGGCCTCACCTCAATGACCTTGCCTGTCCTTCTAGTCACCTAACAACATTTTATGTCGGTTTTCTACTTATGCAAATGGTCTTAATGGTTGTTAGGCAGAAGAGCATGGAAACCTATTGCTTTTGGTCCTTTTTTCTTTCAAAATATTATACTCCCTAGTTAAAAGTCATTGCTGACCAACAGAAGCTTTGTGCTCAGTAGAAATGATCTTTCAAAGGCACAAGCAGCTGATCTGATCTTCTCTTGCTCTCTAATGAAAGACTTAATGAAGTTCAATACTTATTCCTGGTTCTCAAGCTAGAAAACATTCCATATTAATCATTTGTAAGTGAATATTGGAGTGACTTGCTTTAGGAGTAAAGGAATTTTTGTTTGTTGGCACTTTTTCCTCTTCTTTCCTTTTTTCTTTAACTCTTTTTAAAGAACCTGTCAGGCCTCTTTGATGTATCAGCTCCATTCATTATTCTTCAGCAAGGTGTTGGTTCATTTCCTACATCTTGGGGATAAGAAGAAAGGGACTAGATAGCAGAGTACTACTGCTTGCTTCCTGTTAGCTAAAGTCAGATGTCAGACGTCAGACGAGGCTTTCTGTTCTCTAGTTTGATTGATAAGCTTGAAGGAGTCCATGGCAGGTATGCAGGTCAGGGGGATAACAGCTGGAAAATATGCACCCAGCACAGGAGACCACACAGAGAGACACCAAATTCTTTCTTACTTATCGCTGAACAATTTCAGGATAACTTGGTGGTTAACACGACATGATTTGACATTTGACGCAGTGTATAATCTCTGGATATAGCCATATAATGGTGCTCTGTATTCTACTTGACTGATAAAATACTTTGTTACAAAGAGGTATGATGCTAATTGTTTCTTTAATTTTAGCTGCAGCAACAAATATCAATATGCTGTTGGATATTAAGATATTCATAAAAGTGATTGTGAACCATCTACCTTCAAGCAGTTTGACAATTTCTGCTCCTCAGCCATTATAGAAAGCAAAGTTGCTAAGCACAAGAAAAGTCAGGAGGAACTTTCTCCCTGCTCAAAGACATCAAAGTGCCAACAAGTCTGTACTTACATGGGAGCCATGCCAATCCAGCATCACTGGCAGTGTGATAAGAGGAAAGAAGCATATTAGTAAGGGTTGTGTGATGAAGTCTGCCTAGGGGAACAGTAGTGTCCAATTATCTTTAACTTCCTCAGTTATTGCTGTTGTACCTCACATGGCTACCTTACGCAAACTGTGGGAGGTCTTGGTGGGAATTGAATGCACATAGACCTGGCCTTTTGCATCTTCATTCCCACTGTATGCATCCTCACGTCTACAAACCCTGTCTGCCTTTCTGGTAGATAAATGTTCAGTTGGTTCTAGCAAAGATTTCAGGTGCTCTGGCCCTGTTGATATTGCTACAAGGGTAAATACTGTGCTTGGCACAAAATAAGGCTACTTAGTAATGAAGTTCAGAGCTCCGCAAATGAATATGCCTGTGATACACCCCACAGGGTCACTGTTCTTTGTGGTGTGCCCGTTTAGAAAGCAAGGAGATGATACCTTCTCTTCCTTGTATCAAAATTTTATGCATATATTAGATGCTGAGGTGATATCACCGCAGTAGTTAGAAACAAGTAGTGACATTAGAGAAAAACTGATCTCAGGCTAAATGATGCCAGAAGAGGTACAGGTTACTGCCATCCCCTCTGTGAGTGCTGCTTTTAAATCCCAGTTGATAAGTTAGAGCTAAAACTGGTTTGAAGTAATACCCTTAGCTTTGATGAGTGGATGGCCCAGAACTAAGTAATATCAGCCAAGGCCTGGGCTTTGTTAGTTTCCAGAACAAGATTTAAAATAATGAAATCAGACCCCCTTCTTACAAAAAATTAATCTGAAATGAATTTTAAGACAGAAAATATGCAGGGTGAACAGCTGCTTCTGACATTGTCTTGCATGTGTGCTTTATGTGGTTTTGTTCTTTCTTCTTGAATCAATGATGGGCCCTGTGCAATGACATCTGTTTTAAGAGTTGTGAATACTCTCTCAAGAACACTGCTGTTACACATGCATATAGCAAGAGGCAACAATAGTCATGTAGAATTTGGGGTTTGTGTGCTCTTTTGTTAATTTTGTTAATAGTAATTACTGAAGCATAAATATACCATACTGATCATATTTAGTTATGGCTGTATTAGAATGCTCTCTATGCTCAGTAACAGGCAGTTTTCTGCCAGAGCGTAATCCAACCATAGTATAAGGAGAGTGTTTCGTGTTCTCAGTTCACAGATATAATTGAAACAAAGGAACATCAATTGTCTTAATTTATTCAGGGTGCATCTATGAAAAAGTAGAAAAACTGGTGGAATACCACAGTCATATACATTTTGGTAATGGAGATTTGGTGGTAAATTAATATTGGATTCCCTAAACAGTGGCTATTAGGAGTTGTAACCTCTTGTTTTGAAACTAGTAGACTGATTTCCACCAACGGGACCCACTTTCCTAGGTATTAGACAACTTCACTGGGAGTTTTATAGGAGTGCTGGTTTCAGTCAGGTGTTTGTAATGTACCTATGGGTAATACTCCTCCCCTTCAAAACATCAGTCCAATCTTTTAATTGTATAAGTCCACCTCTTCCCTTCCTCCCTCTCCCCTCTCCTTCCTGCTCCAGCCCCTTTGCAGGTGTCTGGTCTGCCCCATCAGGTGGGTCTCTGTTTGCCTGTCAGCTTGGGAGCTGATGGCCTTTCAGAGATATGGCTGATTGCACAAAGTGGAACAGGGTTCATCTGAATTGCAGGTGTGAGCAATCGGCAGAGATCTCTGCTAATCCTGGGGATAGTGGAGCATCCTGGGCTGGTGCAGGCACAGTCAGAAAGGGCTAAATGAGGTGCAAAACAGAAAGAAAGTTAAATGTGGTTTCTTTCTCCCAGGTGACTTGAGTTATTTAGGGCTTGTAAAATCAGTTGCTCTTGCATTTTTTTTTGGCAGCCCATGAGTGGACTTTTGGAGCATGGCTGAGGATTTGTTTGTATTAATATATATCTGTATGTATTTAATTAATACCTATTTTGGAAAGTAATTTTCCAAGGGCTCTGTAAGTCAATGGAAAATCCTGCTCACTTTAAGAATTTTAGACTTGAAGCAAAAATGAAGCTCATTTTATACTTTGTCCTCCTCAGCATCTGTGGAGATTCGGTAGCTGAAGGTATAATAGAGTTCTGGACTTTGCATGGTACACTGGAGCTCTGCAGGTACTAAGTGCATTTGACAGTCTTGGGAACAAAGGGAAATGGATCTACTGAGAGACTGTCTGCTTTGGGGATCTAGAGCATTGTGCAGATCAAATGCAGAGGGAAATGCTAGAGTACAGTTGGGTGTACAGAAGAGAGGATTACGGTAGGTGGGGGACAATAGAAACAGATTTGGGAAATTGTAATGGGGTGAAAAGAGAGGTGTTGCTGAAGAAGAAATGGGGTTATTTGGGCAGGGAGAGAGAGCAGTAGAAAAATGTAGAGGTGATGTATCCCATGTGAACTAAATGCCTTTGATCTGCTGAGTAAATATTGCTTTGTTTTATGAGTTTTTAAGTTCCACTTAGGCTTTATATTTCACTTGGGACTGTTCTGAAATCTTGCGAGTTACAAGTTTATATTTTTTAATTTCTGTAACTTTCTATATAATCACAAGATTCCAGATGCTGAGATTCAGAAAAAAAAAATTTAGTTTCTAACATCACCTCAGCATCTAATATATGCATAAAATTTATTTCATGGTTTTTAATATTAGCAGCAAGTAAGTCTAATGTTTCACTAAAATCACTGAAGGTTAAGCTTTCTTATAGCAGAAAATTTATTGTAGAAATAATATGTTGCAGCTTAAGGTCTGAATTCTATCATTCAGGAAAAAGACTACAGGATATAGCCCTATATTTACAAACAGGGAAGGGCACTTACACTAAGCAAAACGCACCTTAAAAAAAAAAAGAAATTGGAGAGGTACAGAAAAGATTAAAGTATTCCTTCTCAAAAGAGGTTAATCCAATTTCTCGGCACTAATTTTTCTGCACTTAAAAGGAGATTGTAATTTGCATCCCCAATCCATCAGGTGTGAGCTACTTTAAAATAACAATCATCTGTGTTTGGTTGATATTTATTTATCTTTGAATGTATATTTTACAGAGGGTAGGTGTGAATTCTGTTCTTCCCCTTCTTCTCCACACACAATGTCAAACTGACTCTATAGTTTGTGTTTGCTGAGACCGAAGAGAACCTGCTTCAGTTTTTATTCCCCTCCTTGCTGGCATAGTATAATGTCACTTCGTCACACTTAGTCCACTTGTAGTGTAACCTCTCCTTTGCATTGTGGAAACACTCCAGAAACACAGGGGATGCATACTCATCTCCCTACCTCTACAAGTGTAAACTGAGAAGACAAAACCAGACACAGAATAAAATAAAGGCTTGTAACATGTGAGTAAAGTGACCAGAACAATGGCTGGATTGTAGCTTATTGTTTGGTTTTCAAGTTAAAATCCCCAAGGAAATCCCTCCTGTCAATTAAACTGGAAGGGGTGTGGGGTGACAGCAGGGCTCTCTCCCTTTGCTCCTACTTGCAGCTTACTCCCTTCAGTCTGGAAGCACAGTCTGCATAGAAGATGGTGTTGAAGGCAATAGAAACTTGTGTATTGACCACAGGATGGCTAAGTTGGATCTGTCAGTGATGGTTTCTAGAATGGTCTGGTGAAGTAGGTTTCTGGGAGAGGTGAAGTGCTTGAGGACAGAGCCAAGGATTAGCATAAATGCTCAGGTATCTTTAAAAGAATTTTGTAGGTGGGTTTTGGTTTTTTGGTGGTTTTTGGTTCTTTTTGTGTTTTTTTCCCTTCCCTTTATCTAATTCCTCAATGTGAAATGTCTACAGATGTGTGAAATGAATTCATCCAGGACTTAGAAGCACAATTTTGTATGTGTACCCACCCACATAATTGCTTTCCTTTCACATATCCTACTCCTGTGCACACCTGTGGGATGTTGACAAGACCTCCTGGATGTTAGATCTACTGAACGTATGATCCATATTGCTTCTGCAGTATGGTAAAGTTACAGAATTACACCTGGGTAGTTGTGGTGGGCAATGCATTGTATTCCTGGTTTCATCTTCTGCATGCTTTTGCTTGTGTTAGAACAGTGTGATAGGAATCATGACTGATGTGTCCCTTGTGATTTACAATTTTGTATTTTTGTTTATTCGTACTTTAAACTTCATGAATAACCAAAGTATTCCATTTCCTGGGGTTCACTTACTTCTACAGGGAGGTCTAGGATATTACGTATTCTATGACTAAGAGTCGTAAAGAAAGTAGTGACAATGCTTATCTACTTGCTGATTTTTCTGTGAAGCTCAGATGCTGCTGAGAGGCTGTATGGAAGGGTCAGCAGGTCTCATGGAGGGCATTGTAGAGACTTTTGTCTTTCTGGAGTTGGTAGAGGCCAGGCTGGACATAGTACATGGCATCTCAGGCTACATTCTGTGGCCTGGCTTCATGCAATGGAAACAAGCTTTAAGTAAAGGCAGATTTTAGCCATCCTTTTTTTTTTTTTCAGCTTTCTAAACTGTATTTTCCTGCTCTCATGTTTTTGTCTGCTTCTTAGCTATGCTCCCAAGTAGCATATCTGTTGGTTGTACTTCGATTCCTGAATGATTTGCAGTTACAGCACTTTTGTGGTCTCTTGCCTTCTTTGTCTTTTTATGTTAGGGAACATATTTCCATTCCTCCACACTCTTTTGGAAAAGCTGGTGACATCAGTGGTAAGAATAGGACTAACAGTAATTCAGAAGCAAAGAATGGAGAGGAGGAGTTCCTACACTCTCATGCCTTGACCAAAAATTTAGGACAGAAGGGAAACAGGAGTGATGTATGTAGCTGAAATTACAGATGAATGAAATTATACAGGGTGAAACTTGTGCTGGCTGCAAGGGATGATGCTGACTTGCAGCAGTTTCACTGCAGCCTTTTTATTATCACCCCAAGCTAACAGCTCCTCCTCTTCCTGCATGTTACCATGTAGGTATAACAGTGTCACTCACCTTGATGCCTGTTTTTTGATTCTCAAATTACCTGAAAGGAGGGTACTATAGGAACTTGTAGAGGTTAGCAAGCATGTAAGACCTAGGACCTCTGTTTTTTTAATTTGTTTATAAGGATGGCACTGCAACACGGGGGTGGGGGGAGAGGTTGCCCAGTTCCTGACTTACAGGAAGAAGGTCACTTACTGATTTAATAGCACCATTTCTAAAAGCACTTAAGATTTTCCTTGGGAAGTCCTTCATCAAAATTCTGATAACTTCTAACCTTGCTTAGCTTTTGTGGGAGCTAGTGGAACCACAGTCCAAAGTATGTTTTAGCTGCATATTATCAAAATGATATACAGTTATGTTGCGTAATAAATAATTTTCCTGTGTGGTTTTTTTTTCCCTTTCTTTCCTGTGTCTTTTACTTTTCCTTGTCTTTCTTTTTTCTTTAATTTTTTCTTTCTTTTCAGTTAGAGGTTACTTTTCCTTGTTTTATATTCCCCAGGTATTCCTTTTAAGGAAGGAAACTGTCTTTAACATGTGTATGCGTTAGAGACTTGGGGTATTGGAAAGTTCAATCAAAATAGGTAGTGAATTTCCCACTACTGTGCCATTCACAAACTGTAAAGCACTTTCACACCAATCTGCAAGGCTAGAAAGTGTTACTAACCCCACAGCATGTGGTTCTTGAGACATGGACTACAATGGTGACCATTTTTCTTCTAGTTCTCTCTTTATTTGGGAGCACAGAGCTTGATTTTTCATTCCAAAGTCAATGACTATGTGTGTGTGTATGTGTGTGTGTATACACATATATATATGTATATAGACTTCCCCAGGGAGCATATTGGAAGGAAATAAAACAATTTGCTTGCAAATGGGATGTAATTGCTATGTTAATTAAAGTTGACTTTACCTCTCTTAATGTTAACCTCCTGATTTTCTCTAGTGTTTCAGGTAGGGGAAAAGAATTTATTCTTTAGTATTCTCAAGAATCAATAATAGACACAAATGGAGTCCAAACCTAGTACAAAAAATATGAGAAGATATGTCTCCCATCTGCTTTCCTAATACAACGTAAGAAGGATGAGATAGTTATCTGAGCAGTCACTCCACAGCTCAGACATCAAATTATAGTAATTATGAGAATTTGTGCCAATAGCCATGAGGTGGGTTTTTTTGATGTGGTTAAAAATAACATCTGTAAAAATCCAATAAAAAAAAATTACATTTTGCTAATTTTCTGATAAGATAATGTTTAACTGTACTCTGTGCCTTCTGTTGCCGTTTTCAATTAGAGTATTGCCTTCTGGGCTTTTACCATCTTGTCTCATGGATTTGATTCCATCCTGAGCAGTTCATTTGTTTTAACTTTCTTAATTAATTGTTTTGTGTAGGTTTTGCCTTTCAAACTGATATCAATCTTCTAGACTTATTAACGTACTGATTGTTAACATGCGATACAAAGCACAACTCAGTTATACTGTTCTTTCTGTCATATTAAACAGTTCTCATATTAGCTTGCTAAACAAAATAATTGTGGATAATTTAGACAGTAACAAATGACAAGAGTCCTGTACCTAAGAGCGCAGAAAAAAGTTCTTTTTGCAGCTTCTCTATGCTGGCTTTGGGTACAGTTCTGAGCCCACATGCACAGGCAGAGTAAGACAAAATAAATAGCTGACAAGAAACTGTAGGACGGCTCATGGGAAAAATCAGTTTTCTTACATAGTGAAGTTTCTTATCTACTTTGAGGATTAAGAGGGGCAAGAAAAAGTAGGGTGTCAGAAACAACTGATAGCTTCTTTCCTGTATTTTCAGGCAAATTCCTGTTTCATGTCAGTTTCTTAAATTTTATATTCCTCAGTTAAGGCAGATGCAATTCTGGGGAAGCATGGCATTACGTCCTTTACACCATCCTCACATACATCTACTCCATGTAGCTTTACTGAAAGGATACATCATTTGGAGCCATGACTAAATTCTGATGTAGCTTAATTGGTATATGACAAAGGAGCACAGTTCTCTGGGGGTAACAGCTATCCTTGAAGTTGTCACGTAGATGACCTGGTACAAGTTCAGTGTCTGGCAATGCAGAAGAACTGTTTCTCAGAAAAGACACTAAACCCCAGACTATTTAAATTCACTTGAGATTATGACTGGAGCCCATATAGCTGGATATTTATTGTTCACACTATAGTAATTATTGTTCTGCCTAGCCAAGTTGAGGTTTCATTATGCTGTATATTGCACAAATGATTTCTGAACGTGCCTAGTGATAACATAACTGCTCCTGGAGGTTTTACCTTTGGCATTGGTGAGAGCAGGCAGATGCTTGAGTCCTGTTGACAATCTCCCTTTCATAAACATCACAATAAATGATAGTATAAAGAATGAAAGAGACATAATTTCAAGTATGTTCTCTGAAGGCTTTCAAAGACAGGTTGAAGCTAGGAGGACTCTTCTGACAATCAGTCTTCAAGATGTACTTTAGATAGGAGACTGAAGTGAAATTTCAGAATTTATTGAGCAAATTTGTCTTGGTTCACAAGGAAAATAAGATAGTTTACATAAGAAGTTGAGCACACTCATCAAAACTGAGACTTACCTGGGATTTGGAGACATGTTTTGGTTTAAATTTCCAAGAGATCAGTCTCAATACATGATAAAACTTGGGTATTGTGAAACTGTAAAATCAGAAGTCAATGAAAAGACTTTCATTGGTTTTGCTTGTTACGTTGCTACAGGAGTAATTTGCCACTCTGCAATGTATTCTGTATTTATTGATGTTTCCTAATGCTACTTCTGCCCTGCAGAAGTTTATCTGTGCCTGGTTTAAGGCATACTTTTTTCAACTAAGGAGAGTCAAAGTGCTACACTGTCGTAGCTTTCCCTTTTTTCTCTAGTTTGTTATGGTGTATGTTTATGTGCATATCACTGTTGAAGTGGACACCATTATGCCAGTATTGCTTTAAATGAATCACCTTTTAAATCGTATCCTGTATTGCAAGATATTGTGATATACCCAAGACAAATATGTATTTTTCTGGAATTTTTTGTCTGCTAGAGCTGGTGCAACCCCTGCCAGCCACATTACCTCAGCATTTGTATTGAGCGCATTGTATATGGTGGCTATGAAGGCTGTTGCTGTCTTTCCTGGTGCAAACCTGTCCAACTCCTTCACACATAACCTCCAAGCTGTACCAGCCCTTGGTGCTTAGAATGCTGAAGAGAGCTCATAGGGTGGTACATTATGCCAATTTGAACACAGGTTGGTTCAGAGCCGCTGCAAAACCTGCAGTGGCTGTGATTCACGGAGCAAGGATTTTCCTGCCTTAAGGTAATTCCCTCCCATTCCTTGCAGTGAGGGTTTCATCTGTTTGAAGCCTGTATTAGAAGCCTTATATTCAGAAGCTGTATACTGGCTTCGCTAAAAACTATGTAATTTCTTCTTCTTCTTGCATCAGAAGTCCCTGTGCAGTTGCCCTAGCACTGTAGGCCTCTCCTGTTTGAGAGGGATCAGATTTGCAAAGTAGTAAGTATCTTGGAGCAGAATTTGCCTTAGACACATATGAATTTTGGCCATTGCCAGCCTAGAGCTTTCTGAGCTTCCTGGCTTTTTATAAACAAGCCGACATGTGCTGATACAGACTTCTCGGATCTGGTACTAAGTTGCTTACAGAATGACAATAATAGAAAGTGCTAAGTATTTTGCTTGATTTAAATTTTGCAGAACACCAAAGCAGAATGAACATTGGCTCCTGTTCAGCTGCAATCTAGACATGAATTAACAGACGCTTCAAAGTTAAATTAGACGAGTCAACCATTGAATGTAGTTCAGCAGCACACTAAAATAAATCTGGATGACATTTATGACATATTTCATTGTTTCTATAATCTAAGTTACACAAAAGGTGTAAGTCATGGTACAATACTTTATTGCATTTCTTTTTGAAACACTGCCCATGAATAAATTTAGACTGGAAATTAGAAGATTTGTTACTATCAAAGTGAGAAATATATGATGTTGCTGCTGTGATGGCATTGGTCTGCAGCTGCCCATACTAAACTGGAGCTCATGGTCCAGTTCTACTGCAGGCTTATGTTCCTTGCTACAGAAGGCTGGGTTATTTAAAACAATATCAAGACCAGATTTTTTTTTTTTTTTCCTCAGGTACTACTATTATTCTGGAATCATCACAGTGCATAAGGAAAGTAGAAATTAATGAAGTATTTAAAAATTAAGTTTGAAAATTTGATTTCTGGTCCTAAAAAAAAAAAAGGAAAAAGGAGAATCAATGGAAGAATTGGGGTATTCCCCAGTACAGCCATCCAGCTGAAAGACCATGTGATACATTTACTAATTAGAGCGCATTTTTTTTCTGCCCTTAAAGCTGAAAGACTACATAATGCATTAATTCATTCAGTGCCCATGGCATATCTAGCAAAGTATCTGTGGCATGCTGTCATTGCACAAACTGCTTCTAATGCTGCTGCCCTCTTCAGTTCAGTGCTCTTTTGAGAGTTGAGATGTTAAGTGGTTAGGATACTTATTGGTGAACATGATTGGGCCATAAGCTGACCTCACAGGCAGACTGCCTCTGTTCCTCATGAAAAAGTCTCTCACAGAGTTGATACTCTAAAGATAACAGTAATGCTAGATATATGCAATATCACTGGCCCAGCAGTGCCAGTAAAGGGAGAAAAACTTCACGGAGTCATCCAGATCAAAAGCATGGAAGTCAAGCTAAAACCACAAGAAAAATATGTGTATTTAAACATGATAGATTACAAGAAACATACATGCAACAGATAATGGAAGATCTCAATGACTGATGGTTTTGCAGAGTAATTTTAAGGATGAACTGTTCCTAAACAATTTTTCCAGTGTATTAAGCACTAACAGCATCAAGCATGCATGTCTTGTTCCACTCTTTCTTTCTTCTTCTTTTTTTTTTTTCTTGAACAAACAAGTTGAATGTGGCCAATACAAGAGCCCACTCCCCACTCATGTGTGCATGTTCCTTTGTCCTCTTTCCAATATCCCCCAGTAATGACAGAGTGCAGGATCATGTTCTGCTCTAATGTCTTTCTTGTAAGATTCCGAGGGTAGTGTTGTTGTGACCTTCGGGAGCAGTTTTTTCCATTTGGGAGCAGGCAGGGGAGAGAGAGCATTGAATTTGAGATTGATTTTCCTCCTTTTAGCATGTGGAAATTCAAAGCAAGCTCCTTGATTCATCAACAATGACTGCATCTCCAGCCTCGGAGAATGCAAAGGCATCAGCAGGAACAGACTGATGAAGCTAATACCCTCCGACTGCATTGTGAATGTAACCAGAGTCCAGTGTGCTACATGCTATTGAAAAAAGCTGATGTTCCTTGCAGTGACTAGTCACAGTTTTAACCAGAGAATTTTTATCTGAGGATTACAGAAATGTGGAGCTCAAGCAACTTCAAATATAACAGTGTGTCCAGAGTTTCTTGTTGGGGCACTTACAGGCTTTGAGTAAGTGGTGTATATTTTGGAGGCTTCTAAGGAATGCATCCAGCTAAAGGCCAACATGCAGATTAGAATATCTATGGAGATCTTAAAGATGGTGATTTTTCCTGTTTCACTTCCCTGCAAAGTGCTGGTCTATTCATTTGAAGTTCTGGGAGGCTTTGGAGATGAACAGCTATTCCCTGTAAGCTTTATTTCAGTAAAGAGCAGATTAACTATTTGAGTAGAAAGGCTTTTGGAGAGCTTCAGTTCTTCAGCAGGAAGTCCAGGGAAATCGCATGGGATCCATGGGGTCCTTTGAATCCTTGGATTACTTTTCTTTGAATTTGAGCTGGCCAGTGCCTCCTGTCTGGGCTTCAAATTTAGTACTGCTGATCCAGGGAAAAAGAATTTCTCAACTAAAATTTCAGCAAGAACTCACAATAGCTGGCTTTATTTAAGTTTGGAGAAATAGCTACTAATGCACCACTCAGTTTTCAGAGGTTGCATTTCTGCCTCAAGTTGGAATTGCATGGGCACTGTCCAAGGAGGAAGAGGTGATGTTGCTGCACATGCTTTCTCTTCATAAAATAGTGCTTTTTACTATTTTTTTTTAGGAAGAGAAAGCTTTCTTCATGGTATATCTGCTACAAAACAAATTGTTGGCTCTGCAGGAGCATGTAAACTTTGTGGTAAACCACTAGCAGGAGACTAAATCTGGTGAACATATGTTTATTTTAATACAAGCATCCACAATTGAAGTGGTGCCCTACTATATTGTGAAACCTTTTGGCAACGGAGAACATTAAATGCTGAAGCTTGTACTTGAAAAAAAATACACAGCCAGATTGCCATGCACACTTTCTGTTGTGAGACTGCTGTACTGTATATAAAAACATCTATAACTTCCAGTTGTTCTTCCCATTGCTTTTGTGCTATTGTTGGCTGGGTCAAGTTTGTACTGTAGGAAAAAACCTACATAGTATATAGTAGATAGAGCTAGTGGACATTTAAAGGTATTAATTAACTTCCTCTAATAGTCTTTATGAACTTTAAGAAAATAAACCTGTGCTAGGGGCATAAAGTAAGAAAATGTCAGGTTTAAGCGTGGTTTCATAGAATCTTAAATGGCTTGGGTTGGAAAGGGCTGTAAAGATCACCTGCTTCCAGCTCCCCTGCCACTAGACCAAGGTTGTCCAAAGCCCCATCCAACCTGGCCTTGAACACTTCCAGGGACGGGGCAGCCACAGCTTCACTGAACAACCTGTTCCAGTACTTCATCACCCTCACAGTAAAGAACTTCTTAATATCTAACCTAAATTTATCCTCTTTCAGCTTAAAGCCATTCCTCCTTGTCCTATAATTACATGCCCTTGTAAAAAGTCCTTCTCCAGCTGTCTTTTAGGTCCCTTTAGGTACTGTAAGGCTGCTATGAGGTCTCCCCAGAGCTTTCTCTATTCCAGGCTGAAAACCCGAGCTCTCTCAGCCTTTCTTCAAAGGAGAGGTGCTTCATCCCCTGAGCATCTTTGGGGTCTTCCGTGGACTTGCTCCAACAAAAGATTTTGTGGGCTTTTTTTTTTTTTTTTGTTAATGAGTTGGTCATGTCTGTACCTGCCTAGTTAGGATATCATATTTTTGCACAATGTAGTGAAGGTTCATCTTTCGGTGCATGCTAAAGTTTCTCAGTAAGAAATATGTGCATTTGGTCATCATGCAGATTTATCTGTGTACACTTTAGTTCTGAAAGGCACAAAACTCACGGAAGAAAATATATGGGGTCCTGTTAAAATTTGTGTTAGGTGCTAATTTAGGTGTGTCTGAGATTCAGTAAAAGAAGTTGGCTCCATTCTGATTGCTGGTTTCAGTACAACTGTAAGAATCTGTGGATGTTTTTATGTATTAGAATAGCATGTATCCAGAAAAATCTACAGCTGGGTAAGTATGAGTTAATTGTGTGGTGGAAATCAGGTTGCTGGTAAAAAGAATTATTTTATCAATAAGATCACGCTTTGCTACAGTTGCCACTGATGAAACTCAAAATGCAATTTAGTGCCCTATGTTGCTGTATTCATTCTGCTATAAAATTACTTTCCCTTGCTATCAGTGAATTACAACTATTTGAGCTAGGCCCAGAAAGACTCCTTTCTTTTGCTTCTTATTGCTTATGAAACCTCTTTAAACTGCATTGTTTAGCTGTTGGACAAAGGATCTGAACCTGTCTCAAGCTGTTTTAACTTAAAGGACAGATTAGTTATATACCTCCCTTTTACCTACCTATCTGCAATGGGAAAGGAATGCATTTTGCTGTGTGTCTGTAAATAAATATATGAAAAATTATATTTAAGAACATATTAATCCAGTTAATACTTCTTTATTGCTCATCTTTGGTACCTGGAATGAAGATAGAAATGGAGCATGGTTCTAGTACTTCCAAGTACATTTTTGCAGTTGTCTCCTATTATCCAGTTAGTATCTTATACAAGTGATGAAAACAAAGGGTTTGCAGAGGACTTCCCAGGGGCTTTAGGCTGTCAGCATAAAGTAGATCTTGAGCTTCTTGATGAGTTTGTTATTTGTAACTTAAATTGAAGTAACTGCTTTGCTTAGCAATTAATAATAAGAGAAACTTTAACAGGACTCAGGTGACATTACTTATATAATCAGCACAAAGCTTCTGGGTTATCTGTTTTTATGTCCACTGAAATTTAGGCCATGTAAACATTAATTCTTTCAATCAAGAGCTCATGTGTATCTGTAATATATGAAACTGGTGGGTTTCAGAATTATCCTTCATATGGATAATCTGAAATTATGATAATTTAATAAGATAACTGACCTTAATTTGAAGCACTATGGAAGGCCAGTTAAACTGGAAATAATTTAAAGAATGTAGCAATGCAGTATTTTTCACATTTATGAATGTGCCTTTGAGAATATGCAGACTTGTGCACTTAGAAATAAATGACTGTGAATACCTTCTAAGGTATTGTGTTAGTTAGGAGCCACTAACTGGCTTTGCGATTATCTTCATCTTAAATCTGCTTTGAAAAACCTTTTGTAATGTAGCAGCCTATATTGCTTTCTGCAAGTTGACATAAGTGCCTTCAGAATGTTTGAGAACATTGAAAAAAATATTAGTATTCTTTTCAAATTCCTCCACCTGCAGAGTCATGTGCTTTGCTTGCTGTAGCCTAAGTGAGGAAGTCTCAGGGTTTGTTTAAACTGTCTGTAAGCAGCTTAGAATAGCTATTGCAGAGGTGAAAATAGTTTTAAATCTTAGCATACGACAATCTGCCAGGTCTAGCAGCCAAGCCTGGTAGTATATTGTTCCAATTTCTTGCCCTTTACTGATATTTCTCTAAAGGGTTGCCAGTAAATGTGATATAGGCAAGTTTAATTCTGGTAGAAAATGTAGATGTAATTTTCTTGTAGAAAATACGATGCTTGGAAGTAAACCTTCTCTCCCACTGCTACCACCACTTCTAAGCAGTACTTTTTTGCTTTTTAGCAATGTTCTGTTGCGGAAGATGTTGAGGAACTTGACATACTAATATCTTAATGGAACATAAAGGGGTGAACAGAAGGCAGGTAAGGCAGTCAAAGATGAATCATAATGGCTCCACAAAGTCCTATACAACTGCAGTTTAACTGGCATGTATTATCTTATTCACACTAAATATTTACAATATCTCAGGTGGTATTGTACAATAATATAGTAATTATTTGCTGGTATATAGCTGATTCCAGGTATCAAGCTTGCTATTTATTATTCTTGTTACGGTTATTGCACTTAATGCCATTTATTAAGCAGTGCACATCTTAAAATCAAATGCCAAGTCACTGCATACAAATCACCTAGGAAGATGTTTGCATTTTGGGCAACATAAACACGAAGTCTCCATGAGTTCAGACTCTTATCCACAAACAAATGATCTGTATTCTCCCTTTAGCACGTTGACATAGAGGCAGTTGGTCAAACTTTTTTAAGTTCAAAATTTTGAGTATTAGTCTTACATGGCTTCTCAGGTCCAGGTGTCCAAACTCAAGCTCAAAGACTAAAAAGTTATGAATCTTCTGACACATTAATATTTAGATCTTAACTATAGTGATCTTATTTTCTCTTTATTTAGAAATCTATTTATTTACCGAACAAAGACTTCTTTGTGTGTGTGAAATTTTAAAAGTGACAGATAAAGTTAAGCTACTAATTTTGTTTTCAAATGTGAACTTTACTAAGATTAAGTCATATGACTGTAAAAAAAAATATTGTTTTTTCAGTCATCTATGCCCAAGTTGAGATGCTCCAATGTGGTTAGCTTTAGCCAAATTCTGTTTGAATTGAAGTCAGTTACTGCTTTCTTTGAGTGAAATATTAGGCCAATATTAGGTTTTAAATTAGGTTTTAAATCTTATCCTTTAATCTTGTACTTTCCTTAGTTTTGTTATATGCTTCTGGCTCCCATAAAGGGTTTGTTGTTTTGTTTCTTTTTTTTTTCTGGGGGCAAATGTCAGGTAGCATGAGGATTACGTTGTTTTGCTTTGCTGGAATGTACTCAGAAAGCTAGAGTTATCAGATTAGTGGTTGTTGCTGCAATTAATATTGTGTAGTGCATCTATCATCAGGCTGTAGAAAGCCTGATGCTGTGGACAGATCCTTTTCCAGGTCTGGCCCTGTGAGGAAAGAGCTTTTCATCTGCAACTGCTCCTCCCTCTGGCTGAATTCGTGGGGTGATTCTGTACATCATCCCTGCAATGTTTCCTTCAGAGCATGTTGTGTTTGTTGGTGGAGACAGGTTCAGCAGATCTCTGCTTGTCTGAAGATTGTCCCGGGTGGAAGTGCTGCAGTGCTGGTTAGTCTGCAGGGATGGCAGCCCTAGCAGGGGTGATGACAAAGATCTGGAAGTAAACTGGTCACTGAAAATCTCCATAGTTACTGCTGTTTGCAGAGCACTCACCTACTTATACCCAGACATGTTTTCTTTCCACGAAGTCTGATGAAAAATTAACATCAGCATTTTTGAACTTTACTGAAAATGTTCATTGGAGAGCTAGGAATATATTCATTTATCACCAGAAGTAAATTCACCTTTTTAGCATTAGCTATAATCAAGTTGGCCTCTTTCACCTTTAGGAAAAAAAAAAAAAAGTGTTCCTCTATGGGACTATTTCTTCCTCCTCTTTCATCCCCAGTCTTTTCCATGTAGCACAAAAAGTGAATCATCAGGCTCTCACAGCACTAGTTACCGCATAACTTGTATGGTGGTGTCACGTAAAGACTCCAGAGATATGGAACTAAATCAACAGCTTCTGATTTGTTGGTTCAACTTAGTACAAACTAGCTAAGGAAAAACCAAGTTGGAAATGGAGAGCAAATATATGTGAGAGGCAAGCCACAGCTTGCAGTAAAGAAAATGTTTGCAGAAAACGCCAGCATTACAAGTTTATCTAAGGTGTGGTCTAACTTAAGCTGCAGTAATTACCCAAGGTACCATAGCTGTGGCTAGAAAATGAAGTGCTTTATAAACTTAACCCATTCATGTCTTCTGAGACCAATAACAATATTATACCTAGGCCAAATGATGGCTTTTCCAATGCTATTGAAAATTCCTAAGTTAGCATCCTCCTTCGTTTACCTGCCAAGAGAGCTTTGAGGCTTTGCATTCTCACATCAGTTCACAATGTTGTGAACTAGCAAAGAGAGCAACCAGCTCCTTTCTTTTACTATTTATAGGTGTTTGTGATTATGTCAACTGTAGGCAAAGCAGTAGAATGAGAAGAAACTTTTGAAAATACAGAAGACCTGTGGGGAAAAACATTTGCTAATTATATAAGCAGTTTGGAATATCTACATAAAGATAATACTAGGTAAGGGAGACAAATTTATACTTGCTAAATGATGAGTGGAAGTGTCTGTCTGTTGAATTATCAGTAGGCAGAAATACTGCTATCCTCAAGATAGCTGCAGAGAGCCTGACTGGTTTATTCTGTTCTGAAGAAGCAGAAAACTATCCAGGAGGATGGCAAAATATGTTAGCAAATTTGGAGCAATGCCTCAAGAGATGGCCAGGATCTGAAGGGGTTTGATTTTGAGGAAAGGACTCAAAAAACCTGAGTAGGTGAAGTTTGGCCATAAAGGACTTTTAAGCACTTGAAGATTTAAACTGTGAGTATAATAGATTGTCTACTGTGTGTAAATTCACTGGAAATGATTGGAAAGGAGAACACTAAAATCTGTGTTCCAAAGTGTTTCATTCACTGATGTTCAGCAAAGTGTCTTTCAAAGAAGAGATCAAGAGTTCACCTAGTTTAATATCCTTTATAAATGCTTGCAAAAGGTCTGATTTGGCACCAATAATTTCTGTTTTAGTCAAAATATTGTGCATGATGTTTTGACCTGTAAAATCAGATGAATCTAATGCTTCCCATGCTGATGTGTGTAATCTTCTTGAATGGTTCTTGTGGTTGGGTACTCTGACCATGGTTAATAATCAGTAATCTTCCCTGGCTAAAGCTGGTATCATTAGACTAAATTCAGATGTGTTTGGTTTTGACTTCCAGGGGATTAATCAGAAGCTGGGGGAGAGGGGAGGAATAATTTTTTATTGGATTGCCAAACACTGTAATTTTTAGTAAGTTTTCTGGTTTGCAAGAATGAAGCCCAGCTACCCACCAGCCCTTGCATCTTCTGTTCTTGGAGAATCTTTGTTGAGAAGAAGGCTGTTTTGACATGTTTTCATGTGTGCTACATTTATTTTTAAAATGTTTTCCAAAGAGGTTTGGCACCAAGAAATGAGACTGTCATTACTGTGAAGAACTGGAAAATAAAAGAACAGCTGGTGTATTTGGTGTCCTGGGAGCTGCAACACTCAGGATTCCCTCTCCAAAAGTAAAATCAAACTATATATTTGTTTGTCTTTCATCATGTATAATAAATTACAAGAAGCTGAGAAAAAAGCCAAGCCAAATCGTGCAAAAAAATCAGTTGAAAGTTGACAAGTGACTACTGGCTAAGTACATTCTTGGCAATATTGGAAAGTGAAGAAAGTGGTAGGGTAATCTTCATTAGGTTTGTCACCCTAAATAACTTAGGGCCCTGTCCTTAGTTTGCACAGTCAGTTCTTAGGATCACAACAACTGGTCAGGAGTAGTGTACCAGCCGAAGGGCAAGCTGTATGACATGCAGCAGTATCAAGCATAGATACTAAAGCTATGCACAGTGGAAGCTGGCCTGGCATTCCAGCGGCGCTAACTCTTCCTGAAGAGAAGAGTGTAAGGTTCTGATCTGAACTTCATCTGTATTGCCTCATGTAACATGGACACGCTTGTGAGGTGGGCTGATACCAACCTCATGAAGTTTAACCATGACAAATGCAAGGTCCTACACCTGGGTGGGAGCAATCCCAGGCACAGCTACAGGTTGGACAAAAAGGAAATTCAGAGCAACCCTGCAGAGAAGGACTTGGGGGTGTTGGTTGATGAGAAAATGAACATGAGCCAGCTGCAGTGTGCACTCGCAGCCCAGAAAGCCAACTGTATCCTGGGCTGCATCAAAAGAAGTGTGACCAGCAGGTCAAAGGAGGTGATCCTGCCCCTCTGCTCTTGTGAGACCTCACTTGGAGTACTGTGTGCAGTTCTGGTGCCCTCAACATAAAAAGGACATGGAACTGTTGGAACAAGTCCAGAGGAGGGCCACGAGGATGATCAGGGGACTGGAGCACCTCCTGTATGAAGACAGGCTGAGAAAGCTGGGGTTGTTCAGCCTGGAGAAGAGAAGGCTGTGTGGAGACCTCATAGCAGCCTTCCAGTATCTGAAGGGGGGCCTACAGGGATGCTGGAGAGGGACTCTTCATTGGGGACTGTAGTGATAGGACAAGGGGTAACAGGTTAAAACTTAAACAGCAAAGGTTTGGACTGGATATAAGGAAGAAATTCTTTCCTGTTAGGGTGGTGAGGTACTGGAATGGGTTTCCCAGGGAGGTAGTGAATGCTCCATCCCTGGTGGTGTTCAAGACCAGGTTGGATGAAGCCTTGGGTGATATGGTTTAGTGTGAGGTGTCCCTGCCCATGGCATGGGGGTTGGAACTAGATGATCTTAAAGTTCTTTCCAACCCTAACTGTTCTATGATTCTATGATTCTATGGACTTACTTTCCCTCTTCTGCCAGTGGGAGGGCAGTTTGTTAACTGGCTTTCCTGGTTCACTCCCCCAGGCTGTGTCACTTATTCTTCATAGGCTTTTCTCTTAATGCTATTCATTTACCTATTTATCTACTTTAAGAATCTGGTCTGTATTTGCTCATTTCATTTTTTATCTTGATTAACTGTCTTTCTAGGTCTCTGTCAAAGCCCCATGTTTTCCTATGTAGAAAGCTATGGAAGAAGAGGTTTGCTTAAGACAGAACTGCAGAACCACAGTGTTCACACTAAGCCTGGTTAGCCCTGACATTAGCATACTTTTGATCAAACTCACATGTCTTATTTTTCCAGTATTCCCTGTACAGAACTGTGTCTTTTGCCTCTTCTGTGTTGTCATCCTAGCTGGTAACTTCCCTAGTGGTATTTCATAGAGAAAAGATTTGTTGCAGTGTTTGTAAAAGTTACTTGCAAGTATTTCCTTGTGCTAATTTATTTGTTCTGACTTTTTACAAAGAGTATGTGTGGGCAACTTTAAAATCCAAGATTTAAGAGAAATAGATTACAAACTAGTATTCTGAGGGAATGACTAGTTTTCACTTTTCTGACCAAAATGTTGGTGTGATTTTCTTGGTAGAGTTTTCCATGTAGAAAAATAGCCGCATATGCTCATTTCTCTCACTGTGCCTCTCACTGCTTGCATGTCTGTCTTGAACTTTCTTAAACATTTTTCTTTGTTGTTCAAATATTTGCAGTCCTTAGAAGAGCAGAAAAACTTCAAGCATTTTGAAAACATAGAAGGGCTCCTTAAACTCAGTGAAAATTACTGAGATACTGCTTTAAAGTGCCCTGCTTAAATAAATTAGAGAGTTCTACAACTCTTAAATGCCCAATAGAGATGCAAGAGGCACATAGAATAACAGGCTAGGTCACACTTAAATGAATCTCTCTTGAAGAACATAACAGTAATAAGATAAACTGACTTTGCACTAAACCACAAAAGCACAGATAATAATACGACTCCTCTAAATGAATCTCTTATAGAGGAAGTGACCAGGTGACAGACTGAAGCATGAAAAGGGAAAAAAAAATTAGAATTATTTTAACTTGTTGAAAGAATCAATTTTTCTGAGTATCAAAGCAAAACATTACCAGCCTTACAGATAGTTCTTCAGAAGCAGAAAGGCTTTTTAAAGCATTTCCTTTCATATAGAAGCAATTTGTTGACTAGATATACACAGTAATATGAATTTAGTTGCTGCAGGTAGGATCTAATAAAGTGCTAGTTCAGAGTGCTGGGATTTTCTTTTCTTGTAACCTCTAAATCCAGTGTTTAACCAGAGTGCTTCAGAATATTGTTGCAATTGGATTTTTGTCAACAGGCCCTGCACAAATTGAGTTTGGTGGGTTTGTCAAGGTTATGTAATAGCAAACATTTGGAAAAATTGGGCACAATTGTCAGCCTTTGCTCTGAAAGGGCACAGGATTAAATGAGCATAAAAATTTAATTGTCCTCTCACCCTGAATAAGGCTGGGGCTTTCCATATTAGGGGCGGGCTGGCTAGTTGAGCAGCAATTTTTATCTGGCCTGTGGATAAATAGATGCATTCAGCCTTCTCGGGCCTTCAACCTTCATTAACACAGAAATTAATCACATAATTTAAACATATATATTTTGCTGGAAAAAGTCTTAACAAGCTGCATCCTCTATTGGACAAGAGAAAAGAATCAGGCATGTGTACATATTTAGCTGACAATGCCAAGATTTGCAGAATATGTTTAGGTTTCTGTCCTTAATTTTCAAGGAGCAGATTGGCAGCTGATGTAAATTGTCTACACTAATCACAGTGGAGTTAGGCCAATATACACTATGCAGGAGTAGATCTGCAGTTTGCTTTATGTTCTCAAATTCCCATTCTCAACGTGTTTTCTTTTTGAAACTTCATTAGTACTTTGCTGTAATTCAGTTGCTTTCAGTGGAGGTATATGGGTGTATAATTGGAATAACCAAGCAAAGAACTGGTACTTTAGATCTTATGAAGACAAGCGTATTTCTGTGAATAGCAGTAGTAAGGTAATGCATGTAAAATACCAAACTTGTGATAAATAATGACATTTTACATTTATATGGTCTATTCCATGTAATACCACAAAGATTTGCAAGTAGCTTAATGGCAGCAAACTCTGATTTTTGAAACTAATTATTTCTGCCATTGAGGGGTTGGTCAGTAATGTAAATGATGTTAAACAGCAAAATAACCACTGTGCTTACTGGAGTTGTAGGGGAAGTTGTTCTCAGCCTCCCACCGTAAATGGCAGTATGTTATGTGATAATGCTTACCATAAGCCATTAAAATAAGGCAGGATTTGCTTAAAAGCAAATGCTTTGTATTTCAGGTTTATTTTTCTCATGTTTAAAATATGAAATTACAGAGTAAAAGGAAGTGGTAAAACCTCTATCACTCAAAGCCATGGGAATGTATCTGCTTGTTCACACATGCTCCATAGTTATTGAAAGTGTGATTCTCATTTTACCAACTAATCCAACACTTGGATGTGTTTAGAGGACAGCTTAGTTGTAGTCCAAAGTTTTGATTTCCAAGTAATTATAAAGAAGAATGTGCTGCATCATACCTATCTTTTATTTGTGTGTCAGTGACAAATAAAAAATTCAAAGTGGATTTACAGACAGGTCAAGCCTTGTGCAAGACACAGAGCTCTTTTAGATGCGTATGGAATTTGGTGGCTCTGTGTTCTGCATCTAGGCCCACCAGGATACAGTGATGCACAAGCTAACCTTACTCAGTGAAAGTTGTTTCATTTTATGGCTATCAGATCCTACCAGCTCTTCCTTGGCCAGCTCCTCACTCCCACCCTGCTTGTTTGCTCTGTGATGCACAGTCTAATGGCAGCTGCTGAGGAGCTGGGGAGAAAAGGGATTGAAGGAGCTGTGGTGCTGTGGGTATCCCACTGTTTTACAGAGCAGGAGATGCTGAACAGTTCTCTGAAATTCCTCCAGCACTGGGGTGAATTTCACACACTGCCTGCATTTCTCAAATCTGGCGTTCAGCTTCAGAAGAGCTGGCAGCTTTCTACTTTGAACTGACTGTGAATTAGACATCTTTTCCTATGGAAAAATAGTCAAGGTTTTAAAATAGCTTACATGAATCAGAATGAAAAGTTAAGGGGGTGGGGGGGAAGCGCCTTACCTTTACATGTGTATGTACTGGTAGTTTCTTGGAGAATCCAGTTTTAGGAAAGCAAATGAAAGAGCATGGGGTTTTTTTTGCATCTTTTCTGGTTTTCTTGAAAGCCAGTTGTTTTTTTCCTGTCCCATTTTGAATTTTGCAAAGCTGGAGAGAGGGGAGAGTAGTAAGGAAGCAGAAAAATAAAGGGCACTGGAAACCCATGGAACCTCTGTCTAGCATAGTGCTCTGCCCCCTGCTTCTTCCTGTTTCTCCTCTCCTTTGGAAGATGTCTGTTGTTTTAATAAGGAGGGATATTAACAGAAGCATTGTATGTAGGGAAATACATCTTTTTTCCCCCCTCTTAATGTGAATGTTTCCCACAGAATTTTTCAATTGTGCAAGCACAGCACTTCTGATTAGAAAATTATCATGGGAGACAATTTCTCAGTTTTGTTTTGATTATCCGTCACTGAATTCAGTGTAGTTCACACTGGCATATGTAGCCATTATGGTCACTTTTAGTAAGACTGAGTACTTTTCTTTGAGGTGTTTTGGCTAAAATTTGAGGATTTCAAGCAGTAGAAAATTATGTTCAGGTGGCTAGAGTTATTGCACCAAATATGCCTGAATTTCCACTAGAAAGTCTGATTCTCCAGTATAGGTTCTCCAAAATACAGATCCCAGGTTCTCAAAAGCATTCCCATTGTTCTTGTTTTGTGACCTTAATTGTTGTATGGTCAGTCTGTGCCATGCCAGGTCTCATAGTTAATGACATATTCTGCATTTGCAGTGCCGTGTGATTCCAGAGAATTAAAGGATCTAAAATAAATGACCACAGATTTGAGGCACCTCTTATTAAAAAAAAAAAAAAGAGTGAATAAGAGATAGAGTTTCTGAGTATTAAAAAATACTAAATAATAAAGAGTAAAAATGTGCTTTAAGAAAAGCTAGTATAGATTTAAAAGTTAGGGTACACAGAGGAATTTAATTGCTCCTGTGTTAGACATTGGGAAAGAAATAAGACCTCTGAGAGACTTTGAGGTAGTAATTTTGCAATTCATATGCTGCTGTTTGATATTATTCTCAGGCTGATTTATCATATCTAAGATATTATTAGGTATTATCACAGTAGATTGCATTTCATTTCCTCAGAATGCTAACCATATCATTAGTATTTTCTTGTTAATATAAGTTTTCTTACTGGAATATTAAATATGAGCAGAGAATATAAACTGAGTACTGATATTAGGAAGTGTTTGATTAAAGCTTTAATTATCAGAATGAGAATTTTTAAAAGAAACCATTTCTTATTTATTTGTTTCTACTGTACAGGGATCACCATTTATCTTTCCTATTTAAGGTTAATAGTGGTAGGACACCTAATTTGAATTGCACTATAAGAATCTTAAATAGTAACTACTTTTATTAAAGCTATTAAAGTTTTTTATTAAGTTTTTATTTTGCTTCTTTGTATATTATGCCTGCCAAAATCCAGTTGCCAAGTGACTTGCTTTAGAAAGTTTTTTCTCTTCTTTGGGAATGGCAGGGTGAAGGGAGTGTTATCAGTGCAGTGATATATGGTGGCTCAGAAGTGTGAGCTGGAGAAATGAAGGTTGTCATCTTTCAGACCTAAAGGATTTCAAAGGCTGTAATCTTACAGAAACTCTAAATTTCATTTCACCCATTTTGTTTTCATGCTGACCCATGAAAATTGATACTAGACAGTGGTATGCCAGCATTTCTTAAAGGAAAATAAGTTTATTACTAGAGCTTTGACAACTTTGAAAAAAGCCATGGAAGCAAACTTTATTTCTTCCTTTCAGTCAGCAGGAGAAAGTTCCCAGGTTTGTGATATAATTTAAAGTGAAGAAAGATCTGTGCAGTGCAGAATGCACTGAAAGGTGGCTGGACCTGAGGCATTCATTGCCCTGTATTGGGCTACTTCATGTTCTGGCCAGTAGAAATATGCTGCATTTATATTTGCCATCCAGAGAGACCTTGACACGCTTGTGAGGTGGGCTGATACCAACCTCATGAAGTTTAACCATGACAAATGCAAGGTCCTACACCTGGGTGGGAGCAATCCCAGGCACAGCTACAGGTTGGACAAAAAGGAAATTCAGAGCAACCCTGCAGAGAAGGACTTGGGGGTGTTGGTTGATGAGAAAATGAACATGAGCCAGCTGCAGTGTGCACTCGCAGCCCAGAAAGCCAACTGTATCCTGGGTTGCATCAAAAGAAGTGTGACCAGCAGGTCAAAGGAGGTGATCCTGCCCCTCTGCTCTTGTGAGACCTCACTTGGAGTACTGTGTGCAGTTCTGGTGCCCTCAACACAAAAAGGTCATGGAACTGTTGGAACAAGTCCAGAGGAGGGCCACGAGGATGATCAGGGGACTGGAGCACCTCCTGTATGAAGACAGGCTGCGAAAGCTGGGGTTGTTCAGCCTGGAGAAGAGAAGGCTGTGTGGAGACCTCATAGCAGCCATCCAGTATCTGAAGGGGGCCTACAGGGATGCTGGAGAGGGACTCTTCATTGGGGACTGTAGTGATAGGACAAGGGGTAACAGGTTAAAACTTAAACAGCAGAGGTTTGGACTGGATATAAGGAAGAAATTCTTTCCTGTTAGGGTGGTGAGGTACTGGAATGGGTTTCCCAGGGAGGTAGTGAATGCTCCATCCCTGGCAGTGTTCAAGACCAGGTTGGATGAAGCCTTGGGTGATATGGTTTAGTGTGAGGTGTCCCTGCCCATGGCATGGGGGTTGGAACTAGATGATCTTAAAGTCCTTTCCAACCCTAACTATTCTATGATTCTATGATTCTATATTATCTGTTCTTTTTCCCTGCCTGTTGTAGTCCCTTTCTTAGGCTTACCTACTCAGTGTAAACCGAGCAAGCGGTATGATGACAAGTAGATGGTATTGTGGAGTTGGGCTTGTTTTGGTAGCTTACTAACGTTCGAGTACATAGGTGAGAGCATGCAAACCAGCCCACAACTGGAGCTGTTTGAAATGAAGCAGCCTCACCCCCTGCTTCTCCCCCATGCCAGTTCCAGTTCATTGCCTTGTGCTGTGCCCTCCCCATGTCAGGCTTTTTTTACTTCTCTTATGTCTTTTTTTGGGAAAAGAGTCTCTAACCTGGCAGGTGGAAAATAAGGACAGATGGAAGAATACAGCAACAGTTTTCTACCACACCCATACATCACCACTCCCCTTTCGGGGCTCTCACCTTTTCTTCACTGTTTCTTGTATATATTACTGCAAAACATTAGGGAAGACCCTCAAACTAGACGTGATGTTGAGACTGGATGCTGGCTAGGGTGCAGCTTATTCTGGATGGAAGACAACATGGGCTGCGCTTTTGTTACCAAGCTGCCATGCAAATCCATAGTAAAGGTTTGCTAGAACTGATGTTGCTAGCAAAGTACAGAAATTTCCAGGAGAAATAAGTTCACAGGCACACTGAACTGAGGGACGGATTTTGCCATGTGTAGAATGCAAGACTTTTCTAGCTACTTACAACATTCAAGGTGACAAGCAGTCCTCATATTACTGAATGCTCCCACTTTCTCCATGCCACCTGCAGTAATAGAGGGTGCTTAGGAGCACTGTGCACTGCAGAGGATCTAGCCTGTCATCTCTTCTGGTGTTTTCAGAAATACAATATCACCATTGAGAGTCTCTGAAAGCCTCTAGTTTTTAATGATCTATCTGTACCTTTCCATTGTGTTCTGCTGGAAAAGACATTTAATTTATTTTAAAAGATCTGGGGTGTTCAGCAAACCCAGTTTGCACATTTCTTGTGACACAGCATTCCCAGGAAGGGCAACTTCTTAGCATAGCAGTCTACAGAACAATGCACCTTTTTTCTTTGCCCCTCTTTCTCCCAAGGAATGCAAGTCTTCCAGAGAGGAGAGCATCTCTCATTATATAAAAAATGTGTGTGTCTGGTTGTATGTATCATATAGGTGGGAAATGTGAACTTCAGCAAAAATGAGCCAATCTAGACCTGAGTGCTGTGAGTCTGATGACAAAATTGATTGTGCTCATAGCTGAAAATGTATGAAGGAAACAAGTGTTTTAAGGGGAAAATGACAGTGTTCAATTCAATCTGTAGAGAACTTGCTGCTTTAACTCTTTAGGGTCAGGAGAAGACTTGTGATGTGTGTGAAAAATGTTTTTATGCAGTGGAGCCCTACTCCCTGGCACAAGCCTGTTACTGCTGCTGCAACAGAAGTAATAACAAAATCCTCTTTGTCTCATGTTGTTGTCTAAAAATTCTCACAGGGAGAAACAAAACAACACAAAAACCCCAACAGTCCAACATGTCAAACTCTCACTATTTTCGCATGTGAAAATCCCCTGAGAGAAATATTGTGTATCGCTACTGTAGATAGAGTACATGTACTCAAGAACAAAGAGGGCTTAAGAAGAAGACATAGTGAATATATAATAACTCTGAATAAATACGGTAAGTCCTCTCTTGTTTCTTTGCAAGTGCCTTTCAAGAAGTGAATAATAGTAAAGCTCTCCAAGTCACTTAGGGTCTGAGCCTGCAAATATCTACTCATATGAGTACTTCTTACTCATGTAAGTAGTCCATTGAAGTCTGTAAACCTGCTCATGTGAGTAAGGCTAAACAAGTTCAGGGTCTAAAACACTATGGGGGAGACAAAAGCATATACAAGTACAGCCCTAAGACTCTTCAGACATGGAGCAGCAAAAGATTTATCTGAGGCTTCCAATGTAAAGCCTTGTAAATTAGTAGGAAGATCTAAAAAATCAGGCCGCTGCTGTATTTGGAAGCAATGGAGCTCTCTTAATATGGGGATATAGGGGTAATGTGATGGAAAGACTTAGATGCAGCATGTAGTCTAGCAGTTGTATCCTGTACTCCTCTCAATCAGAGCAGTAGCTGCAAGTCTAGCAAGCAAATAATTATAGTAACCACATCACGATGAAACAAAGGAAGAGGCTATAATTCCAGCAACCGGCCAATGGAACAGAAGTTTGGCTGGCTGTATTCCTGAAGGAGAGCAGGATTTACTACGTAATGTGGGATATAAACTTTGATGCATTTAAATTATTTTACAGACTTGTTTGGTTTTACTTTTTAAGTAACCTTTGACCAAAAATTAACCAATAGTTGATTATCAATTTAGGTAACTAAATTTTGGACAGCTATAAGAGGAAATCTGCTAAAAGTCAGGGCTTGCTTGTCTTCTACACTTGCCAATATAATAATGATCTATGATGAAATTATTTTCCCTATGCTTAGACAGATGAAGAAGGAATATAGTTCTCATTCTAAAGCTAGAAGTGCAGAAATAGCAAAATCTCATCTCATGGGCTTTTTGGGGAGGAACAGGTCTGGCTCTTTGTGGTCTGGAGCTGAAAGCAAGGTGACGTATAACCATGTCCATGTTTCAGCCACGTGGACTACAGTCTGGATGTATGTCTCTTGCAGTAAGTGTGTCTTTACTTTCCATTAAAAGAATTTGGCCAGTCTTGTTTCATGATTAATATGTGATGCAGACTCAAGATATTTTGGGATAAGTAATCTGCCCAGCTGGCCACTTTTTCCATTTTGCACCTAGGGTAGGTTTGGACATGTGATTATAGGAAGAGCATGGGTATGGGGGAGGTCCAAGGGTCCAGTTGGTAAACCTGTGTCCTAACCTTCATTTTGCAGGAAGGGAAAGTGAAGCTTAGAGAAACTAAGACCTAATGTCATGAAAATCACCATGAAATAAGCAGAAGATGTGTCTTTCGGGGATGTGTCTGCAACAGTTTCCTAGGGTGAAACATTAAGTTTCTCTGAAAGGAGGAAGGCTATGAACAACTCCTGATGTGGATCCAGGTCTTGCCTTGTGCATGACTTATGGTATTATTTATTGTTCAGGTGGACCTACCTTCTGTTTACTGGGCTGCTCTTGAAGGAAGGTCTCCTAATGTAAGAGCATAGGTGGAAATGTTGGGAAATATTACTGTTTCACTGATATCAATACTATGTTCTTTTATAATTTTGTAATTTGTATAATTTTTACAAATTTTTAAGCAAGGCTGAGGGAGCCTCACCCTTTTGTTGAAAATGCCAAACTACTGTCTTGTAGTGTTGGCTGTGCTTGAGGTCACTTTTCCCTGATTAGTCAAATTGTCCTGCATTTTCTCTTCCCAAAGGCAGATTTTTATTTAATAACTTATATGTTTCTGTGAATCGTGACTGGACTTGAAATTCCTTAATTTGTTGGGATCAAATCTTGTACCTCAAATAGTGAGGAAGCCAGACAGCAGAGGCACTTCTTGCAAAAATTAGGGGTGATAAAAATTATTATATCCATGCTGTTCCTAGGAACCTAAAGAAGCTGTTCTGCCTGATTCATAACGTTGTAGCTTGGACCACTTGGAATGTGATTTTGCCATTTTAAAGCTGGTGGTATTCATATGAAGTTAATGGAGTCACAAATGTGTCCTCTACTCTCAACTTTTCAAAGAGATTTCATCTTTGTTGTTTTATTTTTTTCTTTGGGTGGTGGTTGATTGTTTTTGTTTTTTCCCACAAAAAAACCCAACCCAAACCACCAAAACCCCAAAAACATTTAAGTGGGGAAAATAGAGATAAGAAAGCCCATGGAGAAATACTGTTTCTAAGTAATGTACTTTTTTCAATGACAGCTTAGTATTTTTGTTAAACGGCACCACTTTCAGCTTTCAAAAAGGTTTAGCCAACAGTGCTCTCACTGCTTTCGACAAGGCAAACCTTGCCCACCCATTATAACCTTTAGGTCATTCCAATCATGTTATTTCTCCCATAATGCCAGAAGTAATGGAGTAGGCAGGAAGTGAAAGTAGAAGTTATACAGCACTGCTCTCCTGCCTTTTGTTTGCTTGTCTATAACTACCTTAAACTACTTCCTTCTCATCATTATAACAATGGGATGAAATGGTTCTTTATAAATGGCCATGAAGTAAAGTCAGGCTGCAAAGGCTTCTGTAACCTATTATTATGACCTTTCTCTCATCAGTAATTGTTTAGCAATTTGTACCTGAAAAATCCAAGCTGTCTGTAATGTGCCACACAAGGTGTGGTGAAAGGGCTTTGGAGACAGCTAGAATTAATTATTAAATACCAATGTGGTATGAGGCAGCAAGTCTAAGCAATATGAAAAGACATCAGAAGATTGAATAATGAACTTATCTTCAAATGCATTATGTCCTTGCTTGTTCTGGTGAAATAAATGCATGTAATTTAATGCAGAGATTGCTGATGCTGTGCCTAGATTCACTTCATTAAGGAAAAAAAAAAAAAACGAACCAGACCTGCTGTAATTCTACCACACGTATCTTTAGGCAGAAAACAGACTCCATAAAAATCTTGGTGTCTCAGAGAAGTAGCAGAAGAGAGTCCTGAAATACCCTTACACTTTAAGATGCTGGGTCTGTTGTAAGCACCATTTCAGTGTCAGAGCCCACCTATTTGTTTAGATTAAATTGATAAGCAGTCTGACCTTTTCCAGGCTCCGCCAACTGTTCTCTGGGGCAGAAACTTTATGGATATTTTTTCACTAACTCTTGAACATGGCAGCTAATAGAGTTGTCCTTGTGACTCGTGATGACTCAGAGCCAGACACAGTAGGGTTGGATAAGTGTGATGCAGGACAAAGTCAGTAAGTGTTTGTGGCCTGTGAATGCTGCTGTGTCTCCAGTTAGCATAGTGATTGCAGGGTCTTTTGCTTATGTTTTGGAATTGAAAAGTAAGACTTTTGAAGTGTCCGGTATTTGCCTTGAGCTGGATCATTTGAGGTGTTTTGTCCTTGTCTTAAGCCTGACCACCCACTATTTTGTGTGGTTTGTCTTTTGCTGGCCCTTTTCCTGAACCTGTTAGTGTTTGCCCGAGGAATGCCAAAGCTTTCATTCTTCCTTCCCTGAATGGCTCCAAATTTGCATCTCATGCAAACAGCCCAGCTGCTAGTCACACTCACAGTAAATGGCTAACACACTATTTATACACACCACTTTTTTGGTGCAACTTGCTCCTTGGTTATGTAGAGAAAACAATTTTGCTTGGCTTTATTTTTCACACTCTTATTTTTATTTAATTCTTCTTAAAATATTTTGACAGATTTTACTAGCTTTGTGGCTTTGGCAACAGCTGATGTTGGCTTATCTCTTTAGTTAGGCTTTTTTCATTATGATTTCGAACACATTAAATCTGGACGGTTAACAAGGGACATCAGCAGCAAAGAAAAAGTCATGAAGATGGGAAAAGTGGCAGCAAAGCAGACAGTCGTGCAGTGAATCGACTTGTGTGCCCTCTCCTGGCTGGAAGCAGCCAGCTCAGGCCGGCACGCCATGCTGCTTGTGCCGCTGGCTGCTCTAGCAGGTCAAGTATCAAGAGATAATGTAGGGATTTATGCAGCAAACAAGACTAGGCTCTTCCTCCGTAACCTCAGCTATTGTCACTGCATGTTCCTTAGTATTGCTACAGGTTTCCTGCCCTCTGGGCACGTCTTTTCCAATCTTCTTCCTTCGGCTCTGGCCCTCTAAATTTAGCAGGAAGCTGCTAGGGCTGATAATGGGATGGACTGGTCTTCCTCAGCATTAGGCTGTGGGTTAATGAGATCACGCCTCCAGGTGGGTGCTGACATCCTCCCTTCAGACCAGAGCTGCACCTTTGTGGTTGATTGTGAAGATCTGAGAAAGGAACTTCCGGTGTCCAGCTTATTCCTCCCTTCACTGCAGTTTGCTCAGTAGCAGACTTGCAACCTGCTTCATTCCCGAGGCTGAAGAACTTCATTCTAGTCCTCGTGTGGCTTTTCCAGCATGCTTTCTCTTCTTTCTCTGGGATGAAAAGTCTTACAGGCCTTGTTCAAATCCTGACTACAGTGTGGTCATGTGCATCAGCAAAAGGGCTGTCACTGTGTTTTATTATTTGTATTATGGTGACCATCAGGTCTCAGGGTTCTGAGTATGGCAGAAACCGAAGAAGAAGGTTGATACTTGCTTCAAAGCTCAATGCTGTCATAGCTGGCTGAGCAGGTTTTGCACTTGACCTGCAGTTAACTTGCCTTAATTAATGTATGATTGCAGAGCGTCAAGGAATCAGCCTGTGTGTGTTGCTGTATCCTGAGAAAGGAGGGATGGCTTCACAATTGCACTTGTTTGGCATTATCAGATGTCAAGCCTAGTATTCAAATCCAGTAGTGTGCCAGCTTGGTCCTTTGGCCATGCAGAGTGTTCACTGGTGTTAACTGTGCTCTGGACCTTGAGATGAGATACCGCACCTGCTGTTACAAGGTTTCTGTGTAAGGACTTAGCAGCCTTGATACTGTAGGGATGGCTGCATTTTGCTATCACAGCATGTCTTTAATTCTTTGGAGAAAAAAATGCTGTATCTTTGTAAACTAGCATATTATGTGTTATTTAACCTAGTCTGCCCAACGTTGCATTACACTTAGCAAGAGAGAAACTAGATAAATATGTAAGCTGAGCAGATAGATCTATGAGTAGAACAAAGCAAATGTCCCTCAGTACTTTATTTATGAACCTTTTACACTGATTTCTTTCAGCTTTCACATCCGAAAGGCATGATGATCAAGAAGGATTTTCTTAACTGCTGCTACCGAGAAACTGCAGCCCTAATCCTGCAAATATTTATTTCTGGGCTTACCTTTCAAATTAAGAATGTTCATTAATTTTGGCAGGATCAGAGGACAATTTCTTGTTTAGGTGAGTCCACCAAATCACTTTGCAGTATGATAGCACTCTTCTGCACAGATGCAGTAAGAGCTGTCCTTTTAACATGGCTGCTGTTTGACCTGCTTTAGTTTGTTCCCAATGAATAAGAAAATGATGGAAAAAGTAAAAAAAAAAAAAAGTTTTACATTTGTGTAGGAATTTTGTTGAATTCATTGAAATACAGTGGAAAGCTTAGTTTTGAGTTAGGCATTATGAATATCAAATTAAGCTGTCAGCATATGAAGTGATACAGAGGAAGATGTGTACAAGTACAAGCACACTCACATGAACACACACATGCATCTCTTTCCTCTCTGTGCCGACTGGTAAGTCTTAACAGCAGAACTAGAGGCTGGGAATTACATTTCAGTAATTCTTTTCTAGTTATGTCAGATTTCTAGCATGCTATTAGAGACATATGTGTCATCCTCACCATCACCCAACATATCATTGCTGTTTCAAACTGTTACCAGAGCTGTTGACACAGAATATTGTGTCTGTCGACAGCTCCAATTAGTTGGTGTGTCTGACTACTGACAGCGCAGTCTACTTTTGTTTATGAAGACGGTGTGAGCTGTATCTCACTCTCACAACCTCCAGTGGCAGACAGATGGATAGAACTATATAATCATCAACGGAAGCGGGTGATATTCTGTCTTCACAAATCATCATGTGGAGCAGAACCAACGGCCTTTTGTCTGCTTTCAGAAATGACTGCAAGATTCCTCCCATCTGTCAAGTTATGAGGATGAATATGTATAAAATACATCAGATATATATGAGGGGTTTGTATTGTGGGTTGTTTTTTTTCTTTTTTGTTTTGTTTTGTTTGATTGAGGGTGAGGGGGAAGGGGGAAAAACTGCTTCTTAATTTTCACTAGATGTTAGCTATGAAACATGGAACAGTAGAGGGAGAAACACAGTCATTTTCTCTAAAATTGAACTTTCTTGAGTTTTAGTCAGTCAGTCAACCCTATTGATTTCCTAAGGTTGTACGATTGCAACTGAGCACAGAATTGAGTCTAACACACTCTTCACATGTATTTAATCCTTTCTATTGTGTGATTATAAAATCTTAGCAGCTTTTTATTGAATAGCAATTACAAATACAAACTATTTTAAAATATACAATTCTAAGTTGCTGAATGGCTTCTCAGACACAGTGTACTGAGCTCAGAGAGTGTTCGTTCTGAGGACACCCCTCCCCAGGTAGGTAAGTGGTATAGGTTTGGCTCATTCATTCAAGCAACATACTGTTTAGTAGTCCTTAAAACTAAAATTTAAGTATGATATTTTTTCTGAAGAACAGTAAGATTATTTGATATACACAGATTATTACTGAATTTTAAGAAATAAGATTTTCTTTTCCTTAACATATCAGAATATCAAGATTTTCAATAGAACTTTTTTTATAGCCAGCAGATTCTCATAAAGCAGACAAATGTCCATTGGGAAGTAAAGGGGAAATCAGAATATGAATTGTATTTATGCTATTTCTCTGCCTAGATTTCCTGCTGTCTACCATATAATATTTTTCAGCTTTCTTCTGTTGCAACACATGTTATAACATTTAAATACTGATCCTGACTGCTAAAAGTTAATTAGTATTTATTACTCCCTGAAGTGGAAGCAGGATTTGAGTTTTATCCAGGAATTAAGGAATACAGATGCACTTGTTATTATTTGCTGTATTTCATATTCCATGCACCAAATGAGTAAGTGCCGTTTCCTTACCCTTGTGAGAAATAAATTCTGATCTCGGAAGAATGTCCTAACTTTCCCTTGCAAAGTTAGCAGAAACTAGTGTATAAAATATAAGCGTATACTTAAAGCATCAGAGAAGAGCACTGGTTGATAGCATTTTTAGTCTTGTATTTTACTTCAGGATCAGATTCCTACTAAGACAATTGGAACAAAACCAGTGATGTCCAAGATAGTGCTGATGATACTTTTCCCCTCTCCACCCCCTCCTTTTTTTTTTTTTTTTTTTTCATCACTGTTCTCTATCTTCTGTAAAAATAGCAAATCAATGAGCAAAAATTTAGTGGGAAAATGCAACTGTCTACCAGGTTCTGTGTATTTTCAGAGTAATCTGTGCTGGAGTCTGAAGGAAAGCCTAAAAGTTTCATTCTGACTGATTTCACATCCCTGTTAATTCTATAGGCTTTTTCTCTATTACTGAAAAGAACTGAAAACTGAGGAGGAATGTTACTGCTCTGGATTCAGGCCATTTCCCACTGTGTACAATGCAATAATTATTACAGCTAAATCAGTAACATAAAAGTGCTGTATTTTATTCAGAATTTAGCAATCAATTTTCCATTGGTGTGTGCTTTTTTTTAGTACTCAAGCAGTTATACTGTATGCGGCAAAATACTTTTGCCATGGAAGTTTTTAAAAATTGAGTTTTAAATTTACATGACTGTAGTTGCACTCTAGTATTTTCAGTTGTAGGTGAGCAATGATATCATGAGATCATGATGCACACTCTGAAGCTCACTGAAAACTTGAAAATTCCTGCGCAGGCCACAATATAAACATATTAAAAGACTTTTGCTGAGTATGCATGAAGTCCAAGAAAATTCATTGTGAGCTAATCTAAGAACAAAGGAGCAGCTAAGTTAGGTAAATAAATAATTAATTTTTGATTATTCACTCAACTGGACTAATTACTGTGACCCAGTTCTTAATCAGTCAGAGATCCCAGTGAAAAACTTTGTGGGTTAGAATGAGAGAACAGAGGCTGTTGACTGACCTCTTGAGAGTCGCTGAGCATGTGTGATTAAGAAAGCAACTACTGTGTACCCCAGGTTGTGAAGTGTGACAGTAAGCAGAGGACTTGCACTAGCTTTCCTTCTGCCATGAGTCATTGAACCTTTTTGTTTCAGGGCTGTATGGGGGACAAAATTGTTAAGAGCAATGACAGGCTGGAGTAGCATGAAGTGTGTGTATCCACTGGCTGTGACTTCATTGGCAAAAGTGGTTTAATGGGAAAGTTATTTACTACTGCAGCACCTGCAAACTCTCCCCTCTTTCCCTGGCTTGCATAGCAGCAACAAGGCACATCTGATTTCAGAGTTAGCCCCTTGGGATACAGATGTTGGAGAGGCTGATGGGTAGCCTTAGTGAGGTCCCAGAGGCTTTTTTCTCAAATATCATATTTACAAGAATACTACTAGGAGAGCTGGCCAGTCTTTTAGGACACTCTTCTCATCTCCAAACACAATTTCTTTTCCCACAACACGTCTATCTTCTTGTCCATCATGCCATATTATTAAGGTCATGGGACTACCAGTACCAATGCTAGTTTTATATTTGTTCCAGTATGTTGTTTTTCATTTATTTAAAGGTTTTTTATTTTTAAATACTGTCATATTAGGGTCTGAGAAATCAGTGATGCCTCTGTTTACTGAAATAGGAATAGTATTACTTAAATAGTGGTTATTATTTGTGTTCTTGAACTGAGCTGGTGTTGACTGGTAGCTGAGGAACCCATCACCACATGGGTAGCCATTGCACAGAGGAGACATACAGTCAGATATAGCCCCTGTTGCCAAAGAGAATAGGCAAACCAGAAAGAAGAATGTTTTTCATCCCTGTTCTACATACAGGAATTTAAGCGCTTGGAGATTGGGTTACTTATGCAAGTATGAAAGAAGTTTGTACCTCTTGTGTTCCTGTATGTGCCCTAACCACAAATCATCCTTCAGGCAAATTTACCTGTCACTCTGGTAGTTAAATGAGATTTTCTCCTGTGGTAACTTCTGCAAGTTTAAACTTGTTCTGAGCACATTTCAGAAAGGACAAGTCATTGCAGATCTGTACTTAAAGTAGGGGCTACACAGGACCACCAGCTCCTGGAGTATGCTTCATGAAAATAGCATGAGTGTTTCCCTTATCTAGACCAGTGTGATTACACTGTGGAAATATATATTATAGAAGCAAATTCTGCATCCCATGAATGGTGTGTTTTAAGAAAATCCTTTGGTTGAATAGAGTTTAAATTAAAAATAGTGTTTTACTTCAACTTCAAAGAATGTGGAATCCTGGCAGTTGTCGTTGGCTTGAAAATAGTGGAGTTTCACCAAGGAAGAGCTATTGCTCATCTCTAATGAATACACCCCTTGTATTCAGGTAAATAAAAAGGAAAGTCCCAATTTTTTAGAAGGAAACAGATACGTTTTTAAAATGTTGCTTGTAAGGTTCTGCAGATTCAGAGGACTAAACTCAGTTTTAAGTGAGTTAAAAGTAATTTCTGTGCTGAGGTCTCCAGACTATGCCACTGCTTATTGGTAGTGCTGTATTAGCAAGTGGGTATTTTGTCTTATTTGCCTGTCTTGCTGTGTTGCCAGGTGCTAATCCTGTGACCTACCTTAATTCTCAGAGTTCTTTGCCTATTTTTCATTGCAGGATAACAAGTATCTTGACTGTAATCTATTAATTGAATTGAATAAACTTGTTTCCCTAGCAGTGAGAGCATATTGTTTGCACACAGTGTCATCCCAAGCCCTCCAGCTATCGAAAGATTGCCAGATATGTTTATTAAACCCCCTGAGCTTGGAAAGAACACAGAAAACTGTCATCTAGAGCAATACGAAAGTGCCTATCTCAGCTGGGGATCTGGCTGTTATGAATAAAGGAAGAGTTTGTGGTAGAGTTTTGAGATGTAAAGAGAAAAAGCTTCCCTATGGTGCAAATGTGCTGAAACCCTCAGGCGAGAAAAAAAAAATTGTTGCTGGCACTACAATGTAATTATTGAGTTAACTACAGCAAGGCCTGCGAACTTCTGAGGTAAAGGACTAGTGAATTTGTTTCTCCTTTTCTCTTTCTCTCCCAGCCCCTGGACAATTAAAAAATTTTGAATTGTAAAGTTTTCTTTTTCCCCTTCTTACTAGTAATTGAACTACAAATATCTACCAAATTTCCAATGGTTTTGTGAAATGATGGGTTTCAAAGTTCCCATTTTGTATCTGCTTCCTTTTCCTCTTCTGTTGTAAGTGAAACACAAACTAACTAATCATGAAAGAAAAGATGGAAGGAATAGTAAAATCTAATTACAGATGTAAACTATTCTTTATTGCAACTGTAATCACATACCTCAGATTCTGTTTTGTTGTAACTACGTCCTCGCTTTATTAAGCTTTTCACCATTGATGTCAGGATTTCACTTACATGGAACAGAATCTGAGGAATCTAGATTAGAATTGTCTCTGTGAAGGACATTTCTTTGTGTTGTCCTGGAATCTCACACACCTGAAGGTGTATTAGATTAAAATATGTCTACATCAGCAATTGCTAATTTTTTTTTATTGTCATTTCATTTAGCGGCTGATAATTTCCTGTAAACTAACAATACAAATTCAAATTGTATTATTAAAAATGGAGAGAATTAATTTCTCTTGGTTTGATGATTCTGCTTGAATTTGTGATATGTCTTTGGAAGCTTCTTTTGGTCTAGCTTCTTTTTTACAGTCTCCTCCACTAATCATGAGAAAGTTCTTGCTGGCCATCTTGGAAAAGAGACTTCTGCTTCATGTTAATTAAACTTCCACTGTTTGCTGTTCATATGCAATTTTAGTGCTAAAAAAATATTTTAATTGAATATTATCTTTATTGATTAAAAAAAATGTTGTAGATGTTGATTTTGGCAGCCTGCACTTCACAGAGGGTATATTGGAGTATGCATTCTTAATATTTAATGGTGAAAAGATATGGAAAATGTGTTGCATAGTAGATAACAAGTGGTGAGGCAGAGCTCACTCAAGGGCTGATACTTATCTCAGCTTCCCATAAATTGCCAAGACAATGGGGATATATCCATTGACTTTGGTGAGCTGTGGCTTGGGTCCCATGTGTCTATATCCAAAATATTTTGTTGTCATTGATTATTTATGCTGTTGTCATGCCTTAAGGCACAAGTCAGCATCTCTGAATCCTGTTGTGCTAGAGCTTTATTGAAGCATGCAGGTACTGCTGCCCTTAAAGCTCTTTCAATCTAAAGCAAATAGCTGTTTCATAAATCAGTCCTTTTCTAGAAACATCCATTTGATTCACATGATGATACATGGGAGTGGCCTGCTTGTGTTTTTGGCTGCTGTGGTCTGTTACAGTCCTGGCTGCTGTTGCAAGTAAACCAGAACTAGATAAAGTCGTGGTTTTTATTTCTTAAGCTTAAGGAAGTACTTTACATTTACAGGCACAGACTCCTTAACCTTCTGTTGCAGTGTAGTCAAGCTTCCCTTGCTTTTCAAAGGCGAATGCAATTAATGTGAAATTGCATTTGTATTTGCCCTGATCTATGAGATTTCTGTAAAAAACTTTTGGTTTTACTTGACAATTTTCCAGTGGGGTGTATTAAAAAGTTCCTGTGGTCCATTCTCTTCCTTGCATCTTTTAGAAGAAGTGAGCTGATTTCTTCAGACTATAAATTGATAACTTGAAGAATCATGAGCTTTTAAGAACAAGTTTTTCACTGCTCACCATGTGGATAGAAGGAAAGGAGAAGAGATTTGGAAGTGTTTGGTTTGACTATGGACTGAGGAACATGGCTTTAGTCATGTTTGGTTATGCAGAACTTAGCTTACCCTGGACTTCAGCAAGGCAAGAAGTTCAGTTGCATGGTCTTGCATACTGAAGGGAATATATCCAGCACTCAGTATCAACGGATGCAAAATCCTTATGTAAGAGGAAAACTACTGACAAATGTTGTATGCACGGTGTTCCTCACCTTTGTGGTGTTTCCTGAACATGGATTCTGGGGCAGATATACTGCTGGCTCCCAGGAGACATAAATAGGAACAAATCACCATTTTGGCAAGAAACTTGGCTAATTAACTGTTTAATAGTATTGTTTGCCAGAGAGGAGCTGTGGGGAGGTCTTCAGGGGGCATGCATGGCCATATTACTCTTTTCAACATATACTGCTATGAATATGTTATCTTGGAGCTAAAGCTAGTTAGTTCCACTTGCAATCTGTTTGCTGGAGTTTCTCCAGTTTGGAAAATCCCATCAGTCATGTTCTTTTCTGCTAGTAAGTACCTGCATTGTCATAATTAAGATGATACATCCTGTAACTGTCAGCCAAGAAAGTGGATATTCAGCTAGGAGATCCAGATTTTGTTCTCAGCTGGACTGCTGACCTGATGTTAAATGCTGAACAAATACCTATAACTTTGTGCATCATGTTTTTTGTTGTTTTTTTTTTTTTTACCATGTCTTCTGTGACCTGTGCTTAGATTTATGCAGTTTGCAAAAAGTCTCTTATAAAACATCAGCTTTACAATACCATATGCCTTTTCTCTAAGAACTTGATCACCTGCTCCTGACAGTGTTCAGGGCCAGGTTGGACAGAGCCTTGGGTGACATGGTTTAGTGTGAGGTGTCCCTACCCAAGGCAGGGGGGTTGGAACTAGATGATCTTAAGGTCTTTTCCAACCCTAAGTATTCTATTCTAGTCTAGTCTAGTCTATTAATTTCATTTCAGAAATTACAGTAGTTTTGCTTCACAAGGTTTTTCAGTTTTACTTTCAGATCTTGGAAAATTAAAAATACCACAATTTGTCTTTGTTGAAGTAAAGATACCTGAATGATACCTGCAAAATATTCAAATATTGTAGGTGAAAAGATTGTATGCTGTTCTTTAAAATACACAGTTTTCCTTACAAAAATCCCTACACTATTTTAGGGTGGTTGAGTTTGGTTTTGCTTTTTTCTTTGGGTTTTGGTTTTTTTTTTTCATTATGATATGCTTATCTTGGGGCAGAGAGGAAGCAGACTCAGATTTTGTGTATAGTGGATAGTTATGTATACAACAAATGAGCTTAGGTGACTTTATAGTAAAATGATTTTTTTCTCAAGTTGTTTACCCAGAATGACAGTCTGTGTTTCCTATTACCCCTTTACACAATATTCAGTTGTTATGATATTGTATATATGCATTAACAAATAAAGCAATGCATCCTCAACAATTACATTCCTCTTCTGCTTGATTTAGTTGTCAGCATGCATTCATGACGCTGTAAAGTATCTCCTTCACAGCCTTGTCAGGCATACCTTTTTCTCCCCTTAATGTCAACTTAGTACAGCAGGCAGGCCAGGTGAGCTTGGCTCACTTTCAGGTTTTGTCTGTTTCTTTATCTGAAATTTTTAAAGGGTATGTCAGAAGAGGTAATTGCCATAAATTACACACTGTCTGTTGTAAATTGTGATGAGAACATAATTGAAAATTGAGCTGAGAGGCACTTCCTGGATTCAAGCTGTGCAAGAGCCAGAGGACAGCCTTAGTAATTTGTGGTGGGCCTGCAAAGTCATTTTTTCCACCCCTCTCTCCAAAAGTGTAATTGATTCTGGTGCTGTATGATTAGACTCATGTGTCAAGGGTTGGCCTGAGGGTCCTGGAGAGGGTTATGGAGATGATTCTGTGGGGCTCACACAAATAATTGACTTGTTTCACGTGAGTTCTGTGTGAGGGGAATATCTGCTTTTTCCAACAAGAGAAGTGGAGCTTGACTGCTTGTGCAGAGATGTTGCTGTTCAGAAAGGGACATTGTTCAAGATTCCTTGGCATTGTATTCATTTGTGTGAGCCCTGGTACATTTGTACCTCTCTCTGGCATTGCTGGGGTGGAAATAAGTATTAGAGTTGGGGGAAGGGAAATAGTTAATTTTATTCTCTCAGCTACTCACTTTTCCATCCTCTTTGCCTCCTAGCTAAATAAAAATGTGAAATGCTAATGAACAAATCAACTTAAGTAGATATTATTATTCACAACAGAGATTCCTGCCTAGAAGACTTAAGTGGCAGGAATCTCTACTAGGAGAGAACTAAGTTGAAATTTTCTTTGGTCACTAAACCCTGCTGATGCTGACTGAGGTCAGCATCCTTCCCATGCAGTCCAGGGTTGCACCAACTGGCAAGAGCTTATGCACTTGAAGACTGTGTTAAGAGGGATTGAATGTAGCAACCTGGGCAGAGCAACGACCCATCCAGAATTCACTAGAAAACTCAACTGCTTTTTCATTATTTTTCTGAATAAATTTAGCCTATGTCCAAGTAATAAATTTGAAAGTTTAGCCCCATTTCATAGCAACACATCAATTTTACAGAAATTTAGACTTTTAAGTCCATTTGAATTTTTTAGATCTGTGCTTATATATAGTATCAAACTGGAATGACTAAATCAGTGAAAAACAAAACCTGCTATGAGGGAACACTAATTGTCATATTGTGTAAAAGACTTGTGATAAAATGCATTTACTACAGCCTCTCAACAGCTGGAATTACGCAAAGCTGAGAGTGCTTCTTTCATACTCAGGGCTAGTGAAAATGAATGTGTGTGTATGTGTGTGCACATACACATGCATATTTGCTTATAGACAGTGGCTTTCAACCTTTAGCTCTAAGGAGATTTAAATAAACATTTTCATTGCTATGGGGAAATAGCCTCTAAGCCTCTGAATCCCATTCATGTTTTGAGTACTTCTCACCCCATTGTAACATTTATACTGCTACATCAGCCTTTTGTAGTTATTCTTTGATGGTATTTTCCAAGAGGGGTGACCTTTTTGCAGAAGCCTCAGTAACTTCTGGATAGAAAATAAGCAGTAGCAAAGCAAGCAGCCATTAACATCTGTCATCGCTGGCCCCACATCCCTGGGATGGTCTTTACAGTGTCTCTCATGGAATTTCCCTGGAAGCTGGCTTGGGAGAAGACAGAAGAAGGGAGGTAAGGCTCAGAGTGAAAACTTACAGTTTTGGATCTGCATATTTCTACTCCTTTCCTCCATTTCTTACAGAGCTACAATTTGAGAGATACAATGTCTCACAGGCAATCAGGGTGACCAGGAAATTTGTGTATTAGGCCCTTATGTAAATCATATAATAAGCTATTTTGCATATTTAGAAACAGTTTATTTAAAATATTCAATTCAATAGCAAAGTTCAGTTTATGATGGAAAAGGGCCAGCCCTACTTAGACTGCTTTTCCAATTGTTGACAGGCAGCAGGTTTTGTTGTGCTAACCTGGCAGCAGGTACTCTGAATTAGTGAAGATGAAGGGATTTTTGGGTAGCCAAACTACTTTTGGTAGTTTCTGTTGATTCTCAAGCACCTTGGTGGCTATTGCAAGGATGCAAGAAGTGGTGTTGGTGGGTTATATTATGTACCTGTTAAAATGATTGCCTTGGCTGAAAAGTGCTAGGGTTGTATTTGTGGGAGGACTGAGGAACTGAATAGAAAAAAAAAACAAAAACCCAGAGAAGCAGCATTTTTTTAACGACTTTTTTTTTTTTTTAAGTTGGATTGTTTTTTTTTTTTTTTTTGAATTATGGCCTTTACATCCAACTTTACCAAAAAGTATCTGATGCATACTTTGGCGACTTTATGTGAGCTGTTGAAAAAAGGCATGACCAGTAGTGGTATGAATGGAGTTCCATGCTTGTCAGACCTGATGATACTGGTATTTTTTCATCCTTTTCTGTTTAATGGTTTTTGCATTTGCTGGATTTTGTCATGAATTAGAATATAGCCCTCCAGGACAAACACTGGTGTGTTAGCACAGGACTACGTCCTTGGAGAATTGTTGAGGTGCCAGCAAGGTGAGTCTTTGGGTCTCCAGATGCATCACTGAGTTGACTGGTCCTTTTCTTTATGCACTTTGATGAAGGATGGCATGTTTTTTTGGTTGTGATTTTCAGGCATCTCTTGTTTGTGCTCCAGGTAGTAGTTAATGCTCTGGGAATGCTTCAGGGTTGGACTATTCAGTAAGGAAGGCTGTTATGAGAATTAACAGAGAAAAGTGGTAATGGGAAAAATATATATGGGAAACAATGTTTCTAGAATAGACAGCTAGCCATTGACATAAAAGCCCAAGAGAAATTCTGGATTTTCTGGGGAAGATGTGTGATCCAGATATTTGTTTGCCTCAGTAGAGGATTAACTGCATAAAATTTTATAGTCTGTATTATACAGACTTTATCCCACAAAATGCTATCTTTTGGCCTTCAGAGATTTGATTCTTTTTCTTACTTAAAAACTAAGGTAGCATATACATGTTCTATATTGTCAATTGTCCTAGCTGTAACAAGATCCAGTTTTAAAACCAGCTGTAGGAAGAACTGGTCTGTCTGGCTCTTCTCTCAACAGGTTAGTTTTACTGGTAGTTTAGGCAGCATTTTGTTCTTCAGATCATATATATAACTTTGATCCATAGTCTCAGTTGTAACAAAAGTACCACCAGATCATACAAGTATGTATGTCTTCCTTTTTGGCAGAGATTTTTCGATCAATTTTTAGATCCTTTTGCTCTAAAAGCAAGAGGCTTTACATGCCTTTTTGGGCTAGAATAGAAAGTCTGTTAACAGCCCTGAAATAAGTGGTCCTGATTTTTGAGAAGACGTGGTTACATGTCACTTTGATCAGTCTGTGTTGCCTCTCTCTGTGGTCATTACTTCATGGTGCATTTTCCCATAACACTCTTTCAAAGCTTTTTTAGGCTATGCTTGTGGTATATAGTGTTCATCTTCTTGTCTTCATCTAATTCAGTGCACAGAAATTGTTTTAATTTTTTTGAGTTTTTTCTTTAGTGATGGGAAAAAGTCATCATGAGTTACAGGTGAAAACAAGCACAATTTAAGGCAGTCAGACTCATGGGTTTTGTTGGTGCTTGCTACTCCTTAATCACTTGCAATTAAGACTAGATTAGTGTTTACTCTCAGTTCTCTTACTGCTGGTGTAATTGACCACAATAACAAATTTACATCTATGTATGTGCTGAGGGTTTCTTGCTATCCAGAAGTGCACCAGGACTTAGAAAACATTTTGTGTGTTGTGCAGATATTTCAAATAAGAAAGCATGAAATAAAATGCAATAACTTCAGTTTGGGAAGGAAACAGGCATTTGAAAATCAATGCATTTGATGTGTAAACAGCTTGAGAATGAAATAGCTAAAGGTTGTGGCAGAAATTAAACCTGAAAACTACGAATTATGTAGAATAGAATGGTTGTTACTTGCAGGTATTTGGACCAAATTCCTGCTTTGTCAACAAATGCATGAACTTTGGGTAAATTTGTGTCTGTTTCCTTTCTATAAAAAAACCAAACCACAACAAACCAAAAAACCCTCAAAACAAAAAGCCAAACAAAAAACCCAACCCCGAACAAGTAGGGGGTACTAAGGTACTATCCTATTTCACATCAAAAGAGATGTATACTAAATATAAGAAGAAAGTTGAAACTCTGTGGTAATGGGGCCACAGCAGTACTGAAGATAAGTAGTATAATATGAAAAAATGGATTAAAGACATAGATCTGGCATTCAAACTCCCTTCTACCCCAGTTTAAATGTGGCTTACTGGCAATATTTTTTGAGTTAACTGCTTAAAAAAAACCTAAGGTTTTGTACTTGAATTGTAAAGAGAGAATTTCAAAAGAAGATTAAAAAGAAGTTAAAAATTTGGGATTTCCTCCATAACATCAAGCAAGCCTTCAGCATGTTTAGCTTCTTTCCTCTCTATATCTTAAGGGTCAGTAGTAGCTCATTATTTCTAAGGGAATTCTGTAGTGCTCAGGAAGCACTTTTGGGGTTGTGAAATCTAGATGCTGTAGGTTATATCTACCATAGCAGTATGACGGTGGTTGGTGTTGGGGGCCTGATATCCACACTGTGTAATTTTGGTGGTATTAGTTCAAAACACCTCTTCTGATTCTGTTTCATGGGAATGAAATCCAGTTTGTGTTCTCCAAGATCAATGTGCTGGAAACTAAAGCATGGCAAATGAAGACATCAGAAGTTTTGCTTCAAGGCACATGCAACCTTAAATGAGAATGTAGACACTGCACAAAAAGTATTTAAGAGACAGTACACTTACAGTCAAGGTACACTTGTCAAGCTTTTTTCCAATATAAATATTGAGAACAGAATATTTAATTATGTTAGGGTAGCACCAAGAAGTGCCTAAGAAATAGCAGAGCACTTTGTGCTGGACACGAGCAAAGTAGCTAGAGAGTGCCTGCCCCAAAGACTTTCCAGTTTAAATTGGAGAGGCTGTAGAGGCTGATTTAATGGAACAATGTCAGGATTTACAAGTCCTATCCTTGAAGATTATCTTCCCTGCAGCTTTGGTACTTTTAGTTCAGGTCAGTGCTGGTGGGTTTAAATGAAACATGAATAAAAGTTCAGCAGCAGAGCTATATGATCAAGTCCCTTAGCTTCTAGTCTTGTGAACTGGCTATAACACTGCAGTGAACAGATTTACTTGTGTTTCTGACTTTGTGCCCTATGCTTACTTTCTTAGACCCTTTTTTATTTAACGTCTACAAATACATGCATACAGGTGGTGTGCAGCATTGCTTTTAATACTTGGCATGATCATTAACGAGTAATGTATATATTTTGAATCTTGTCACTTTGTGTGTGTGTAAACACCTACATCACCATCTGCATACACTACAACAGCATTAAAAACAAGGTTCAACAAAGCAAACATATGCAATTCAGAGAGGAAGTAGCAAACAAACTCTACCTCTAAGAATTGCCAAGTGTAATGCTGTTAGTTTAAGTGCTGCATGGGAGGCCCAGGGGTCAGAAGTCAACTCCTTTTTGTGCAGTGTTCACAGAGGTGACCAGAGACTGCTGAGGTTCAGGTGGAAGCTGCAAATTTTGTTATCTGAAGAGGACATTTCAAGATTTTTCTTGATCTTCCTGTGTAAAAATTCTGCTTGATAATTTAAAAAAAAAGATTTTTTCTCAGTTCTGCAAAGATGGCCTTCTCCTTAAAACACAGGCAAGAACCTGGAAGTTCACTTCAGCAGAAAATCTGACCTTGTGTCCACCAGAAATGGCTGGCTTAAAAGGGTTGAAGTATGTATGCAGAGAAAGGGAATGATCACAATGCACTTGGAAGGGAAAAATGGCTCTTTAAACAGTGATGAATAGACTGCAGTTTTTTATATCAGTTTGTCTTTGTGCACACTGAAGAACTCTAATCCAAATTATCCCGCTGTCATTACTCAGAAACTGCTGCTATCCTAATAGGTTTATTGAATATTTTGGTTATACGCTATCATCAACAGCATTGCTGTTGGATGAGGATTGATAGGCATAGTTCTCCAGAACAGCTGTAGTACATAAGTTCTGCATAAGGTAGCAGATTCTTCCATTTACTTTTAATACTTTTAATTTATTTGTAAAAAAATGCACAAGCAGATAACATTTCCTAATTAGTCCCTCTTTAAAGTCAACAGTGTAATGAAAACAGCAAAAGCTGTTTTGCCTTCTATACCAAAACATAAACCAAATGTAGATCTATTTTTCAAACTAGTTAAATGTTCAGTTTTAATAGGTCTTTTGGTACCTCTTCATGAAAGGCGCTTGCTTCATGTAGCCTCGAGTGTGTTCTGCGGAGCTCTATAATTTCCAAAAGTATACATTAGTGGAAAATAATAGTGAAAAGCTGCCAGAAGACCTTTTGTCTGTATGTATTGCCTTGTTTCTCATAAGGATTCCTCCCACACTAATTTTTTGAATGCACTCTTTGTATTTATAATGGGAATGCATTCTTGTTTTGTTTGGTTTAAGAAATTAAATAGTATACATTGTTTCTGGTTACAGATGTTTGCTTGACTTAGTGCTTCAAGACCTACTACACACTGTCAGGAAAACACTGATGTTAAAATGGGTGTGGAGGAGGAGTCTGGGCTTTCAGGTAACTTACAGTATTGATTTTTTTTGAATATACATGTTCTCTGTTATCCCTTTAAACATTTGGTCCTGATCCTTCCAGTATGTGCATTCAGCTTTGCCTATGCTGAAGTCTGTTGGAGCTCTGTGACTGTAGGACATCAGTGGAGATTTCCTTCTGCACATGGTTTAGGGACAGCAGTTGACTGCTGTGTGTGCCTGTCCTGCAATCAGTGATCAGCCTGGCTGCAAGTCATATCTGCCTTCAGGACTGCGAAGTTCAAGTGCTAACATACCATTCAGTAGAGCTCTTGATCTCTATGATGATTTAAAATAGTTAAAGTTTAGCACCTTGTCCTTTACTACTTTGACTGTAGTGTGTGGGATCGTTCGGCTTTTCAAGCTTTTTCTGGAAAACTTGATAGCTAGCTGCAGGAGATTGTCAACCATTCAAAAACTGCAGTATAACTGAATGGCTTCCTGAGACTTCCTCAGCTGCTTAGATCAAAGATTCCTGTAAATAAACTTTTATTTGGGGTTGAGCTATTATGGGGAAATATTATCATAAATGAGATAAAATCACCCATGGTATAATTGCATGGATTTCTTTTCTCCCATGGTGATAGCTCTTATTCACCCAATGACAGTGCTGTTCTTCAGGCTATAAAATATTGTAAGATACAATCTGTGAACAGCAGTGTCAGCTCATGAGTGTATATGAATGGCCATGCTGTATCAAACCAAAGATACATCTAAGTTGCTACATCTTGTCACCTCATAATGCTAAGAGACCAGATGTGAGCAACTGGATAACATAGAGGATCCTGCCCTAGTACTGTGTCAATCAGCAGTCAAAGGATTTCCTCAGATATGGAAGACATCCTAGAATTAGGAAATAATACAAATAGTTTGTTACTGTAGCACCTAGAAATCCTAGTTGTGAACCAGAATGCTATTGCGCTGAGTACTGTGTAATTGTGAAAAAAACAAGCTGCCTCATTGTTACTTTAAATCTGTTGAGCTCACCATGAAATATAATTTACATAGTCTGATAGAAGCAGATATAGAATGAGACTGTGATTTTGCAAGCCATGACCTGTATGTTTAGCTGTCTTCAAGGGATTAGCCCTGCAGTTTTTACAGTTACTTGCAGATGATTGTACTCAGGAGAAATGATGTCCCTGGATTCATGTGCAGAAGGGATGTGGGTTCATCCAGTGGTTTGATCCTGCAGGAAGGGCATGAGGACTGCTGGAAGTATGTCCTCTTGGCTTCACTAATTCTAAATCTAAACCTAGTACATGTTTGTAGCACAGGAAGCCAATTCACATGAAAACTTTTGGGCATACTTAAAAATGCTAATAAGCAGAAGGCATCCTCCAGTGTTTTTCTGTAGAAGGTCTAGAGTTTATATTTCAAAATGCACTTAAATTATTTATGAAAATAAAAAAAATAATTTTAGAAATGCATCTATTGACCTACTATAAAGACAATCTGTGAAACAATTAATAATTTTGTTCCCCCCCATATTTCTGTCAGGACACTGTTAAATAGCAATAATTAGAAATAGTTGTAAGTATTCCTGTAATAAATGGAATGTATGGATGCTTCCTTGCACTTGAACTGTGTTGATTGAACTAGATTTTTTTTCATACTTTTCTCTTAAAAGACTTCTCTTGCCACCTGCTTCCTGATTTACTCTTTCCTGGATGCAACTTTCACTGCAAGAAAAAGGTATTTTTTAAAGTAGCAGATTGCCATTGTAAAATGTCACAAAAACAAATCAGAAACTTTATGTGATTTTAGAGTTAATAACCCCAAAGTTATGCTTATTAGAAAGGTTGATCTTTTTACCTCCTTTTTCTTAAAAAAAATAAAATTCATTATTATTTTTTTAACTGTAGCCTTTAAGTGCAGGGCAGTTATCATGAATGTTACTCCTTAAAATAAATTGTTTCTGCTGTGGAGAAACTATACTATATTAGATGCTTATTGAGTATATTGAGTAAGGGAAAAGTAAGCAAGTAAGAAAATCTTTGGCATCACTCACCTTGAAATCATTTAAATAGAAGTTATAACATTCTTACAATACTTACAGGCTGTAGCAGCAATGCTGAAGATTATTAAAGTGCATCAGTATCTATTTAAAATCACGTGCATGATTTTCACTGAATGAGGCCTTTTTAAGGGATGAGGACAGGAGCATTTACACTGTGATGTGATGTCTCAAGCTACCATGGCCATAACTCTATGGAGATAGCAGTGACCATCTAACCTTGATAAAATCAATAACAAGTCTTTCTTAGCTTCAAATCATCTGTTGTTTGGTTTATGTGTGTTAGAATGAAATGTGCAGAATAAGTCTACAAAAATTCTGTAGTTTTATCAAAATGCATTTTGAATGTTGATTTAACATTATCTACATCTGTAATCCAAAAATGGAGCATATTAAACTGAAAGGATATAGGTTTGTGTTTTGCAGTAAGTGTCTTTAAAATCTAAAACCAACTCCCTCTAATGGAGGTGAGTTTCTTGAAAAGGTTCATCATTCTCTGTGTTTCACTTCATTTTCTCTCATTTCCTTTGCCTTGCTTTTGTTTTCACAATGTTTTCTTATGTATGGAGGCTTTACAAATAAAACTAAAATTGGTACAGGGAATCAAGATCAGTTTTGCTTTTGAAAATATTTCTTTTTCTTTGAAGAAAAGTGTACTTTTGGTCATTTAAATCATAAGTGCTTCTTTTTTTGTGTAATCTTGCAAAGACTTACACGGGTGCTTAATTTCATTCACATATTCAGCCCATGGAAGTCCTTATAGCTACTCTTGTAGAGACTGGGATGATGATTAACAGGAGAGAGGTTAAGGTTAGGGTACAGATGCTGTGTTTAGATATCGGGGATGGCTTTGTCATGTTGTCAGTTGTGTCTGTGTGGCACTTGTGCAGTTTAGCAGTGATGAAAATCTGTGGAATGAATAGGAAGCAGCTGAGATTTAATTTATATTTTAGGACTTCTGAACATTTCTCCCTTGCTCACTTTTATAATCTGAGTTCACAGCTGAACAGAATGACATAATAGGGGAAATGCAGGTATTTTGTTTAAAATTAAAAAAAAATCGAAAGGAAAAACACCAGTAAAGTGCTCAGAGAGAAAATGTCTTTACAAATGCAACAGACATAAAAGAAAGTGAAGGAAAGTTAAAAATTACCATAGGGAAGGCAGTACACCTGCTAAAGAACCTTCTGCTGCCTTACACAGCTGGAAAGAAAAATGAAAGAGATGCAAACAACTGTTCTGGAAGCATGAAATCAGCCTTTTGTCTTTTCACCCCTCCCTTTCTGAACAGCTACAGTATGCAAAATTTAGGGGAATCTCAAAGTATTCAGAGGAAAAAAAAATTCAGCAGGCTCTGCATATAAAAAGCTGAGACATGGAAGTGTGCCTCTTTGAAAACAGGAGCATGTTTGGGAGCTTCCCGGTGCATTGAAGAAAGTGGTAATTAATGCATAGTGAATGACTTCGAATAGAGGTTGAATAGGGGCATAACAATGGGAAGTATTTTTTTTTTAAGTGTGGAAAAAGGAAAGCTGTTAAAAGATGGCTACTGTGAAGCTACAACTTCAATCCTTGTCTTTTCTGACTTTCCTTTATAGACTGTGGTGGGTTTTGTTTTGTATGGGTCTCCAAATACAATGAAGTTAATTTGCACCAATTTAATTTTGTCTATGCTTTGGGAGTTACTGTTTTTAGTGTGTTTTTTGTGTTGTGTGGTTTTGGTTTTTTTTTTTTTTTTTTTTTTTTTTTTTTTCCTTTTTTGGCAGGTCTTGGCTCTTTGATGGTGCTTTTGAGCAAATGGTTTGCCAAAGTTCAGATGATGTTAGCTCCATCCTCTTTTTCATTTACAACATCAAGGGGATTACAGAGAATAACTTTGTTGCCCAACATCAAGGCTGTATCTTCAGGCTACTAGAAAGGTAGTTCTCAGAAAGTGTGTCTTCTAATATTTTAGAACCTCCACAGGCTTCAGATAAAACAAGTATTAAATACAAAAAGCTCACAAGGATCCCAAGGAAGGTTAAACTCACACAACCTCCTTCATGTTGAACACCTGAAATGTGTTTTTTTTTAGACTGTTGGAGTGTTATCATAGTGAAGACAGCAGTGAAGTCTTATATAACTGAAGACAGAATAAAAATCAGCACTTTGTTTAAAGGCAGGCAATTTTTAATGGAACGTGAGCAAATACAACCTACTATTGCCATTGAAAGTGGAATTTTCAGACTGAGCAAGTCATTTTGGAGCGATCTTGGGGTTGATTCTTTTATTGAATCATAAGCTAGTAGATCTGCAGTTCTGCTGTGCTTGATCCAAGATCAGAATTTGAGGCTTGAGGACAGAAGAATTAAGGTGCTTTGGAGCCATGAAATAGGGAAGCTATTGTGGTCAAAATAATTTCAAATATGTTTCTATTGTTCATATTTCTTTTTTAACAGGAGTTCTGCCCTGGAGTATATTAAACTCCACTCCTTAATCCTCATCACATAAATCTTAATTATTTCTAAGGAAGGTATGAAATTAAAAACACCCTACAAAAATTCCAAAATATGTTTTGTTCTCTATTTTTCCAAAGGGGGGGGGGGGAGGAGGAAAGTAGTCTTAGACGCATGTAGTCTAGCAGAATCATAAAATCTTTGAGAACTTCCCATTAGTGCAGTTTTCAAAATAAGGTGGCTTGTATGTTTAGAGTATAAAATTTTGAGTGAAAAATGGTGTACTTCTGCTGCTTCCACAGAGCTATTCTCTCAAGGTCATATCCTCTCCCTTAACCTCTCCCAAGGTCAAGGTGCATATCCTCTCCCTTAACTTTAGCAGGTGTCTTATTCCCCTCCACTCCTTAATGTTTGTAAACAGACTGTGAGTTCTCAAATTCTGGAATAGTTCTTAAAACTACTTGTCAATATTATGATAAGAATGATGTTGATTTATGTGCTTTTTTGTACAATTTTCCTTGTGTATGCATGTAAACCAAAGTTTCTGACACCCAAAAGATACTTATCACTCCTACTGCTACTACTAAATTGAAATTCTAATATTGAGTAAACTGGCTATTGGCAACCAGATGCATCTTCTGAACTGCACAGAACTCAATGTCTGCATTTCAACATACCTTTTACTGTGTTAAAATGTTTATGCATGTGTGATATAGGCAACTCGGGATAAAAAAATCCCCAACTTAAGTGTGTCCATTTTTTTGCAACAGATGTTTGAGATTCATCAGGGATAAAGTTGTTAAGCTAAACTAGAGCCTTTTACTTGATCTGTGAAATGCTGAGTTCAGTCTGAGTTCCTGAATTCTGAAAATCCCTGCTTACCTTTTCTGGCTTGTTTTTTTCTGGAAGCTCTTAGCAGCCTGCCAGAGCAATGCATAAATTAACATCAGTGGTCATTGCCATCCGTCCTAGAGCAGTGCAAGGCCTAAGGGGTCTGAGAGAACTTCAGAGGAAAGGCTGGAACTTGATTCCCTTTTCCCATCCTATCTGACACTTGGAACATTGTTGCAGTGGTCTGCTGGTCCGTCAGAGAATCCAGTAGTAGCACTGTGTGGGATGAAACCTTGATTGGACTCTTCATCTTTCCTGTGCCTTTTTGGCGGATAGCCTTGTTGAAATGGGGGTAAAATAAGGCAGATTTATTGGTAGAAGAGTAGGTGGAAGGAACCTGAGAAGACTGATAATCTGTGTTACATGGTGAAGAGGTGGTTGTGCTGCTGCATTATCATCCCACCCAGCGCCACAACAGCTTTTAATCCTGGTGACCAGCTGTGATACTTGGAGTTTGGGCAAAGGTGATGTGTTTGGGTGTGTTATACACATAGTACGGGACACCTGGTATTTTTAAATTTCTTTAATTTACAATGCTGTGAGCTGAGGTCATCCAAAACAAGATAAGAAGATGAATTTATTTAGGTTGTAGGTGAGGTGCAGGATACTTGGCTGCTAAGCAGTTTTTAAATTGGTCCCCTTGTGAATTTTGAGCAGGCTTCAGTGGTTTGATTCTGTACTAAATTTGTTGTTACTCTCCTTTATTGGGTGCTAATGATGGATGTGGTAAGAGCAATGTGAGTCACAAACTGGCACCTGTAAACTTGGTGCTCTCTAAGTTTAAAAGTCAGTAATGTTAACGTGTTTTTCTAGGCTTGTGCTTGTGTGTATGCTACACATACTCTTCTATAGGAGAAAAAAATTGGTGTCAGAAAATGTCAGGAAAAGATGTAATGTAAGAACTCCCTCTACTGTAAAAACTCCCAGCATATAAAATGTGCTGTAGTGCTAGCTATTGTGACCCAGAAATAAAATGTTTCCTGTGAATTAGAAAGATACAGAGTTGGATTAACTGGATGACATTTCCCCATCTGTTTTTTATTTATTGTTGCCCTTTTCCATTCACTGTAATTAGTGCATAGAAGTGACAATAGGCATATACTGCACTCTGAGCTACAAGGATGTACCAACATTTTGAGCACTTTCCATTATTTTTTTTTCCAGTGACACTTTGAAAACTCCTACCATCTTAACTCTGCTGAAACCTATTATTTCTGTGATCTGAAGAGGCAATTTAAGGCACCTTTTCTGTTTGCAAACAATTTTCAAATATAACCTCACACTTTCTGAACTTTTCCCAAGGGCCTCATAAAATCAATAATTGTCCATTTTCCTCTAAGTGACTTGAAAAATTGAAGGTCTTAGGATTCAAAATTAAGATCTGGATTTCAGTGTGCTCCCCATCAACACTGCTGCTCAGAAGTGCTCAAAACCAGAGTCTGTCTTTTCACAGAGAAAGGTGGTGTTCGGAAACATAACACATCCTGAGCTCCAGAGAACCCAGTCTTCCTTTGGCCTTTTCTTTAGCTTGAATTTAGAGATACTGTTGCTGGATATCTCAGAAATACTAAAGGTGCAGAAAGAGGCTAGTCTTTAACAGTGATTCAGGCTTGGCATTATCATGACTTAGTTTTATTTTAAACATGGGGCATTGCTGGGACATTGCCAGGATGTTGCCACATACAGGTGTGCTTACAAACAGTTCTACATGAGTCTGATCTTCAGTAATCAAAAGGGTTTTGTGACAGCTTGGCAGTAAATCAGATAGTAGGTGAGATGGTGGAAGGGTGATGCAGACACTCAGCTGGTTACCGTGCTAGCACTGGGGATAGGTAACAAAAACTAATGTTGGGTTATTCTGAGGATATGAAGAAGTACCTCCAAAGCAATAACTCGAAGCCTGAAACTATTTATCCAAAAGAAAGGATTCTGTAAGTAAAAACCACTAAAACCTGTAGCAAAATTTATATAGAGCAAAAAGTGGAAGAATGTGATATTTTCACAAAGACATAAGAGCATGAGAAGTGTGGCTGAAAATTGAGGGTTCTTATAAAATCAAAGTACATGAGATAGTCCAAAATCCAGGACTCTACAGAAGCCTAAAAGCCTTTTCTGGCTCAGCGTGGAAGTGAAAACAGAGTTTAGAAATAAAAAAGCATTTTATAATGAATTAGAAAAAGAACACTAACAGCAATTGATACAGTTCGGAAGTTATGAAGTGTAGAATGTTGATAACAGCCACTAAAGCATCCAGGATAAAGCCATGTGAAAGGACAATAAGAAAGTTTAAAATGTGTTGCTCTTCAAACTAAAAATACAGTAGCGTATTTCTGTTACTGGACAGAGATGAGAAAAACACCTCATTTGGTACACACAAAAGCAGTGAATTTGTGTTCTTTGTTCAGCAGAAAACAGCCCCAGACAAAATGGGATATGCTTATATACTGGAATACTGATGGAGTTCTAGAAGTCAGGAAGAGTATTAATGTTTGGCCAGTGCTCAGGAACAGAGTAGTAAACCCAAACTGATATGTCTGTTATCTATCCCAGGCAAAATAATGGAAGATAGGTGATATAATCAACAGGTTGTATAGGTCTATTTTTTTTCTGAAAACAGAGCAAAAAGAATTAGGTATCAATTCTGATGTTTCTTCATCATTAAAACAGTTCTATTCCCTTCTAGCTGTGAATCCTACACTGCTATCAGAGAGCAAGAGCAATTGAATATATGTTCCAGAGCAGTGTGGTAGAAAGGGGAATGTATAATTTGTACAAAAGCATGTAAGGAATAGAAGTTGATTTTTGCTCTAGATATTGAATATTGGTTGGGTAAATGATAGACTGGTACTTACAGTTCAGGATTCTGCATTCCCAAGAGATATTGAAAATTGGATAAAGAATCTGTGGTTTATAGGGCTAAATAAAATGCTGTTCTGTGACTACCTTAAAGACCTCAATCAATAAAGTAAAACCAATTAGATTTAAAAAAAATAATTCTGTTTTATTTCTGGTTGACATGTCCAGTTCTGTGGTAACTGTATGAAATATAACAGCATGTGGTAATTGGGAAGCTATTCTTAGTGGCTATTCCCATGTTATTGTTTGAATACTGGTATGTGATCTTCTATATTGTGTTAAAATAAAGTGCCTCTGGCTCATGCCAAATAGTGCTCATCCAGCAGGTCTGAAGGTGGCCCAGGCTGGCAAACTTTTGATTAAGCAGTTTGGACATGGCCCTCCTGTTTCAGAAGGTAAGATGTGGGCTGCTCTTTCTCAGTTGGCCTCAGTGTTAAAGAATTTACTAACTCAGACAGAGCCAATGGTCTAAGGTTCCCTTTAAACCTCAAGCTTTAGGAAATACAAGTGATCAAATGGTGTGTCCCAGTTGGTGTGCTCTGATCCTACCAGCCGTGCTCCTCCGAAAAAAGGGGATGAAATGATTAAGATCTGATTTATGCTCTGTCACAGTACTGCTCTAACTGTCAGACTAACTGTGCCAAGGCAGTAGGATTTGTCTGCAAGTGAACTGGAGTTCATTTTTCTATTACATATATTGGTACTCTGTGTTCTGCAGCTCGAGGTGTATTTGTCTGATTTCTGTACTGTTGCTTCAGATTAGGAGTGTTCTGTGTTTTGATTTTGACTTTATCTTTATACAGGAAGCATAACACATAAAATGTATTGCCACAAAGTCAATTCAGTAGGCAAACAGCCATATGCAGTTAGATCTAGAACACACTGATTAGACAGAGACTTTTTCTTTAAATATAAAGGAAAGTTGTGATATGGCCAAAGCAGAGAAATGCCTCTACCTAGGCCCTGGTATTCCCACTTGCCGTGTTACAGGAGACCTATAATGCTTTGCAGTGGTGAAGACACTACAGGTGTGATGAAGACCCCACAAGAGTCTTGGAAACAGCTTTCAAGTACTTTTGCAGTTTATATAATCTGTGGCTGAAGAAGAGTACTATATGCCTTTTAGACCTCATTTTCCAGTAGAAGGAAGATGATGGCTTAAAAAAGATTAGGGACTTCTAGATGTTTTAGGATGAATATAACTCACTTCAACAACATCTCAAAATGAAGGATATTGCATTGCAGAGATCTATAAGAATAGTCTGGACAAATGAATGTAATCTTGACTATATATAGCATGCTGTAGGGAACGGTACCAGAATGGCTAGTGTATATATATATATATATCCAAGGACAACAGTTATTCCCTATCTTTGTTTTTCATAATGTTCTTGTCAGTGTTCAAAAGCTTATAAGGAAGCTTGAGGTTTTTGCAGAGGAAAGATAGTGCAAGGAAATGTCCACAACCAGCTCAAGACCTCTTTTCAGCGCTACAAGCAGGACTTCCAATAAGAGGTATGTGTCATTCTGTTTTGATGGGGAGTTGTAGCATTTTTCTCAGTTGATTTGGAGCTTTTCCAAGTTTCTTTAGTATGAATTTATAGAACTGTGAATCCCAGAATTTTTCATTTTTTTTTCCCTTTGTGAGATTGAAAGCAGGTTGGGCAGAAAAAAGACACAGAGAAGCCCTGTGGAGAAGGGCTTGGGGGTGTTGGTTGATGAGAAAATTAGCATGAGCCAGAAGTTTGTGCTCACAGCCCAGAAAGCCAACCGTATCCTGGGCTGCATCAAAAGGAGCATGACCAGCAGGTCGAAGGAGGTGATCCTGCCCCTCTACTCTGCTCTTGTGAGACCTTACTTGGAGTACTGTATGCAGTTCTGGTGTCCTCAACATAAAAAGGACATGGTACTGTTAGAACAAGTCCAGAGGAGGGCCACGAGGATGATCAGGGAACTGAAGCACCTCCCATATGAAGACAGGCTGAGAAAGTTGGGGCTGTTCAGCCTGGAGAAGAGAAGGCTGCATGGAGACCTTATAGCAGCCATCCAGTATCTGAAGGGGGCCTGCAGGGATGCTGGAGAGGGACTATTCATTAGGGACTGTAGTGATAGAACAAGGGTAACAGATTGAAACTTAGAGGAAGTTTAGATTGGTTATAAGGAAAAAGATTTTTACTGTGAGGGTCGTGACGCACTGGAATGGATTGCCCAGGGAGGCAGTGAATGCTCCATCCCTGGTGGTGTTCAAGGCTGGGTTCAACAGAGCCTTGGGTGATATGGTTTAGCGTGAGTTGTCCCTGCCCATGGCAGGGGATTATAACTTGATGATCTTAAGGTCCTTTCCAAACCTAACTGTTCTGTAATTTTATGATTGTCAGCAGAAATGTTTATCAGGACATACAGTAAGTCATTGGATACCTGCTGGGTATTTTTAACAAGTGTGTTGACTCTCATCAAGTGGTCAAGCATAAGTCCGTATCCCAATATGTAGTATTTTTTTTATGTGGTGCTGATACTATAGAGGTTGGAATTTGTGATAGAAATAAGCAGTCCCCCAAAGTATCTTTCATATATATGCCCAAAAATTACCACCCAAACACGTTGAATGTCAGTTGGAACAAATTAGGAAAATAACCCATCTATAAGTGCCACAATTATGGCTGTCAAATGGTTTTATTCCTTTTTGTTTGTTGCTGATTTTCTTGAGAGTTTGACTTCAGTATTTGCTCATATGCACAGTTCTGTTGAGCCCCACTACCTTATTATACTTGTTTCTTGCCATATATTTAAAATTAATGTTTTGACTAATTAAACAACAACTTTGGAACATCTTGGGGGAAAAACAAAAAATCAAGCCTTTATAAGTCATTTTCATTCCATCATAGTGACCTTGTGTTGTCCTTGTTTTTCAGTCTCTTTTGCTACCTTTGAAAGTCTCACCAAAGATCTGGAGCTAAATTCAGCCCTGATGTAAAACAGAGCAGTGTTTCTAAAGCTGACACAGTTTCTCCTCTGTAAGAAGCTGATTTTTTTCTCCTCTGATGCTTATCATAGCAGCAAGGCAAGCACAAAATTGCAGTGGGAAGACATTTCAATAATCAAAACCCTTTCTTTTGTAAAATTATCACAAATAATATTTTGCTTGACTTTAGCTTCCAGAAAAGTCAGTGGGAGGGAGCTTGCTTTGTAGTTTCCACCATTCTCTCAGAATATAGAATTAAAGACACTGGACTGACAACAAACTCATTCAAGATGTCTGCATGATACACTCAGCTCTTCTCAAAAGATGAAGTAGTAATACATTGAACAGCAGCAGCAGTTTGCGCAAACTGGTGCTTCAGAAGTGACCAATGCCAACAGAAAGAACAACAAAAAAATCACTTTAATTGACTTAAGCTGGTTGTTATACTGGTGCTACATCCTAAGGCACATGAGGATGGTACCCCTGTCTTCTGTAGAAATATATTTTGACCTGAATATAGATGTAAAAAATCCTGTTGAGTTCCCAGAGGGATTCCATGTGAAACAGTGACTGTCTACAGCTGACAGCTTTTAAGATGCTGGAAAAAAGCTGATGGTAGAAAATGTTGCACGAATGTGAGAATTATTAATATGCTGCTTAGATCTCATGTCAGTGGGAAATGTTTAACCCTTTGTTTCAGCAAGTTAGCATGAAGATAGCTTGTTACATTAATTGCTTCACTTGTTAATTGGATTATGTCCAAATCTGCATGTCATTCAGCAAAGGCAGAATTGGAATGACAAAACAATTTATGAATCGAAAGGTATTTGGCAGGACTGCTTTCAGTCAAAATATCCCTTTAATGAAATGCCATGGGGAGTAGTTGGTTAAGAGAACAAAGTCAGGTTTGTGGCAGGGCTGTCAGTAATTTGAGAGGCTGCGCATCTCTAGAGCAGAATCGTGTGGAAAGGGTAATTGCAGCAAGTGTCAATCTTAAATATCAAAAAGACATTGTGACCAGATGCCAGTATCATGTTCTGTGAGGTATCACAGTTCAAGAAGTAGCCCTGAAGCATTATGGTGTGTCAGTTATCTGGACCCTTTGATTGGGAAGTGCCAAAATTCCCAAGAGTTCCAAAAGATGTTCATGAGTTCAATTTGTTGTAATACTGTTTGATAAAGGTCTAGTAAAGATGAGGACCTTGCCAAACAAAAGACTGTTGGCATTTCTGTATTATTGCCAGTGATGAAATAGTGACATTGTAAAGGAGTACAGCAAAAATCTCAGAGCCTGAATTAATCATTTTTTTTCAGTCTAATATAATGAAATGCCACATTCCTGGACAAAATAGGGCACATCATATAAATTAATGGTGTGTTATGAGAATTGGCCTCTGTTGCTGACAGTGATTAATGAAAACTTTTAACTTAACTTGTGTGAAATATTTTCAGGCTTATAGAGACCATGATACAATTAAGTATCCCATTAATGGACTTAAGAATTCTTTGCACCCTACAATAGCTATTCTTCGTCAGAGTCGTCTTTCAGCATTTCTGGGATTATGTGGTATAATAGTACCAAAAGTTGGTGTCCTTTAAGCCATGGAAAAAATATGGGGAATGAATCAAATAGCTGGAAAATATTTGTAATACCCATACAGTTATTGATACTAAATTTGATTTTATACATTAAAGTGAGAAATGGACCTGGATAACTTACTATACAGAAAACACTGATGGTATATTTATGAAATAAGTATAAATTCTTAACCTCTGAATTATGACAGATATGTCTAGAGTTAAAGATGAAGCTGCATTACATATTAAAGTACTAAGTGTACTTTTTTTGCATGTTGACTTATCTTCAGAGTTGGAAGAAAGTAAAGTGCTGAAAATAGAAAACATTAATATTGTTGACAAGTAAACAAAAAGGAAGATTATATCCACACAGCTCAGAAAATTGTAGTGTATGCAGCTCTAAACTTACAGTGCAGATACAGTAGAAATGCATGTTTTCTACAGGGAAAGCTTAGAAAATGAGCATGACCTTTTAATGCTTATTCACTATGTTTTTAGTAGTGCCACAGTATTAAAGGTCCACTACAAAATTTGCTATAAAGGATGAAGTTTCACCATCTGTAGGAATTTCTCTTTTCTTATACAGTAAGTCTTGAAATAAGCATTTCTGTTAAAAGAACTTAGTCACAGAGAACATTTTAAAGGTAAAGTGTAGAAGAATTAATATAATTGAATATTTCTCTAAACTTTCATAGAATCATAGAATGGTTTGGGTTGGAAAGGACAATAAGATCATCTAATTTCAATCCCTGTGCCATAGTCAGGGACACCTCCAATTTTTGACAGGATTGCTCAAAGCCCCATCCAACCTGGCCTTGAACACTGCCAGCGACAGAGCATTTATCACTTTTTTGAGCAGTTTGTTCCAAATACCTCACCACTCTCACAGTAAAGGTTTTCTTCTTTGTATCTAACCTAAATCTACCCTTTTTAAGTTTGAACCCATTTCCCTTGTCCTATCATTACAGTCCCTGAAAAAGTGTCCCTCTCCAGCATCACTTTAGGCCCCCTTCAGATATTGGCATTTTTTTTCCCTATTCATTCTGAGAGAAAATCTTTTACTAAAGTGTTAAATTTCTTTTTTTACCCCAAGTTTTTTTGTGGATTTTGGGTGAGAGGGGAGAATTACTTTGGAGTTTGTTTCATAGATTTCCAGGGTTTTTATAGATCACTACATCCGTAAAGGGTTCCAGGCAAATGATGATGCTTATTCAGTGGATTTTTACTGTACTGAAGAAAAAAGTCCCATCCAGCTATGTTTTATATTACAAAAGGTAAGTTAAAAGTATTACTCTTGTACTTAGATATTATCTTTCAGATCAGACAACAGACACTGTATGTGTGAAGATGAAAGCAAGTGTCTACTTAAATTGGAAATTAAGTTGTATTTTTATTCTAAAAGGGGGTGATTTTAATAATAGAAGTTATTAAAATAAATATTTATCAGAATTCTCTTGTCTTGTGAATTATTCTAGCTACATGGACTGATGTAAAGGTAAGGTTGTGCTGTCCTGTGTCTGACATTATCAAGATAGACAGTTCTGGAATCTGTGGCACTTCAGAAATTGATTGTTCTGTAGCCAAAATCTCATTAATTCTGCCACATAAAAAATGTATTAAGTATGTCCTTTTTCTCAGAGGATGGATATTTGCATAAAAAATATTTTAGTACCCACATATTAACTCAATATTCAACTACAAATAGGACACACGTGCTGTCATCTCCAGCTCATTGGTGGAAAAGAAAAATTCCTTGGAACTTACTTGGAAGTAAAAAAATTATGTCTTATAGTTACTTATGGGAGGAGCCAAACTGGTAAAGAGAAACTGTTCTCAGATGCCAAATGTCACTTTTCTGCTGAAAAAAAAACAAAACCCAAAAAAAAGGCTCCCAGCCAAAACCTTCTCTTAACAAAAATCTATTCCCCACCTAGTCCTTCTGTGATGCCACTGGAGAAGCAGCATGATTGCTGAATTCTGTATCTAACAAGTGAAATTAAAAAAATCTGTGGACACTTGAGAGATCTGGAACTAGATGATCTTAAAAGTTCTTTCCAACCCTAACCAGTCTGTGATTCTATGAATAGTTTGAATGGACTCTAAACGCCTCGGAAAGAACTGTTTGGACTCTACCATCATGAAATTAGGACTTTCCTGGTAAAAATGTTTCATTTTATCAGACTTATGTCAGACTCTAGGATTAAAAAACCCCAACACAACAAACTTGAAAATGAGGATATGGGTGTTTTGGCCAGGTTGATTATGTTTGACAATGAGGATTATGGTACACAGGCAGTTTTCAGACTTTCCTTCTTTAGATGCTATTTTACACTTCTACCCTAATTTTTAATTCTTTCTTTTCCAATTACATTTTTATCCTGTGGGTGACCTCATTTGTAAGTTCTGTGGTCCCATATGAGTTGTGATGCCTAATCTCATAATTATTGTACTAGATGTTTGATTATTTTTTTTTTTAATGTCAGCACACCTGAGCAAACTGCAAATGTTTAAAAAGCAGATTGAGTAATTAAAGCTCAACTTATTGGATGTTTAGAAAACTGTTATCACTTGTAGATGGTACCAGGTGGGGAAAAAGGCAAATTATTGGGCAAGAAAGGGCTTGTCAGAGAGAGTAATGAGTTAAGAGATGGATAAACAGAAGGCGAGTGATGAAAACAGTGACTGGTAAGAGTCTTGGCAAGAAACAAGCAATACATTGCAGAAAATGTTTCATGAAATGGGATGGACTGGTTGCTCAAGTTTCTATGACTATGTGACCTGTCACCCCAGGTATCCTCCAAACCCAGAAAGGCCACAGAAAAGAGAGTGAATATTTTTTGTCTGACTTATGAATTTTAAAAGGAACATTTTTTTAATGATATTTAAATATCACGTAAATGATATTTGATAATCATCTGTCACTTTGAAGAATTAAAAATGCTTCATGCTTGAGCTGTTGGTGTGTCATCACTTTTTCAAATTATATCAAGTATAAATAAATTATATTACTTACAATAAGATGCAGTTTTTGTTTTGCTGCAAAAGATTAAAATGAAAATTAGCGTGATGTTGCTTGAAGACTAAAAATGTGGGATGCATCTTATTCTAGAGCAGGCACTAGAGACTTTAACATAGAAATTGATAGTGAAGCAGAGCAATGGATGTTAAGGCTCCCTTGTGTCTGTCTGAGAGAGCTCTAATACAGAAGCACACCTTTTTCTGATTCAAAATTTGTCACTTAAACATCACATAATAAGCATCAGCTTTTCAATATCCCTCATCCTACTTAACTAGCACACAGTTGTTTTGAGTAAGAATCGCAGTAAGGGATCTGGTAACCTGAGCCTTATTGTAGCAGCAGGATGGTAAAGAAATTCAATATTTATGTGTATAAAAATATATACTACATTTTTATATACTATTTTTTTTTCAGGGCACTAATGGTTAATTCAAGAAATATTCTTAACTCTGGGGTAATATTTTCCTGATATATGTATACTTGAGGTCATCATTTTGCTTAATGAGGGCTGGAACAGTCATTGGGTTGTAAGAAGGAGTAAAGGAGTAACTTCTTGTGCAGCTTCAATTTTTTATTCAGTCAGTCAGTCAGTCACTGGTCTCTACCTCAACTTTCTGAACTTGGAGTATTTGTACCCCTAAAACACTTTCAAGCAGGTTGAAGCTGACTCTGAATCTCGCCATCTTGTTAATTAAATAAAATTTGCATCATCTGTTGTCTGGTAAATGATTGAGCTGTGATTGTTCTCAAGGACGCAAAGTAATCCTAGGGATTGGTTGTTGTATAGAAATCATAGTCACGCCATATTGGCAAATATCTTTCTCCTGGAATGAATTATTTTAAAAAAGTATTGTGCTAGCATAAAAATATTCAAAGCAATTGAAAGTTTTGTACCTTGCTTTTCCTGTTGCCCTAGTGGTTGTGATAGGTTAAATGTCCCCAGGTTTCTTTGTGAGCCTGGGGAGTTTTGATATGATACTTGTTAGTAGATGCACTTGGGGTAAGCAAAAGAAGTGAGTGAGTGGAAAGCAAAAAAGGAAGTGAATCTAAGGTGTGATGATTTTGTCTAATAGCATTAGTATGCTAAACACATCTGGTCTGTCCATTGGCCTCAAAGGAGGCAACTGTATTTATGTCATTCCTAGCAGTCTTTCCAACAGTTTATCCATGCTCATCTTGAAGCCCTATGGTAGTGGTGGCTCCACAGCACTCAGGTCATCTGGGTCCATACTTTGCACGTCTCAGCAGCAGGGTTTGTTCCCTAAGGTTTAATGTGTTTCTTTTTTTACTGCTGCTGCAATTATTGACTAATCTTTCTGCCCTGGCATAGAGAACAGACTGTCCTTTTTGTCTGCAGCAGCTTCACATGCATTTGAAGGCGATCTTCTGTATCTGTTTTCTCTCCTGAAAGGCAACCACAGTTCTACCTTCCCACGTTTTCCAGATCTCTGATTATATTATGACTCTGAAATCAGTAATCATTACCTTCTTGTGTTCATGCATTGAATTTCAGGGCTAAGGAAAACCATAAACTCAATTTTGCTTTCTTGTTCAGGATGATGCAGTCTTGTGGAATGTTATTTTTGGAAACCACAGCTACTGCTGCAGAGCTGTGTCATCGAACTGAATGACAAATATGTGGGGAAAAGCAATGGAAGAATGTCCTGTTGGTGTATCTCTGAGAAAATCCCCTTTTATGCATGGGCAGCTACAGTGTCTTCCCTCCTGCTTTTCAGCTTGTAAGCAGCAAAACAATAGAAGTCTGTCAGTGGCTCTAAGCATAGTAGCTCAGATATTTTGACAAGCACATTTTTCCCCTGGCTAAGTAACAGCTACATCCTTAGCATTAAAATCCTAGTGACATCAACAGGAGGTGACTTCAATGGCAGCAGAGCAGAGGGATGGGGTCCTAGCACTGCAGTTATAATTGTGGGGCTGCTGTATTGTAGCTGCAATAGGGCATTCCAGTTGAGCACTCTCCAGGCTCTGTGCAAGGACAGTGTGGTGAGCAGCCTGCTGTGAAGGACTTAAGAGTCTAAGGTGGACAGGACAGACCACAGTATAGAGGAGAAAGGGAAGAAGAGTGAGGCTGAACCAAGTAGTGTGCTGTGTCCTGATTATTGAAGAAGCAGACAAAAGTCACTGCTCTTTGCAACCCCTTAGCTGCCTGAGTAGTCTCCTGCTCAGATCACCAGCCTCCCTGTGTGTGTGATTGATCCCAGTTCCACTTCAGCCTGTATGAAACTAGTTAATAAATATGTTTTAGTTAATAACTTTCTCTAAAGCAGACTCTATCACCAAAGTCAGGCACAGAGGAACTGTGAGAGAGGAGCAGAGTGCTGGTTCCTAGGGCTGCAGGCTGGCCACAGCACAACCACTCTGAATAACATAATCTGACCCACAGAAGTGCAGAGCAAAGCCCAGCTTGCTTATCCCAGTGCTCTTTTAGTGATTGATACAGTATAAACATGAGGGTAGAACTCGTTCCTGTATATTAAAAAAAAACAACAAACCCTCTCATACCCCTACATGCCTCTCTCTTATTTAATTTCTTTCTATAAAACGCCCTGCTGTAAAATGAGTGTGGCAAATGTCTACTCTTCTGCAAAAAGATTATGATTTGAAGCCACACAGTAGCCTAGTTTTTCACGGCATTAATGATGTGGACTAAGCTTTGGGAATTGTATTTGAAAAAAATACTCCAAATGGAAGTGGGTTATTCAATGGCTAGAGCACACCTGTATTTTTAATGGCTAACACTTGTGTGTACAGGCGTACAGAGAGTTCTTTTCAATTCTTCTTTTTCCTAGGTGTGAGTGTATGTAGGCTCATAATCTTTTTTTTTAATCTGTATTTTGAAATAACCAGAACAAGATTTTCTCTTTTGATATATGCAAGCAGTATCCACTGGTGTGGTTCCTTGGTTGCTTGCTGCAGGGAACTTAAGGGATGTTAAGGATAACAGGAAGGGATTCTGTAAGTACACTGAGAATAGAAGACAGACTAGGGACAATGTGGGCTCTTTCTGGAATCTCTCAGGAAAATTGGCTACCCTGGATTTAGAGAAGGCTGAGGTTCTGAATGACTACTTTGCCTCGGTCTTCACTGGCAAATGCTCTGACTGCACCACCCAAGTCTTTGAAGGCAAGTGCAGGGGATGTGAGAACGAAGACCTTAGGCCCACTGTAGGAGAGGATCTGGTTCGAAACCATCTTAAGAACATGAACTTGTGCAGGTCATGGGACCTGATAAAATCCATCCGTGGGTCCTGAAGGAGCTGGTGGATGAAATTGCAAAGCCACTGTTCATCGTATTTGAAAGACCATGGCAGTCAGGTGAAGTTCCCAATGACTGAAAAAAGGGAAATATAACCCCATTTTCAAGAAGGGGAAAATGGATGACCTGGGGAATTACAGACCAGTCAGTCTCACCTCTGTGCCTGAAAAATCTTGGAGCAGATTCTCCTGGAAAGCATGCTAAGGCACATGAAAAACAACAAGGTGCTTGGTGACAGCCAGAGTGGCTTCACTAAGGAGAAATTGTGCCTGACCAATTTGGTGACTTTCTATGATGGGGCTATGGAACTGACAGACAAGGGTAGAGAAGTTGACATCATCTACCTGGACTTGTGCAAAGTGTTCAACATTGTCCCGGATGACATCCTTGCGTCTAAATTGGAGTGTCATCAATTTGATAGGTGGACCATTTGATGGATAAAGAACTGGTTGGATGGCTGCATGCAAAGAGTTGTGGCCAATGGCTCAATGTCCAGCTGGAGACCAGTAACGAGTGGTGTCCCTCAGGGATTGGTGTTGGGACTGGTTGGTGACATGGACAGTGGGACTGAGTGCGCCCTCAGCAAGTTTGCCGATGACACCAAGCTGTGTGGTTTGGTTGATACGCTGGAGGGAAGGAATGCCATCCAGAGGGACCTTGATACGCTTGTGAGGTGGTCTGATGCCAGCCTTATGAAGCTTAACCATGCCAAGTGCAAGGTCCTACACCTGGGTTGGAGCAATTCCAGGCACAGCTACAGCTGGGCAGAGAAGAGATTCAGAGCAGTCCTGCGGAGAAGGACTTAGGGGTGTTGGTCAATGAGAAAATGAACATGAGGCAGCTGCAGTGTGAAAGGAGTGTGACCAGCAGGTTGAAGGAGGTGATCCTGCCCCTCTACTCTGCTCTCGTGAGACCTCACTTGGAGTACTGTGTGCAGTTCTGGTGCCCTCACATAAAAAGGACATGGAAGTTCTGGAAAGTCCAGAGGAGGGCCACGAGGATGATCAGGGACTGGAGCACCCTCCCATATGAAGACAGGCTGAGAAAGCTGGGGGCCTGTAAGGATGCTGGTGAGGGACTCTTCATTAGGGACTGTAGTGATAGTACAAGGGATAATGGGTTAAAACTTAAACAGGGGAAGTTTAGATAGGATATAAGGAGGAAGTTCTTTACTGTGAGGGTGGTGAGGCAATGGAATGGATTGCCCAAGGAAGTTGTGAATGTTCCATCCCTGGTGGTGTTCAAGTCTGGGTTGGACAAAGCTTTGGGTGACATGGTTTAGTGTGATGTGTCCCTGCCCATGGCAGGGTGATTGGAACTTGATGATCTTAAGGTCCTTTCCAACCCTAACTATTCTATGATTCTATGATTTTTTTTCCCCTCAAGTATTTGTTCTCCCTCCGGCCATGATTTCAGCCTTAGATGGTGAAACCCTAATATTTTCAAGCAACTTTTGGAATTAAGCACTTTCCAAGTAAATGATAGCAATGGATCAATGACTTGAATTGGAAAAAAATTGCAATCCTTGGACTCAACTTGCAGTCTTTTTCCAACTTCTACTTATCTCCATTTGACAAGTATGTTTCCTTATTGTGATTCTGAGAATCCTGTGGTGTGCTTTATTTTGCTTTTAGAGAAATTGGTGCTTTTTCACACTGTTGAGACAATGAGCTTCAGAGGTGGATGAAGTTATCTCTTAAGTCAGGTAACATATCCTTTCTGAAGGTGCTTTGGGGTCCCTGAAGCCAGAAGTACCCCAGGAGTACTGGATCACCGGGGTCTGCTAAAGTGAACTTGAACGATTTTTTTTAACCTTTACCTGAAGAAAGAAAAAACAAAGCACAAATCCCAAACTGAAAAAAATATGGTTGAAAAGTGAACTTAAAACTTTGGTTTTCAGGGGTGTAAAATGCAAAAAAACTGTCTGTTGAATTCTTCTCGTAACTGTGAATCCAGTTACGTATATCAGTGTGCTTAGGGAATGGTGTTTTTTCTGTATTTATCCTAGCTATGAGCCAGAGGAGAGAGATACAGTCAGTTCATAACTGCTTGATGCAAACGTGCCCTATGTAAGAGAAAAATAAATGTAATAAACTCACAGACAGTGCAATTTCTCTTTAAATCTGTCCACTTGTATGAAATGGTAGAAAGCCAAGTGTTCTTCATGCTGTAGTTTCTTTGTGATTCTGCAGGAATTTACCTAATTTTCATATGGGATAGATGACATGAAAATTAAAACCATGATTTCTAATGTATTGATTTTGTTTGTATTTCTGGGGCAATATTTTAATGACCAGTAAAACATTATTTTTCTGAATGCCAAGTTAGTATTTACAGGTGCTGTGATGGACCTTGTTGATAGTGTCTCTGTAGAGAAATTTCTGCCTTTTATTGTTCACATTTTTTTTTTTAAACCTGACTTAGGCAGGGGGCTAGACAGCCCTAAAATGTGAATCCTAAACTGCACAGTTTAATATATTAGCAATAGATCACACCACCTTGTGCCAAAAAAATGTATTTATTCTACATTTGTTTAACATAAACTGAAATTAATCCAGGAAACCACTAATGAATAATGTAACTGAATAATAGTATTAATGAATATTTTAAACCACTTTGTATTTTGTAGAATCCAGTATTCTGCAAGTATTCAGTATTATGTTGATGTAAGATTGGAGAATGTATTCCTATATGTCAGTGTAGCTGGCTAAAGCCGTACAGCAGTGCTATATTCCACAAGTGGAAGAGACAGTTATTGGCTCCGTAGTTTTTGTGTGTTGCATAAACTTTCAGTAACATTTTCCCTGCAGTGAACATTTCTGGAGATACCAAGGAAATATGAAAAGTAAATGAAGCTCTAACATTTGAATGAAGATAATTATGTCTAACTGATTAACTGTGTGTGGTGTATAACATATGGTGGCAGAGTTTTTTGTTTTATCATAATTTTTACATACTGGATTGTTTATTTGTAGAAAGCAGGCTGTGTTACTGCTGGTTCTACTGGTAAATCCATTTTAACAGCAGAGGCCTAAAGGGTGACCTGGTAGCTTTTTAGAAATTTTTTGTGCAAGTCTCATCATTTTACCTCTACAAAGCTGAATAATCTGAAGTGCTTTTATAATACAATGTTTGGGATAGAAGTTATTGAAGGCGGTCAGAAGCTCCCCTTGGAGAAATTGCTTTCAGTAGGCTCTAAAACCTTTGGTGGGAAAAAGTTAGCATTTGCATGCACTGTGCTATTGCCTTCGTTTGAATGAGATGATCTTGTTTGTAAGAGAGCTGCTACACTCTGTTCTGTCAAGCTGAGTTCTAGGTAAGCCAGGAAGACTTCCCAGGAAGCTGAGAGTGTGTTTCTTTGTTGCAGGATATTACGAAAGGGCCTTTGGCAAAAAAATGTAAGCTGACCTGCAGTATGCAAGTGCAGGGGGTCAACCATTTGATGTGGGATATATCTTCAGGCCATTTGAGTAGCTTCATAGCTAAGTCTCAAAATGCAACTTCCTGCAGTTGTGACCCATGGACCTTTCAAGTACAGTGGAAGTCTTGATAGATCAATCATGCAGTTTTCAGGACTCTCAAGCATCATCTCAGCTGATTTTCTGGTAGTTGAAACAGGACAATCATCCAACATTTTTCTTGTGAAATAAAGTGTGTTTTATTAAAATCATATTTTGTAAAAATTTAATAAAGCAGCTCAAACTTTTTCAAGGCTAGACAATACTTTGAAAACTGGTTCCAAATCCCTGGCCTCAATATATGAATACTAATTGTATCTTATCTACTGTGGGTTATTGAAATCCCAACCAGTAGGAAAGCTAATCTGACATCTCCATTCACATACACCTTCTTTTGAGCCTTTTTACAATTCAGTCAGTGTTATCAATGATTAAAAATCCCGGTGCCTACAGTTTTAACCTTTTTTTTTTTTCTTTTTTTTTTAATCCCTTAACTTTTCTTTTTGGTTGTTACTTTCAGTTAGTGAACAGCTCATTTTTGAGTAAAGACATTATGAAATTCACTTAAAATGATTGTTTGAAGATTTTATTAAAAAAAAAAATCTCTATGGACAGACTCTGTCCTTCATTACAACAATAGAAATCCTCATTGTCTTCAGCAGTATCACTCCAAATTTGCAGGAAGGTTAGAATCAAAACTGAAAGATGAAAAATAAATTTGAATGTGTGAGCTATCAACTGAGAACAGCACAGGTGTTTGTTTTCATTGGGAATCATTTTGCTCACAGCTAACGTATAATTACTGAGACCATACTTAGGTAGGTGTGTGCAACCCTTGGCGAGATCAAAGCAGATGGACCCAGGTCATTGAAATTAGAATTAGATCCTATTAGTACAATAATGGTTAAAACTGTGTATTTTGTTTGTATTTTCTAGAGCTTGCATTTCATTCATTTTGTGCAAGTTATTTCTAAATTCAGTAGTTCTTGTATAATTTCACTGTTTATGTTTAGCTTTAAATAAATTTTAAAGTATAAGTGTAAACCAAAATTACCCAAGCCACTCTCCATTTTATACTCAAATCAAAGACCCAGGCCTAGAACAATATCAAAGTATGTGCTAATATGATTGAAAAAAATACTACAGTCCTTGGACCTTTGACCAATTGGTGTTGCCTTTGCAATGAAAAATGCAGCCAGCTATGTATTTTGTTTATGTGAATTTTCTGGACTTTTTGTGCAACCTTGATTAATTTACTTATTTTGAAGCACCCCTATTTTTATAACATGACAGCAAAGAGAGGAATTAAGTTGAAGAAAGACCTTTTTTGCTGAGACCTTGCAAAGGAACAGATACTTGACTCCTGCATAGGGAAGCAAGGTTTTCTGTTTCTTTGTGATGACTCACTATGTGTCAGATAATGGAATCCTATTAGTGCCGCCACAGGAGTATTAAGGTTTTAATGTTTTAGTGGGGAGAGGAAAAAATGAGGGCAAAGAGAATTTTGCTTAAAGAAAAATCAACTTTTGAGAAATACTAGATGAGGCCTTTGTTTCCTTAATTAAAGTTAACAGAGAAGATGAAGGCGGACAAATAGTTCAATTTGGACACTGTCCACTGTGTATATACAGACTGCTTGGAACTTGGAAGAACCCCATCGCAAGTAATTTGAAATGTGTTAACTCACAGCAGTCCTGCTAATCTATAGGGATTTTATTTGTTTGTTGGTTTTTTAGTATTTTCACTTCTTAACCAAAAAAGCATAAAAGTCTGGGCTTCAGCCCAGTGTTTTAAGGGTGTTTTAAGTTGAAAGAGTTTGCTTTGTCTTTTATCAGATGCAATGCTGCCCTGTTTCTGCAGGACTTCTCTCTTATGTCTGCATGAGACTTGAGTCAGATTTTTGCCTGTGTGAGGCCTACAGCGGGTGCACAGTCAATATATTCAGCTGTGGGTATTTTTCTCTCTGTGTCTATAGAAATACTTCCTGTTTTTCTTCAAGTCATAACTTCTGGAGTCATGCATTAACATGACAGTCTAAGTTTTCATTTAATGAAAGTAGTAAATTTTTCACCTTTGTAGTTTCCAAGTGGACATTAACCTTTAATGAATCAGTCATGAAGATGCCATAGGACTACTGGTTCTATAGATCTTGAGTAGTAAGAAAATTCTGTAGCCTTTGTAATTTTTGATAAGCCTAGGTCATGATATTTCAATATCAAGGTGACTGGTTCTGTACAAAACAAACTGGTAACCTAGAGCCTTGGCTGCTATAGTGTTGTAGATCCATGTACCTGTGGCAGTGGGTGAATAGGATCTAAACTGAGTATATTGAGAACAGGATCTAGATTTGCATTTTGGTGTCTGATACATGTACATACTTTTAAACTGCAGTTACCATATATATTTGTATTTTACATGTCTAAGAAGCACACAGGCTTCAGCAGCCATGACTGAACTCAAAATTTGTACAGTTGGATAGGAGATGAATGCACAGTGCTCTTTTTTATCTTTTTATTCCCCCCCCCTTCATCTGTTACTGTATGTTTTGCTCTTTGCTTAAATATAATGATCACAGCACAGATGACAGGGCCAGGGCTCAGGGAAATGTTCTTAAGCATCCCAGGACAATAAGGAAAAAAAATACATTTCTTTTAAAACTAGTAACAATTTACAACAATTTTGTAAAGTGGTGATTTGAAAATGGCTGATAACTGCAGAATATGAAAATTAAGATTGTTCTGCACCCCTCTCCCCCAAAAGGTGTAGGAATTTTGGGTTTAATTGTGATTGGACATGTTCAAAAGTGTGCAATTCAGACATGAGCTAGAGAGGCATTACTGGAAGCAGATCTGACATGTTTCGTTATAGCTATTGAACTATTGCAAACATGCTATTATGCTGTAATGAAAGGGGTCTTCTCCTTCTCTTTTCAACTTGCGGATCTGGGAGAGATACCATATGTCATTAGTTCCTGGCACAGATTCTGGGAAAAGGAGTTCTCCAAAGTGCTGCAATATATGCAAGGCCTTTCTCTTGAAAAAGACAAAGGAAATACATTTTTGTCCAGCTGAACCTTAATCTTTTACTAAAGTATATAATGGTTACAGATCACTTAAAATTTAATTTCAATCACGCGCTTTTCAGAGAATGATCCAGCTTAAGTTCTTGTTGACCTGAGAGGATAGGATTTGGCCCTATGTGATCTGTGGAAGCGAGGAACACAAATGTTATCCATTATCTTATAAGTGTATTATTCCCTACTGAGTGCCTCTAGTCCAGGGACCTCTAGCTGTGGGAAACACCTGTACAGAATCTTAGACAGAAATTAAGCTCTCTGGATCTGTGGCTCTGCTGCATCTTCATTCATCATTGTTCTATGTGGAGGAAAAAAAAGCTGTGCTTGTGAAAGTAACAAGTGAATCACAGTGGTGGTGTACTGGGCATCTGAGACTGGGGTCTGCCTTCATTTAACCTTGCTGGCATTTCTACACTTGCTTCAACTTGCCAGGGTAAAGTCTTCAGTAATGTACATAAAGCAAGCATTAAATTCCCTGATCTTCTTGAGAAATCTTTCAAACACGTGATATTATAAGGTTGATTTAAAATTTATTTTATTGGTGATGTATGCATGAAATAGATTAAAAGTCCCGGCACTCAGTACCTAAAACTTAAAAAAAAAAAAACAGATATCATATTGAGGATATGAATTTATTCCTTTTCTGTTCAGTTCCCTACTGCAAAATTAACTTCTGCAGGAAATACATCCCTTGACTATAATTTCCTTATAATATAGCACTAACTTTCTGTTGATAAAGATCTATGATATTTTAATCTCTATTCAAGATTTTGGGTGAAAGTGCCTTTCAAGACTTTTGGCACCTTCTCTCATCTCCAGATGCCACTGAAATACCTACATACCTAGCTAGAGAATGACTAACATCTGCAAATACATCAGGTAGATTCATATGAGTGGGGATGCCTCCCGAAGAAACACGACGTTTTTTCAGCCAGTCAAAACCCAGGCAATCTGGACGGAACTTTGAAAAGTAACATAAAAAACCTCGAAATCTTAAAAAGATGAGAGAAAAAGAGCTGAGTTTGTGGCAATAGCCAATGAAATTTTATGTTGAGCTTGCTAGAAATGCTATTTTTTTTGCTGATGGGCAGCAGTTTCAGAAACGGGCAAATGCTGAGTTCTTCATGCATGCTCTCTATTAGAAGAAAAAAAATCGCCACTTTTGTAGATTCCCAGCCTTTTAGTTTCTTGCTTTTTAGAATTTGGGTCTTTTGTTTTGTTTTTTTTTTTTGGGGGGGGGCGGGGGGACAGGGGTAGGAGGGAGGAGGTGGGGGTTCATTTTGTTGGGGTTTTTTTTTTTGCTTGTTTTTTAACTAGAGGTAAAGCATTTATAGGGAGCAGCAAGATACTGAGTGCTCTCTATGAATCTGTTTGCAAGTCTTTAAAATCAATACTAGAGTTCCCGTTATTGTCAGTGGACTTTGGATCAGGCCCTTGATATAAAACCAGTCCAAAATCCAGATGAAAGGACCATCTTTTCTGGTATTGCCTTCCATGAGTATGGCCAATACTGGATTCTTAGGAAAGCCACATTCTGGAAGCCAAGACTTTAAAGAATTCCTGAGATGCAGGTTGCTACTGATCCAGCACATCATTAATACTTGATAGGCCTTTCTTCACATTAATTTGTTTAATCACTGTTGGAGTCAATTTATGTTTTGGCTTCAAGAGCATAGTGTAGCACTGCCTTGCACAGCTGAGTCCTGCATATTGATGCATTTTACATAACAGCCTGCTTCATAGAGGTCTGTGTGGGTTCCAAAATCATATGAAAAGGTAAGGGCAGTTCACAGGCCACATGCAGAAATGTGGATGGAATTAATTCAAGATGAATAACCACAAACAATGGTGAGTTTCTCATGGTCAGGATCACCGATCACCATCTAAAAAAATATTAAGGAATGATTTAAAGTATTTGCAAGGCAAAGACAGAATTCATTATTTGGCAGTGGTAGCCCAAGATGGGTAAAGGACCACAGTGCTCATTCTCATCTTTCTTAGGGGACTGGCTACTTTGAATGTTAGGCTTTTTTAGTTTTTGATTTTTTTTTTAATTTGTTTATTTGTTTGCTTTTTAAGAGAGAGAAGAAAAGAAAGAAGGTAAAATAGAGACAGGCATTTTATTCTTTATAGCTACACTTTTGGTTAACAATGTGTCATTTAGGTGTCAATTTTCAGATACTCATTTTCAGAAACATTGGAAAATTCAGCACTGTGGTACTATATCATGGGGATTTGTTTGACTTGTGTTAGGATAAGAGGGAGTGCCTCTATTTGTATTAGCTGGAGGAGGATTGTGAACTATTATCTTACTTTGTTATCTGAGCTAGGAGTGTACAAGGAAGTTTCTTCTACTAGTGGTTGAGCTGCTCTTCAGATAAGCCTTCCACAGGATCCCTGTAGCCCTAATTAATCAGCTGTTAAAACAGTAGTTGATAGACAGGCTTGCTTTAAGTTCAAATTGCCTGCGATCAGAGATAGCAGGTGAGTCCCATTTGGCAGCAAGATATAAAAGAAGAAGAGTGATCTGTTATCAGAATGAATATGGCACTCAAAAATTGAGGTTTGCAGAAAGAACCAGTAAAACAGAGAATCTTTTTTGCTTTGAGTAATCAAAATACCTTCACTGTGGTGATTGTTTTAGACAGGTCTGAATTCATTTTGTAAATCTTTGTACTAAGAGCATGAATTTGCCCAGTAAATTTAGGCTGCTGGAGGGCACTTGCTACCACAGTAATTATTGCTAAAAACGTTGGCAGGTAACATTAACAAGGTGCTATAGCAACTCCTGCTCCCGCAGGACAGGCTTGTGGCTAGCACACCCAGGCAGCATGTGGGGTGTTGTAGGTTAAATGGCTGTTTCAAGTCAGGAATTTAACATATGTTTCTCTTTTTGTGTCACTTCTCTAAATCTCAGGCTGTGGAGTAAATTATTTCCTTACTCAGTTCATATTTAATAAATTATGCAGAATAGTATTAGTATGGTGTGTCCCTGCCCATGGCAGGGGGGTTGGAACTAGATGATCTTAAGGTCCTTTCCAACCCTAACTATTCTATGATTCTATGATTCTATAATAGTACAGCACCAGTGGTGTGGGGGGAATATTATATCCCAGTACGTGGTTCACTTTCCTGGGTGCTATGGGAGACCTAGGCTTGAGTTCATGTCTCTTTGGTTTAGAACCACAAAGAATGGCCTTTCCTTTCCTCACATTCAGCATTAGAAGTCAGAGAGATGAGAGGGATAATGGCAGACTTTTTGGGCAGTAGGTACCTGTTTTATTTTAAAACATTATTATATATTTTTATTCTTGGCTTACTTGTATCACACCAACCAACAGAGGCATCTCTTGGGACACTACTAATTGTTGCACGAATAGTGATAAAAACTGTCTGTCTAGTTCAATTTACATTTTAAGTTCTGTGGATGTAGAAGAGGGTACCTGCTTCAGAGGGGCATGCAGAGGGCCTAAAAGAAATGGGTTTATCTGTAAACAACCAAACATCTTTCATGGTTTTTAGCCTGGGCATTGTTTCATATAACCATGTTCACAAATGGGACAGAAGTCCCTCTAAAACAAAGATACAATTTTTTATTTTGGCCTTTCTCTATGCAGGTGAATATTTATCTCTTGACACCATTGTTTAGTCTCAAAACTGAAGCTTATTAGTGCTTCAGGAATGAAATTACCACTGGCTTCATATAGATGAAAGCAAGTTAATCACTGGTCACGTAATAGTTACAAACAGGGCAGCAGCTTGGCCAGTAGCCTTTTCTTGAGATCAAAACCCTAGTATTTTTAAAAAATGTGCTACAGACCTCAGTAGGTCTCATAATTCTCACTGGATGTCCCTGTAACTATGATCAGTGTGTGTACATTTACTTTTTTCCCTAGGATGCTTTTGTCATTGGGACAGAGTTCTGTTTTCCATATTCACCGTAGACAGACATTGTCTTTTGCTTTCCAAATTCTGTCTTACACCATGGTCCATCTATTTCTTGGTCCTTATCTCTTCTAGAAACTACATCCTCCTTATACTTTAGTACTTGTTATTACTTTGCATTTTTTTGGGGGCCTTTTCAGCTGTGCTAGTCATCTGGAGGCATGTTTCTCTAGGGTAATACCTCTTTCCCCTGTAAGTCTTTCTTGTAAGCTCTGAAGACATATGCTGCTCTTAAACTACTGACAGTTTAGTTTAACCCCAGCTGACAACTAAGCCCCACACGGTTGCTAGCTCACTCACCACCAGTGAGATGATAAAGAGAATGGGAAGAGTAAAAATGAGAAAACTCATGGGTTCAGCTAGACAGTCTAATAGGTAAAGCAAAAGCCATGCACACAAGCAAAGCAAACCAAGGAATGAATTTATCGCTTCCCATGGAAAGGAGGTGTTTAGTCATCTCCAGGAAAGCAGGGCTCCATCACATGGAATGGTTACTTGGGAAGACAAATGCCATAACTCTAAACATAGAACTATAGAATCAGCTAGGTTGGAAAAGGCCTTTAAGATCATCAAGTCCAACCATTGCCCCTCTTCCTTCTTTTTTCCCCCAGCTTTATATGCTCAGCATGACATCACATGACATAGAATATCCCTTGGGTCAGTCAGCATCAGCTGTTCCAGCTGTGTGCCCTCCCACCTTCTTGTGCCCCCCTTTCTACTTGCTGGTAGGGTGAGGTAAGAAGCAGAAAAGGCCTTGACTCTGTGTGAGCACTGCTCAGCAGTAACTAAAACATCCTGAAATTGTTCACCCTGTTTCCAGCACAAATCCAAAAATTAGCCCCATACTAGCTACTGTGAGGAAAATTAACTCTGCCTGAGCCAAAACCAGCACAACCACTCACTACATAGGACATCATATAGCTCTGCAAGATTACATGTGTACCCCACTGCTTTCAGCTCCAAGTGTAAAATTTGTGCTCTTCTTTTCATGGGTAAGCCCCATCCCCTCTGCATAGTCTTATTCTGTTTGGGCTGGTGCTTCTCACCAAATATCTCTATCTGATCTTCCAGTGTTTTAGATGTTATTTTTGACACCTCAGTTTGACTTGCTCCTTATTTTTTCTTTATTGATTACATGGTAAGAGCAAAAAAAGGTTCTAACTTTCTGTTTTCCTTTTCATCCCTCAATGTTCATCTCTGTACTGATTCAAGTCTCAGTTCTGCTATGCCCTCTGCTTTACTTCTTGAAAATCCAGCATCCTGGTGGTCACTCCTTTTGATGCAGTCTGTTTTGCTCTGTTTCAAGGTGCTGCTCGGCCTTTCAGATAATTATGCTTCTTTTCTTTTGGTGTCTCTTTTAGGTCAGCTGCTTCCTGCATGTATTGTCTATCACCTGGTGGGTAATAGTATGAGAGTACTTCATGTTTCTAAAATTAATCTCTTGTTTATTTTGAAAACTCTTTACAGAGATGTTGTAATTAATTTACTGCTGCTATAGTAGCTGTGTGCATGTACACTAGCTCTCCAGTGTACTGGCCAGTAGCAATCCAAGTCCTACACAGATTGCTACCCAAGGAGTCCGCAGCTGCTCAGCACCAGATCAGCAGGGCATACAGCCATTTAGGAGGTCTTCTCACCAGTTCAATATGCATTGCTCCCAGATACTGTTGACCAGACTTTCAGTAGCACTCCTTTGCCAGTGATTCTGTTGGAAGTAGAGCAGTGACTACAAAAGTCATCCTGCCTTAAGACACAGCAAAAGGCATAAGGGATGCAAACCTCACACCTATGAGTCCGCAGGTGTGTGATGTGATGTCCCCATTCCTCCCAAACCTTCAGAACAGATTTAACTAATGATGTCAAAAAAGTCACTTTGGGGACCCATACTTTACTTCCATTTTAGTTTTATATCATGGAATGAAACAGTAACACTTGGAAGTGTAATGTAATGGTTAAATGTACATTTAACCTTTAACTAAACATGTACACACATGTGTGCATGTATGCGTGTACACACAGGCTATATTAAAGGCACATTAGAAGAAACATTTCCAGCTGAGGGATTTAGCTGTATGAATTCCATTAACAATAATGGTAGCAGTTCCCCTAAATCCTCATGTATCTCATTAAAATATACCTATTAGTCACAGTCTGAAGCCTACAAACCCCAGCAGTTTTCAAGTTAAACTGAAACTTCATCATTAACATATCCTATTGTGCCTAGGTAATGCAACACCCTTCAACTTTTCAAATTCAAAAGCATCTTTTCTCAATTGAACTTAAAATAAACTTTGTCTTGTTAATACAATAGGTTCTGCGATAGCCCACTCTGTAACCCTTGATCATGTTGTAAATGTTTTCTCTCTCAACCAATACCATCTGTGAAGGTGTTACCAGACTATCTCTGAAACCCTTAAGAGGAACAAAATATAAAATATAAGATGCTTTCTCTAGTAGTATATCATAACATTGAAGTATGGCAGTGATGAACTGTCAGGTACTGGATTATTGGTTTCGGGATTTGTTAAAATAAAGACTGAAAGCTTGGTGTATAATACCCGAGTCATTCTAGTGATGTGAATGTCTGATGAAACCAGAGTAAGCTCATTTGGCAATGTCATTATTTTGACAGAAAGAGACCTTAAAATGAGCACCCCATTTTTTTCACTAGTGTAGTTATGCTCATTCTAGACATGAGATGAGGTTGTATTTGTGTGTGATAAGAAAGGTGTGTATTACAGATGGTGTAGTGCGGCATAGAGAGGATGAGGCTAGGAGTAAATGAGCAGGCTTAACTGTTGCCTGTACAGTTGCCTTTCCTGGCTATTCCTGAGTTAGTGGAGAGTGTAAATTTAAATGAAGGTTAGCATATGTGGAGGTCTGTACTAATGCTGTTGTCTTGTTTCTGATACATGAGGTAACCCACTGTTGGCTCAGTTAACTCAGCACTGTAGATTGACTTGAATTCCTTTCAGCACTGTAGAAACCAATGCTTTTATAGTTTTGATAATGGCATAAAATTTTCAGCTTTTTGATAGGAAGCTGAAATAAGGAGTACCAGGAAAAGCAGGATCCACAGTGATATACTGGTAAAATATTTGGAACATAGACCTGCATCAAATATAATTTCCTTCCAGTTTAACAGCAGAGATAAAAATGTTACGGTGAAAGAGAATATCAGATGCGTAAGTCCTGCTCTTTTTTAATGGTGCACAGCAGAAAAATAGACATTTGCTCAACCCTACTGCTATTGCTTTTATTTTCACTGCAGTAGAAACAGCCCTTCACCTTTGGCTTGGAATCAGTGGGTGAAAATACCCTTCCATACAAGAAAAATTGTCTGTAATTAGACTGTATGTTTATTTCTCCTTTCCCTCCCCCAATGTTGAGGGGACAGAATATATTAATATATTGCAAATTTTTTTTTTTCTGCCTATAGGTCCCTAAATGGTCCTTCTTAACCCGTGACCAGTACACCTACTTGCAACAAAATGCACGCTCTGCTAGACCTAGCATGAGTTTGTTTGGTCAGGAGTTCTGGTAGGGCTTCTTCCAGTAGCTTAACCATTAACTGTAAGCAGTGCAATGAGTCATCTGTACTTTATTTTTAATTGGAGCTGCAGCGAGCTCAAGCTTGAGATATTGTTTTCACGTGCAGAGCTCAACAGCTGGAACCAGCAACACTTTCCTGGTACTGCCTGTGCAGGGATTTCTGTAAAGCAACATTATTAGGTGGTTGTGGATACAAACAGTAGAACAAAATCAACACAACTTACAGATTTGCAGGGGCAAGTTAGCATAATTCCAGTTGGTTTAGACAGGCTGGAGATGTTCTACTTGCTCTGGTTTTGGTTTCCCCTCTCCCATCCCACCTCTGAAAGAGATGCCCAAATAATGAGTGAGACAGTGCTGGACAAAGAGGAAATGAATATTTAGATGTGAGGGTTTGTTTTACGTGTATTTAACTGATTACATTTTAGATATGATTAACATGAAGTTTTCAAGCCACAAACCAACTGGAAAAATGTCTTCACTGACTCTTATAGTCGAAGGATACATTTGCAATTTAAGCACCTCTTGAATTCCTTTCACATCCAGCCCATGAACAAGCCTAGAACTTTCCTGTACAATGCAAAGTTCTGATCCCTGATAATGCCTGAGACCCATTAAAAAATTGTCGATGTCTTTAAAACGAGGAGTGAATCCACTGGTCACCTGAGCCCTTGCCAAAATGGCACTGCAGTCAATCAGCTACTCTAACACAGATGGTAGCTTTATAGGATGATAGTTCTTGAAATGTATTGGAAAGCAGCAGGAAAACGTGTTGTGCTGTTTAGCATTTTGATACACCTTGGTGAATTAAAATCCTCAATAGAGTGTTCAGGTTTTTTCTGACCTGGGTGGCTGATATCTCCAGAGGAAAATCCAATTTCTTAAATCTGTATGCTTTGCAATGTCAGTGCCAAGCAGCTGGGAGCTGGCTGTCAGAGACCTGGACCCAGCTCTTGTGGATTCCATCAGCTTGGCCACAGCAGCTCTTTGCTCTGCTTCTTTCTTACCCATGTTTTATTTTGTGTCTTGTTTTGGAAGTTTGTTGGGGCAGAAGGTGTCATGAGATTTCTGGGACTGTATCCTTAATTTCAGCAAGCAGGACTGAAATGAAGGTCATGCTGTTCATTATGCATGCTATTTATTTCTCAGGTCCTATAACTGTTCTTTTCTACAAATGCATTACACAAGTAATGATTTAAGCTTCTTCTTTTGATGGGTGCATTCATTTTTAGTCTAGATTGCACTGGGATTTCTTTTGCATCCCTAGTTAATAGGTGGGAGGACAGGTTATAATGGAACAAACAGTGTGGTAATGTTGAAAGGGTAGGAAGCAAGCTGTGCTCCGCCAAGGACCTGGGCTCTCCAGAGTGCTTCAAAGCAGAACACAAAATATTAATTAGTCAGGTGCTTCTTTCTGCACAGCCTAAGTGCAGAATCCCTTGTTCTGGGGTGCAGGCAGAGTCATGCTCATCACGAGGTTTCTGTAGCTCAGGTCTAGATGGCTCTAGCAGTACTTTAGTTAGAGGGCAGAGACAGTCTTTGGTAAGAATAACAGCAAAAAGGAGTGGGGGTGGGAGTCCAAAACCCAGGCTGTCTGCCTTGCTCCTTATCCCTGCGGCTATACTGAGTGGTCTGGGGGAGAAGCTGGAGTGGCAGACAGCTTTTGTGTGATTGGTAATATTCAGGCAGGAGATCTGATGCACAGACCAGCAGCAGGGAAGAGCATGTGAATACAGCCAGCACTGCATCTGGAGGGAGACCTCACACTGGTTATACTGAGGTGGTATTGTGACAGCCTGCTGTTTTCCACAGTGCTTGCTGAAGTGGTACACTAGTGTGCCAGTGGGGCACGTGAGCCAGGGGGCATGCAGCTTCTTGCTGGACTGGGCTAGTTTCCTGGGCAGGAAATTGGATGTTTCTCTTTCATGAAGAATAGCCTTGATACAAGATGTCACTTGGTAACATTTTTCATGCAAAAAGTCACCCTAAATAATAAAGAAAAATGCAGATGAGAGCAGATCAGTGAGGAGCAGAGATTAATTGCTAGAGAAACTGGAGATGAATAACCACAAGGATGGGTAAGATAAGGAGTTAGAAACTGAGGGATCAGACTTTGTGGACAGTATTGAAAATGAGCACCCTTATGCTCTGTAAAAGGACCAAGAGGAAGACCAGCATGGGGAAAAAAGCACAGGAGAAAAGGTTGGTGAAGTGGGTTAGTTAAAAATCCAATAGTAATTTAGAGTTTTAAAGCTAAGTGACATAAACATATACATGAAGAGGTTTGTCTTTTGTAGGAACTAGAAAATACCTGATTCTGATCTGGGTTTACACCTTTCTCTGTCTCTCTCTCTACACTTTGTTATTTTTACAAGTTTTAGTAGTAAAATCTAAATTGCTAAGTAGCTGAAAAATAATATTCAAGAGTATCCATACAGTGATTTGTCATTACTGTGGATTTTTATGTCTTCATGTAGTTAATGTAACCTTTTTTGGAGAGAGTTGGAAGGCAACATTAAAAAAAAAACAGTTTTCTTGCTTCACCACTGATTTGAATTGCTTTAATTGAAACCAGTATTATTTCATTTGATCTTATAATTAAACAATGTAATTTATATTAAACCATTAAATAATTTGTCTAATTGCCTTTACACTGATTGTATCTTAGCCTTTTTTCTTTTAAATTATTATTGGACCCGAGCGGTTATCTACTGAAAACCAGTAAGCCACAAGTGAAGAAAAGATCTTTCTTACTTGCGGGGATTTTTTTTTCTAGGTTCTCTGATAAAATACTGTGTTAAAATATAATCACGCAGTCCCTGATTCAAATGTTTAAGCATATCATTACACTGCTGCTCAGTAAACTTTGGGCCTTTTTTGAATCGGAGTCTGAATGATGAAAAGGCAGACTCCCATTAGAAATTAAAGCTTTGCATCCCAGGGAGGGAAAAGATGGCCTCATACTAGCAAAAGAAATTGGCTTTATTCCTTTTTTGATATCACTGACCTACAGAGAGTAACCTCGGTGAGTTACTCATCCTAAGCGCTGTCTGCTTGCTGCATACAGTTGTGAATGCTCTCTGCTTTCTGGAAATAGTGTGAGGTAGTAGCAGCTGTAAACTACGCTCAGATGTGTAGGGCTTAGGTGACTAATGGAGTACGACAAATACTGCATAGCAAACAGTCAGCTTTATAATCTCTCTTTAAGTTGAAACCTATTTATACGCATTCAGATAACATTCATTCATAGGAATACATTTGCAGAGATCCTGAAAGGTTCTCTTGTACTTTGAAAAATCTGTTCGCAATTCACGTATTTGAGTATAATTAGACTTGCTGAAGTTAAGAGCATTATGCAGGAATACTCAGGATGTATATGGTCTCATGGGAAATTCAAAAAGGACTCACCTGTTGCAGTGAATTCTTGCTTCTGTTGTCATGGTCCCTAAGTATCATAGAATCATAGAATAGTTAGGGTTGAAAAGGACCTTAAGATCATCTAGTTCCAACCCCTCTGCCATGGGCAGGTATACCTCACGCTAGACCATGTCACCCAAGGCTCTGTCCAACCTGGCTTTGAACACTGCCTTAATTATCACCTTGCCATACACAATTCAAAGGGAGAACCTCCTGACCATGCAGGAAAGTGCATGTATCAAAATAACCAGTGGTGTGAGAAATCAGAATGGATGAGAATGCATAAACTAATTCTTCAGGATAAAATTATTTGCTTGTAGGTCTGTCAGAGTTCAGGATTTTTAGGATGCTCACCTCTGCCACTTGTCGGCAGCAGTACCTGTCACCTTAAAAGAATGAAGAAGAGACAAGGTGCAGCAACATGTTTAAGAAAGGTGAGAGCAAGCATCAGGAGAAAAAAGATAGACCTGTGATGGTTTGGTGCACCATGCTTGTTTTGCAGTCTTTGTGTGTTGTTTATTTCTCGTGTCATATTGGATAGTTGCAGTCATAAATGTGGTTTTGTACAGTCTGTGGTCATCTTGGCATTTTCTTGCTGTGATAGAGTTAGACTTTGCCAGGAACAGAAATTCTGCAGCATATTAATTGCTTATATACTGAGCAGGCGAGATCACTTAGTGTCAGTGTAATAGGCAATACCTTTGCATCTTAGGGAGGTCCTCCAAAATGATGTTCTGCAGGTGATCAGACTTCAGCTTCTGAGCACAAAACTGATTGCTTTACATCCATCTCACTGATGCCTGTCCTGACTCCCTGTAAGCCTGTTCAGTGCTTTGCTTTTTTATTGATCTTGTTATTACTAAGGCATATAACCTATGGACTGTGTTAGTTAGATTAAGATTTAACATGTATTTCATGGATGTATATTGTCTCTTTATGCACTGTGCTCTGATACCTGTGCATTGGTGTTATAACATTTTTGAATCACAAATATGCAATTTTGCTGTCTGTCATTGTGCTTTTTCTTAAGCATTCTTACATTGTTGAGCTAGCTCAGACAGCCAGGTTTTCCCTACCCATCCTTCTATATATTTAAAAAAAAGTAATTGTTTAGTTTCAAGCCTATTTCTTAGCAGTTTTTCTGGTAAATTGTAGTTGGATTAGACTTATTTCTTATGACCTCATTTTGTTTTTCTCTTTCTATATCCTAGCACTAATTACTCGTGATGTGATTAATGTTCCACATACCTGGTAGCTTTGTTCTTCCTCATTTTGAGATAATGTTAATTAGTCCAACTTTGAAAAAATACTTGCAGTCCTGATCATATGTCACATTTCTAATTCTTGCTAGAAACCAGAGGTAAGATAAATATCTGAGTAATTAGAAATATATTTATGCAACTATACTTGCAGAAACTTTCAGTCTAGTATAATTGTCAGAAGTACCAACTGCATTTAAGAGGATGACTACAAGCAATTCTTTGTTACATTTGTTTTATTATGTAGGATTAAAGCAAAGGCTATAATGTCACTCCAATGTCTTTTCATAGGACTATAGAGAGGCTTTTTTCAGTTTGAAGGAAAAAAATCTGCACCATAAATCACAAAAATCTCTGCTCTTCAAAAATGTCTAACTCATTCGGGCACATTTTTAAAACGGCTACTAAATATCTGAAGTAGTTTTGAGGTTTCCTGTATTGATAGCCTTCTGGAGTGAATATTAAATTGCATGAAACTGCTTGATTTTGTTGAGTCTAGACAAGGTGAGATGATAATATAATAGCAGTTTGAGAAAAAATAAAGAAACAAGTATTTTAGATGCAATGCATGCTAGTCACATTCTTACTATGCCACTTCAAGGTGGTCAGATATGATGAGGATAAGGGTAGTTCAGTTACACAGAGAAGAAAAAAATAGCAGTTACTTTCAGAGCACTTTGGTTTATCTTGCAACATCTGCTTTCTTTGCAAAATCACTAACAGTCACTATTACTGGAGTTGTTAAAGTGACCTTTAAATTGTTTTACAAATATCATGTTGTGGATGCAATCTACATTTGCACAATAGTCAATTGTCCATCCCAACTTAAAAAAAAAAAAACAACCAAAACCAAAACCAAAAAAGAAACAAATCAAACCAACCAATCAACAAAAAACCAAAAAAACAAACAACCCAACAAAAACCAGAGTTTACTTCAAAATATTTCAAGAAAATTCCATCATCTCTAGTCCTTAGCTTTGCAATAATGTCACTATTTATATGATGTTAAGAGTGATTTTTGCCCAGAAGAATGGCTAAATTCTTGGAAGATGGTAAAAGATTTTATTCCCCCCTCCTCCTAGATTTTGGCACTATATGACTGAGACAGCATAAAATTTTCATTGAACTCTGTGTATGTGTATATATCTATACATTCATATGCGTAAATATATAGATATGCATACATACCTTTAACAATGTAACAAGTATTTATACAACTGAGTGCAAATCTTTGCCCATAATTCTGATGTGGTAGCCATCTCTCACCAGATATATGGGTATTTGTTCCCTCTCATCTCCCAGGCTGCTAATATAATCTCCCCCCAGTCCATCCAGTCAGGTTAGAAAACTAGCAAATGGTAGTGTCTTGGTTCCCAGGTCATACTGAGACAACCTTAGGAGCACTCAACAAGCAGTGCCACTGGCACATCTCTGGGACCAGTATATACCATATGGCATGGGACCTTCAAGTCCCATATGAAGGTGGAACCTGATAGATTCTCCACCAAAAATAAAGTACATTATATGAGCAACATTATATAGGTATAACTCACATTCATTGCACAGTAGCTATACCACTGTATTAGTTGAACAGCACATTTGTGTACTTCTAAAAGGCTTGTCTCTCGCTATAGAGAATTGCAGTCTTAATGCTGACAATTTGCTAATCATATTCCAAAAGTCATTGCTGTAAAATAAACTGGAGTTCTTGTAGGTTCTCATCCCACTTAGAATATTTCTGACTTGTTACCTTAATTCCCTAATTAAAATCTAATTAAAATTTCAGTGCTAGTTGTTCTGTAAATGAAGGTAAGCAAATGTTTTCTCTATGTTAGTGTAACACTTAAGCAATTTTTGTGTGGAAGATCACTTCAAGAGAAGAGGTTTGGATGTAAGCAGCCTTACACATTTCTTACCTCCTGTGTGTCATTACAGTTTTGTATTTTTCTGGCACCAATATGCCAGGTGATGTGACTGGTATTTCAGTGATGATCTGCCCTCAGTTTACAGATATTAACCCAGATGAATGATTCTGATCAATCTTTCCCCAGCCTGAAGTTAGTTTAATTGTCTGCATCAACAGAGTTGATATTAAGATTCTGCAGTGGACTCTCAACATCACTTATGGTATGAGTTATTAAAACTGACACCTACTTGCTATAGAATCATTGTTGCTGTTATTTATTATTTATATGGTTCTATTGCTGTTTGTGAGGCTTAACAGAAAATACAGGTCCCTGAACTTCAAGGGCCTCTGTGTTGGTGCTGATGGAGTGTGTGAGGCATGTCAGACAAAAGCCTGAAGTGAGGGGAGGGGTGATGTTTATGGAAAGATGAACATGAGTGTGAGTAAAGCATCAAGATACACCTGGTTATATAAAGCTCATTTTGAGGCAGATCCTCAACCTTCTTCATTAAGCTGAGTGTTGGCCTGAGTGCTAAATGAAAACTCCTCTGCATACAAGAAATTTTTAATGATGAGAAGTAGTTTCAGCTCAGTTGATCCCTCCTCTGGGAGAGTGTAAAGGTGTGCTGTGTGTCCTGGCAGGTGCTGGAGTGGGCTGCCATACACCAGCCCTGCTGCTGAGATGGTCTCCCAGGAGAGTGGAAGTTGCAAAGTGACAGGCAAAGGTGATTGAATTGTGGCTGGCTCAAGCACCCTCACATGCCATCTGGGAACACCTTAATTTTCAGTAGTCTGCCACTGAAGCTAATGGGACAAAAAGCATCCCCTAGAAAATGTTGCCACATCCCAGATGTAGACAGCAACATTCCACCATCCCCTGGATGTAACAGATAGAAATTCTTTTAATGAGTGCTGGGAAGGGTGGGAAGGGGGTAGGAATATGCTGGACAAGAGTGATGAACTGCACAGAGACTAAAGCAGCAAGCTAAGTAACTACTTGAAAGATAATTTTTCTCTATTCAGAAACTAAGAGAAAATTAGACTTTTGCTGTGAATACTGAAATATCATACATAAAGAATCATTTTCCTTATATTCTACAACAGAGACACAATACCTGGTGTAGGTAGGGATAGGACCCTCATTACTGTGCTGGATCTTCAATACTGGATACTGCTAAAGGTTCAGGTACCCAGTCAGGTCCCTGTATGTCAATATGACTGTATGCATCCCCTTTGATCTGTAGAAAATGTAAGATAATTTAATACTGCTTGGTCAAGACACAAAGCTGCAATCTTGCTTGTATTTTCTGAATGCTAAATAATATTTCGTATGTCCTGTATATGCTGGAAATCTGAAACATGCCTTAATGCAAAAAGGAAGAATTCAGGCCTCATATATTGAATTCCATTGAAATCTCTGCCTTTACAGTTGTGTTCACTCAGGCCTGATTTTGACCCTAAATTAATCATAAGGGATTAAATTTAACTTAACATAAATGTCCTCATGTATGCACGTGTACGTAAAAAGGCACAAAAAGGTGCAGCTAGCATAGAAAATAAAATGCAGCTAATTATTGCAGATCTTTTTAAAGTATGTTTGCAAGTGATGTGTTTTCAAAACAAGCTAAACAATAATTCATCATCTTGTGTACCACATGCTGGCTAATGAATAAAGTCAAGAATCAGGAAGCAAATGTAAATATGGGGTCTAATTCCCAACTGCCAAATTAGAAGTATTTTGTAGCCACTTTGCACAGGTGCAAGTGACAACATAAGTTACAAAACAGCTGGGAATCTGGTCTCACAGTCTGTCGTACTGTTCAAATAATTGAATTTAAAGTGTGGTTACTGACTAACTAAATCCTCTCCAAGTGTATTGGTTCTCATTTCCCAACCCCAGGCCTGTGAGAAGACCAGGCCATTTGAGAAGATTGTCATTCAAGCTTATCCTTTCAATCAGAATGTGCAGGGTAAAAAAGACCCAGCAAAAACATCCAGTTTCTTTTATGGTGGCAGTTAATCTGTCAGGAACAAATTCAAGTTTTGGCAAAGATCTGTGGTGAGATAAAATGAAAAAGCTGCCAAACAGCATTGTTAGCATGGGGAGGAGGAAGGGAGGGGAGCTGACATGACTTCCCCAAGTTAAATGCCAAGCACACCTACATCGTTTTCAATCTGACCATGTGAAAACCAGGATATTTATAGCTCTAGTAAGCTTTAGTGTTCATTTACCCTGGAGGCAGTGTGCTCATTGCAAAAATGGATTCATAATAGGTAATGCTCATTTCTACAAGGTTTTCATAGTTTACTTGAGTAAGTATAGCATAAAGTGCGAATAGTTTTTAAATAAAGCACATCTAAACAATTGGTTTGCAGTGCCAGTGATTTGCAGCTCAGTGCGGTGTTCTCAACATTTCAGCTTCATGTTTTGACTGCTTTCAAATGTATTTCTTTCCTCTCTTGCCATTGTCATCTGTATTTTAGAGCTGGGCAGAATTTGGTACCAACTTTAGGATGGTAACTTGATTAAGCAACTATTCTTTTCTAGTGGGATTTAAAAATATGTGTTCAAATGTGTTTTGAGATTGTTGCTGCTAAGTGAAAAATGGGTGTTTATGCAGTCATTGCCTTGGTGAGATGCTGTTTTATCTGCTAAGTCAGAAACAAGATATATTTAAGGAGAGCTGTTAATAAATAAACATGACTATGAGCCTGCATAATTTTTGGTACCTGCCTCACCTGACTGTCTTTTTTTTTTTTTAATGGGGTTCAGACTTCAACATTAGTGGCTAAAACAGTACACAAAAAGAAAGACCAAGTAGCTGTATGGTTAAGTGTTGCATGATGCCCTCACACCACTCTGCACCTGTAATGCAGAATCCCTGGAGCCACTCTCTCCTTGTGCTCTCCTTGCTGCTGGGGCAGAGAAGCTCACAGACACCTGAATTAGCTGGAACAATGCTGTTTTCTACTGAGCAGAAAAGTGGGAAGCTTCTCTTCCCTGTGTTTTCCCTTGGTAACTTGGATACTGCTCTCATATTTTAGTAGAGGAAACTTATCGCTACACAGAGCACAATCTGGCTGGTGCTGCAGAGCCTGGTGGTGCCTGGTGAGGGGTACTGAGTCTCCTGCTGTGAGGCAACTACCACCAGGTAGCTTCCATCTGTCTGTGCCAACTGTCATCTCTGTTTTTTGCTCGTTACTCAGTGCTTTAGGGCACAGCTTGCTCTCTTGGGAGTGGAGGATTGGAAAGGACTATCAGGGTTACCAAGATGGCTCTTCTGTAACTGCAAGTGTCTGTGGAGTTTGTTTCATGTGTAGGTGGCACCTAGTAGGATTGTTGGCCATTATAACCCAGCTAGTTTTATTAATAAATGCTACATGTCTATTTTTTTCTTGAAATACTCTGACTCCCTAGAGATTACAGGTTCCTTGGATTTCATTTTCAGTTTCAATGTAAACATGCAGAACATCATATTGAGTCACTTGGATGCTCTTAAAACATGTTTTTAGTGGCTATGTTTTCTCACTAACTTCCATTTTTATCTTCCATTATTTTCAAAGGTTCACAGTTTAGGTAGAAAAGTGCTTCAGAAGTCAGAAGAGTATCCTTAAGGAGGCATGTAATTGGTATAATAATGCACTGAGTGCATATCTGGCATGGTACTCCGTTCTCTGCTTGGGTACCTTCTCATGAGATCTTTAGAAGATGTCAGTTTTTTGCATAAAATGTGGAGAAAATCTAGGATAAACAGAACTTTCAACCTCTGTTGGTCTCTTAACTCCATCTTCTCTTCACAGCCTTTCAATCTTTAGCCAGTAATCTACTCCACTAGAGCTGGTCAGGATTGTTTGTCTGAAATTAGGTCTTAGTGTCTTTATTTCCACTGAGTATCAGATAACTTGATCAATTTTAAATAGAGAAGTGAATTGACTTGGTTGTAACCCATTACTGGTTTTGTATCAGGGAGAAAATCCAGAATCTTTTTGGTATGGTAACTATGCAAAACATAATCCACAAGATAAAATAATGAAAAGGTGAGGAGAGGCTTTCCCTTGGCCTTGGGAAAAACAGGTTTCTACATGTAAGACAAACAGCTCATGTAAGTGGGAATATTTGGGAGTTCATGCTGGCTGGAGATGATTTATAATAGGCAGAAGTCAAGGATCAACCTGGGAGGCCTGGTTTTGTTCCACCTTACATGTTAACAACCTTAAAGTAGGAACATGAAGTAAAATGATAAATTTGCTGATGGCATAATCTTGTGTGGAACCAGTTAACATGAGGTTGAAAGACTGTAAAATTCAAAATAAATAGACTAGGAAAATGGATAGGTGTAGCTTATGGAATCTAGTTGAGACAAATTTAAGGTAGAGAGGCTCACACAGCTACATGGTGTCCTGCATTCAGCAATTTCCTTTTACCTTTTTGCACCTGCAAATTTTAAATGTAAACAGAAGATATGACTAAAAGAATTTAATTCCCACAGCTATACCAGCAGCAGTGGGTGTGAGATGCTGTTAGTAAATCCCAAGTGACTATTCTTATACATGCAAAGTCTTAATGTAAAGTATCTGGACACTTCAAAGGAACTGTTGAAATAGTTTCTAACCAGACACATCACTGCAAGTTTACTTATGGCAGATGCATTTTCAGTGTGTAGAGATAATCATACATGCAAGGTTCAGAGATCTTTCCTTCTGCATGGTGTACTACTGTGGAAAAGGGTATAGTGGGCATACCCTTTACTCTTATGGTAAAGAGTATAATAGACCTAACACAATAGACCTAACACTAGATACACTTTGAAATATTTCATAATGTGTATTTAATGCCAGTCACACATATATCCATACACTTTCAAATATTGCTCAGACTTTCTAATTACAAATTGACGGTTGGTTTTGTGTTTTTAATTTCAAAGCTGCTATCTACTCCTTTTTTTTTTTTTAACTGCCATACAGTAAGATTGAGAAATTGAGTTGGCTACAACTGCTGAGTAACCCCATGAACTAATGAAGTAAACATTTGCAACCACTGTGACATGGAAATCATCCAGCTCTCCCTGGTGTACACCTGCAGAAACCTGTGATTCACCTCTGAGTCACTCTGCAAATGTTAGCAGGGTAAAGCTGACAGCCGTGTAGAGGGCTCACTCTGCTGCCAGTTCTCTCTTTCTCCCCTGGAATAATGACATTAATGATGCTTCCAAATGGCTCACGGGGTTGCAAAATGAGAGATCTAAAAATCCATGCGGCAGCTTTATTTCCTAATAAGATGCATTAAGTAAGACATTGCATGCTTTATAGGCTGAAGTTGATTAGACAAAAAGACTTAAAATATGTAGCTAAAGTGGTTAGAAAAATAGGTTTTGGAAGCTCAGATCAAAGCTTTACAGGAGGGTGATTAGATAAATAAAAAGTTTAAGCCTAACTGAGCAAATAATTGCACATCCTCTGAAAAGAACAGTTCATAGGGATTGATCAAATGTGAGTCACCCCAGGCACAGATGTCTTTCTAAGAATATTCCATTTAATTTTCTTAATGTACACCACAAGCAAAGAGATACTGGTGATGATCAGCAAGTGCTCTTGTTTGCATAAGGAAAGGCTCTTTAAAAAATAATGAAAAAAAAAAACCAAACCAAACCCCAAAACAACCAAAACAAAAACCAACAAAGCAACCACCAAAAATTATTTGGTTCCTGTTGTCTAACAGCTGTAATTTCCACTTCAGCAGTGATTACTTCCCTCATTACAAGAGGTAGGTTTTCTGTTCTTTAGCATATATTAGAACAACATAGGACATGCCAAAAGCTTAAGAGAAATGCACATCTCCTTACAGTTTGTTCTTTAGGGTCAATTTGTATTTTTCTTTGGAAACATCAGCCCTGAGAGACTGCTGAGAACCTTAGAAGCACAAAACAAATCCTAAAAGTCTGTGAGGCTCTCACTGTGCAGGATTGTCTCCTTAGGTAAGGAATGGAATTTGAGGACAAAGTAAGAGAGATTGGTGTTGAAGGGGGTCTCTGTAGAAGGGAATCCTCTTCCCTGCAGACAGATGACTGGAACAACTTTCCCCTTCCTGCATTTTACATTTTTCTGAATTCACCTGCAAACCCCTGTCCTCTGATAGGTGTGTATATAGGGAAGCTGCATTACCATTGCAGAGAACAGCCTGACAGGGTGAAATTCTGCCCTTCAAGATTTTGGCATGTGTTCCATTTATTGTGACAAAGCCAGAATTTCACCTTTGCTGCTTCTGAAGGAGAATGAGTAATAACAGGGAGCTTGGCTTCTTTCAGCCTGTTCTTCAGGCCTCCCTCTGACACAGGTAGTGCTGGTGGAGTGAAGCTGGAGAAAAAAGTGACAAGAAAAAGGTTATAACCCCCCCCCCCCCCCCCCAAATTCCCAAGATCCTTGGAAATAAACATTATGCACAATCCTGAGACATGGAGCACTTACAGATGTCATACAGCTGTTTGATGTCTTATTGAGTGGAACATATTCCTTATTCAAACACTAATGTTTTGCTTTACTTGTTCACTCTTTGAACGCTGTTGTTAAATAGCTTATATACAAACTCAAAGAAAATGCAATCTGCTCCTGTGTTCTCCTCTAGGACATCTTTTATGTCTCTGCAGATTGCAGTAGGCATCTTCTGACTGCTTCCAACAAGCTGACTGTGGTTGGACTGTGTATCCATTGGAAGGTTAGAGTCGGTAATAAAATAATGGCTATTGTATTTCACTTTAATGGGTGGCTTGGAACCATGACTAAATCTGCTTGCTCTTAATAATAGAGGATACCTGACCTTCTGTCTTGAGCTCTTTCATTTCATGTAATGCCTAATTTCTGAAGGCAGCTGATCTTTCCCCACTGCTCTCTCTCTTCTCTCTCCCTCCTCCACCTTCATGTCAGGCACTCATATACTTGAATTCAGCATTAACGGAAATCTAATATGGGGGCAGTTCAGAAGTTGTCTTACCAAGGTGCTGTGTAGTTTTTGGTGTGTCTCTGACATCACTAGCATGCTTGCCAGCTTTAGGATAACAGGCTAAGCCATGTGAGCCATCATTTGCAAGCACCATTCATATGTACTTCACAACTAACGCAGAAATATTCCTTATGTAGTAAAGAATGAATTTTGTAATTCTGACTTTGATGACCACTTGTGATATCCAGCAGAGAGGAGAAGAGCTAAATAATGAAAAAGAAAATGGGAGTGAAATTCACACTTGGTTGGTTTCCATCCTTGGCATTCAGTTTGAATATGGTTCTTAATGTTCATATTTAATGCCTACCTCTTTCCTTCTGGAACTTATATTATCTATTTAAGCTCAGTAACAGGCTGGAGAGCCAAATGCTCTGTAGAAAGTTTGATTCTATATAGTGAAAACAGTCTGCTCTGATAGAGACCATGAGGTACATTCTCTTCTGTGGAAAATCTTTTATCTAACAGCAGTTTGCTTTTATTGGTGATTAACATTGCCACTTGAGATGTGTCCTTAAAACTGTTACCTTCTTACTCTCACTTCTTAAATCCTCTTTCACATGTGTGCTATAAACATTTGATGTGTGTTCATATAAAAAAGGGCTTGGTCTTACGTACAAAGGAGGTGAAGCATGTGCAGCACCTCAAGGTAGCTGCACAGTACTTCAAAATATCAGACACATGTATCAGCAATTTCTCATTGCAGCTGGGAAATGAATTTATAGCTTAGTATTTCTAAAAGAAAAAATTACTAGTTCTGATTAAAATGCTTAGCAGCATAGACAGTTAAAGTAAACATTTTTCCTTCTCATTTTTTATAGCCACGAACTTTAATTTTCTTATTTTGAACTTCAAGAAAATAATATTTCCAAAAAATGTGGAAGGGTGAAAATTTTTCTTTATTTATTTTTTATTTAGAAAATGCAGCCTTTTCATTTTTCACATACATTCGTATCAATAAGCTGATGTTTCAGAAATGAAAAAGAGCTAAATTCAGGTCATGTATCAAGTGTTTACATGCCTTGAGACAATGCAGCTATTGGAAGTGTCTCCGAAGAAGGTTATTGCATTGGTACTTTACCTGTGGAGAGGAATCTTAGGTGTAAATTTGCTTCTGTGAAAGAAAAAGCTAGTTCTGATTGACTTGAATCTTGTATAAAACATGTTTTATGCAAAACACATGATTTCAAATTTGAATAAACCTATTTATTTCTCTGTCATACCTCCAGTCTGTTTGTACCTAATGTCCTGCTCCAGCTTGCTGTAGATTTACACTGACGCTGCTGAACTGAGGTAACAGGTAACATATAGATTTCAAATTTACTTTGTAAAGAATTCAGTGAAAGACTGTATTGAAGACCAGCTTGGGTTTTTGTTGTCGTAATTTTACTTTTTTGGGACATATTTAGAAGTGATGATTTCGGCATGCTGATTAACCTGGTTTCAAGAGGATGTAACATATGAACATGTTGCTATCTCTTATGGTATAACAATTTTTATTCAGAAAAGGCTTATTTCATGGGTACTCTTTATGGTTTTTATTTCTCTGCTATATAAGAATTTTATTTTATTTTATTTTATTTTATTTTATTTTATTTTATTTTATTTTATTTTATTTTATCTAAGGACGGTTGATAAAATGAAAAGGAAATGGGGATTTAGCAGCAGCCAATCAGGAGTTAATTAACTATTTATGTGACAGACAGCCTCAATGTAGTCCTACTAATCCCCTCTTTTGTGACTTCAGTCTTGAGTAAGGCTCATGCCTGGGTAAAAGTCAGTAATGCTGGCAGAGTTCTGTGAAATGTACACAAAGCTGCATTTGCTAAGTATCTCTTCATGGGAATATTCTACAAGCTCAAAAAAGCCACATGTGTTCTTAACATCCACTGTCATTAGGTCACAGTATGTTGAAAATCTTTTCAGTTTCAGAATTTAGCGATAGCACTTTCTGTTAAATTGGTCTTAAGGAATTGGTCTTAAAAAATAAATTCACATACATTCAGCATACCAGGAGGAAAAGAGCTGCTTGGGTTTTTTTTTTTCCAAAACTAGCATTTGCCTCATGAGAAAGTATAATCCTTGAGAGGAAAGATATCCTGTCCTCAGGACACTTACCTGAAGTCAAGAAAAGCATGGTCTTAATGATGGGACTTTGGGCAGGTCACTTATTCATTCTGTATCTGATTTTACACTCCTCTTGGACAGGCAATTCTTCGTTTATTTTTCTTTCCCAGCCTCTCTTCTTCCCAGGATCAGTGTGTAGGGCTCAGGCTCTTGGACTGTCCCAGAGCATGACAACTGAGGCTTGAAAAGTTTTCATCCTATTGCAGCAGCAGCTTTAAGTTCTGAGCAACCACAGTCTGGACTTGGTTCAGTGAACTGAAGTGAGTTGGTTTTGAGCAGCTTCATATTTTCTCAGTTTTCCCAAGCGTAGTTTCTACTGCTGTATTGTATTCATATCATTCTTTTCATTACAGTAAGCCCTGTGCCATTAAGTAGGTTTATATGGCCTTTAAATGAGACAATAAAGACCTGAACCCAGGTACTAGCCATTAGTTCAATCAAACTGTTCTTGCAGCAGTGTTGGCTACTCTGGGGCCCTGGGCAATATGGCCAAGTTCTCCAGTTCTGCACTGTATCTTGAACTGGTTTTGGGTGACAGTGGTCCACACAGCCAAATCATCACTTGGACAAGCATCTTATTGTTAGACACCTTGGAAAAGTGACCAAGACCTGGAGACATCCTGATGCCCTCATGAAACCCAGAACTGGTTTGGGATGAGCCTTGTATGGGCCTTCTTCAGGTAGTACTGGGGTTATTGTTTAATTTTTCCCCCTGTAACAGCTAGAAGGCCAAGTTGGAATCAAGGAAGTCTGGTGCTATATAAGTATATATCACTTTTTCTTCTATTCTGTGCCTGGTGTCTTGACTTCTGCAAAACAAGTACTAAAAAGCAGAAGACGACATCCCTTTTTCCTGAAATGTCTGAGGACCGAAAGTTGTTGCAAGTATAATTCAGTCTTAGTCTAATTATTTTTAAATGCTGTCTGTGCTGGAAAAAAAAAAAAAAAGGAAAAAAGTTATGAGCTTTTGCAATCTTATTCATTCCATCGACGTAAAAGCTTTTTATTTGGCTTCAAAGTGAGTCTACTACTTCACAACAAAATTTCATTATGTCCTAGCTGAGTTCTGTTTAATGGAATTAAATTTCACCCTTTCTAATTATCTTTTGGAACAGACAATCTTTACAGAATAATTAGTAATAGAAGTACACAATGGATCATTGTCTTTATACTTGCAAAGAAATTCTAGATGCTGTACTAAATCTTGAGGTATGATCTCACAAAATGTAAAATATCTCACCCCCTTCCTCCTAAATTATATAACATTCAACATAGTCAACATGATTTAAGCACAATGGGTGCTGATTTTGCTTCTTTGAGATGACCAGCTTTAAGTTCCTTTCATAGAATAACTTTCCTGATCCCATTCAAATTAAGCAAGACTAGAAATAAGCAATCTTTTTGTCTTCAATTAAATTTCAAGATTTCTAAATGAAGGACTTAACGTCCTTTTATTAAATAGATGAAAAACAACTGTATATTTTCTTATCAAGCCTCTGTTTTTCCTTCAGTGGTCATTTATATTGTGTCATTGTTTTAAAAAGGCTTCTTCCAATTCTGCTAAAATGAAAGTAGTATCTATGGAACTAGAGGATTTAAGAAGGTAGGTACCTCTTCACTGAATTAACACTTACAACCATAAATAAAAACAAATAATTCTGGCATAAGTGAGAGTTATTGGGAATAAATGGCCTTTTCCCCTCTGGCTCTTCAAAGAATTATGAAAATAATTAAATCTTCCTGAATTTTACTTCAAGATGTAGTTCTTGTCAAAAACAGGGAGAAATAACTTAATGAAAAGAAAGTTAATTTTATATCAAAATGGGCTCTATCTCTAAAAATCAAAGTTGAAACTAACCTTTCATTGATTTAAAATTTGCCACAAAACTAGGAGGAAAAAAATAAAATGTTCAATAGAAATGGGTAGAGTCCTCCTTGGACTGCTTGCCTTTATAATTTAATTTGTTGAGAATTTAAAATTACATTAATTGTGCTTAAATAACTGACATTATTTGACACTGCAACAACAGAGCAACGGAAATGAGTGACAAACACACAAAAGACTTTTGTTATCTTTGTTTGTCTGCCTGAATAAATCTCAACAAGTAGTTCAAAGATTTAAATTTATAGCATACTTAATCATCATTAGATGGCCAATCCTATTGACTCTAAACTGCATTTCTCTGATATTGAATAGTTTTGGCATCCACTTCAGTTTGACTCATCAAGAAACTTAATTTTCAGATCACTGAATTTGTGTAAAGAGAGGTCATGGAAAGGATTGTACACAGTGCTATGCTATATATGTGTTTTTAAAATGTTTTTCTGAAGCTGTTTATTTATATTATTTCAATACCACAGTGCTATTTAGAAATATGACCATATTTGGGGGCAACTAGTAAAGGCTTTCAATTTAGAAAGTGCATAACTATTCTGAGACCTTACTTGCATGAATTGGTGGATTTTTGGTTCATAATAATACTCATCTACGAAAAGTAAAGTCGATCTTCCCCATTCCCCCAAAAGATGGTGCATTCTGATCCAAATATGCCATGGACTGCAGTGTGAATAACAACTTTCAAACAAAATAACTTGGCTAAAACCAGACAGTCATAATTGTGTGTCTGATTATGCAGTGAGATAGATAGACTCATTGGATTTTGCTGTCAGAGGGTCATATTAATGCTCTTTGTATATCCATTCACCTATAATTGTACAGGGAAAACATACTGTAATGTCTGGCAGCAAAAGCTTCTTACAATCAGTGTCTGAGATTGGGGGAAAAAAACAAACTCCAAACTGTTTTCAAGATCTCTTATTACTTGCTTTCTTTTATGAAAATCTCAAAATATACATAAATATACAAACTCAAGAGTGGAATGAAATGTGTTGTATTTCGTAATACCAGTTGACTTAATTTAACTGAAATTATTTACAGACTTATATTGAATTTTCCCATCTCTTTGCATTGAAAAAAATAAAATTTGGTTGAAAATATTTACACAATATTATATTTAAACACTTTGAATGGGTTTTGTTTTAGTATTGTTTTTTTGTATTTGATATTATGAGACATTTTCTCTAACATTGAGATAAATTTGATGTAAAATAGCTGTGGTTTTGTGGGAAAATGGGGACATTTTAATTTGAAGCAGTTGTTCTCTTCTTTCCCACCCATTCACTTTGTCAGCTAATCAATCATTTATTGAAATAGCACTAAGTAATACACACCCCAAACCAATGCATACAACAAATATCATACCCATTGATACAAAATAAAGATAGTTGTTAGGTAGTATTACAGTCCCATTTGAGGAGAGCATCTCTGTAGCAAACCTCAGCATTCCATTGAGTCAGTGTCTCTTCACATGCTGTCAATTCTACTCGACTGTAGACTTAAAATTAAACAGGTATTTTAAACTGTTCTGAGGGACAGCATATGTAATTATTAGTCAGCTACATAAGTCCTAACTCAGGAAGTTACTCAGACTTGTCCTTCTTTCCATGCTTACTAGTATGGACATGATGGAGCCATCATCCTCTAGTAGGATCTATCAAAGTGGTTTGCCTCTAGTAAAGTATTCTGTACTTTGCTATATAAAATTCGTAGCCAAGTTTCTTACTTTCCCTTGTTCTAGAGCAGAATCAAAATCTAGAGCTTGAAATCAAAACCAACCTGAGAAGCTGAGGGACAGCTATCCATTCAAATGTGTAAAAAACTGATGTTAGACATTTAATTATTACATCTGTATGATCTGACTCTGAGTCCATTTACAACAGTAGCTATATAAACTCAATAAGAATATTGAATTTATTGGAGCCTTCCAATAGACATGCAATCAGAATTTGTCCCATCTAGACTGAATATTTGTTGGGGGATAGTTACCCTCAGCTGTTGGCTGTTTAATCAATCAGCTGGATGATGTTATTTCACACCACCATCTGCTTAAGATTGTGAGATAAATAAAAAAATTAGGATCTTCTCCTTTAGACTAACTAGTAGCATCTCTCACTGATGCAGGTGAAGAATTTTCTTATTTTGTTTGAAAAAAACTGTTTCTCAGAGTCTTGCTGTGAACTTATGGATAATGAGTACATTAGGCTCAGTGTAAAAGGAGACAACACCTATTGAACCACTCTTACTGTAAACAATTATCTTTCCAATTTTCATATACACAATAGCAAATATGAAGGGTTGAGATACAGAACCTGTCTTCCTGCAGCTCCTATGTAGCCTCACACAGTAAGAACCTATCTCACTGGTATGGGAGGATTTAGGCAGGAAGTCATGATGCAAAGCCAGTAGTATTCACCCTAAAATTCTGGAGAGAAAGAGGGACACAAACGTTTGCTATTAGCAATTTTGTTCCCTCCTTCAATAAACACAGACAATCTATTTTGTGGGAGAAACCCAAATTCTGTTATTCATAGTGAATCCAAAATGCAGGTGTTAGGCCTTTCAGTTCCTAGGAGACTGATAGATTTTGTTATGATACATTTATTCTTGAAGGGCCAAAATCTCCTGAAATAGGCAATTTCCAGCATCTGCAAGTGGAGCAGAACTGGGACCTTAACACTTGATCTCTGTATTGCCATTTGAAAGAATTTCCCTTTGAACAGCACAAGTGAAGGCCCACCTGGATGCTGTAGAATAATTTTCTTCTAATGATGTAAACAAATAAGAAAAATGTAGCATTGGGGTGCAAATAATATCAGCCAGTCCCAGTAATTCCTGACTATCTTGTTATTTAATTTGTCATACACTACTAAGGATGTGCTAGAGCGCCTGATGTCTTTACCATGCTTTAAAAAAGGACATAATAGTCAAGAGCACTAGTGTCTTCTTTTGAGTGTAGCAGTATGCTATTAAGCTGATAGGATCAGTAAACTTTCTAAAGCCTGCAGGATGAATTGGTGTTTTCCAAAGACTTGTTTAGGAAAACACGGGAAGCAGATGTTCATAGTCTTTTAAGCAGGGGAAAAAAAGTGAGTGAAAAAGAGAGAAAACTCTCAACAAGGAATTATTCCTTTGTTGATTCTATTCTGACAAGAAAAGAGAACGTGTGCTGATGATGTTTTGCTTTTTTTTAAATACTTATTTGTGCTTATACATGTGAGAGGGAGAAGAAAATTTGTCATGTCAGTAGGATGCAAGAAGCAATGGAAGAGTTATAAACAGATTAGTTACAGGTAGGAACAGGTAGTGATAGATGGGTACTGATGAGTGTAGTGATGAAAAGAATTCATCACTGGTAGCTGAGATTTTTCATTTCTTTGCCTAATATAAAAAAATCCTAACTTAGGAATGCTAGCTTGGAGATGATGTATAGAACTGCCTGTTAAGAGAGATTTCTTCCATGGTGTTTCAGTTTGAGAACTCTTGGCTTCTTTCCTTTTAACTAGGGAGACAAAGGGATCCTTCAGACCCTTATTTCTCTGGGGAGAGCAAATTAAATTTATGGGAGAGTCAAGTCCAGTTCTTTTTTTCCATGCACACACAAAAACTGATGGAAATATGAATGAGATGTTATTAAATTCTTGGCATAGGAGCCTATATTGGTTTCCAAAATATTTTCTATTAGCATAGTTTGATAAAAATCCTAGTATTGGTCCAAAATAATCTCTAATCTTTTATAACTTCTGTTTTAATTATTTTTTTTCTCTCTTGAGAAGGAATATTTTCTGTCTTATCTGAAAGATAAGCAAAATGGAGATGTTCTGAAATAGTACTGACATAAGGAATGATCAGGAATTGGATATAAGTGGTTAGGTTTAACATGAGAATTCTCTGATCATCAGAACAACTTTTTCCCATGGGGAAGGTGGGCTAATACATATTTTAAAATTAATTTTGACCTGTTTATATAATTTATTTTGTGATACTACCAGGAAACTGGACTTGTAGACCCAGGGTGAGATTTCCAGGTCAGTTTTCCAAATCTGTTTGTCTTCCACTATATTTTCAGTCTCTGTAAGCACCTTTGTAGATGGATTTTATTAGCCAAACGTACACAGAAGCAAATACTAGGCTTTAGATGTTGTGTTTTCTCTGAAAATAATTGTAGAACTCTAATTTAAGGATCAGAGAATGTGGCTGGCATTGGATAAGGTGTATATTTAAAAAAATATCAGCATAACTTCTAGACAAGACATGAGGTTGGCTGGACTTTGGGTTCTGCCCACTGTGAGAGCTTCTGTGTAAACAAAGGTATTTGTGTACATACTCTTTTTTGCAGGAGCAATGGCCACAGAACTTTTGGACATCTATTCCCAATACAGGCTCACCCCTCTATTACATTAGCATGTCAGTTTACTAGAGTGTGTTTTGGGGGAGAAAGCAGCACACTTCAATACAAATCTTGCCAGATTAAAATAATCCTGATAAAAAATAGAGTAAGAAATACTTTAATTGGAGATCCACCACTGATTTGGTTTGCTGCTGTGGCATTCCAGCAGAGAGGTGGCACAGGGCTGGGAGAAGATGCTGGCAGCAGGGCCTATGGGAGTCTGATAAGCAATGCAGAGACATTTTGTTTGCAAATTCTTTATCTTCATCACTTGGGTTTGCAACCAAAGTGATTCTAAGGCTCAGTCTGTACCAGTGCTTTTGAACAACTGTTCACCAAGACCTTTTAGGACTCTTTGCCCTTGCATACCCCATGTAAAAATGCTTGTCATTGGCCTCGTTCAGCACTCTCAGAGATGTATGGGAAGACACTTCCTGGTTAAAAAGGGAACTTTTAGCAGCATTTATGTTCTGGAGACTCTTTCTCATGCGAGTGTTTGGTGCCTGATTCTCTAGTGCCTTATGTCTTGTGTTGCTATTTGTTTACAGTGCTGCCAGTATATAAAACTGTGTTGTTCTGATTTGGAAGCATTTTATACCCACTCAGCACAGGTACAAGTGTCTGCACAAAAGGCAGAGCAATGGACAAGTGGTTTTAACTAGTGCAGGGACATCTGTAAATGTTAGGATGCTTAGAAGCAGAGAAGAATCCTGTAACAGTCTTAAATGAAAGGATATTCACTTATTTTATTAAAAGACTGTAGATATTTACAGATATAAATGTTTACAGATATTTAGTTTTCCTCTTGAAGTAAAGTTTTCCTAACACTGTGTTTATTTACACAAGTGCCTGTAAAAAAGAAAAAAATCTGTGTACACTGTTGCTTTTTTATCCTTGCCCTATCTATACTGTGAATAGGGAATTGACATAATCGTAATAATTTGAAATAAACTTGAGACTGTGCAGCAGAAAAGTTAAGATATGTTAAAGTTAGGGCTAGATTCTTTGACATTTTCTCTAGTTGTTTAATTCATGAGTAACTAAAGAAGCAGGATATACTAAAAGAATGCAACTTCCAGAAATCCCCAGGAATTGCTAACATTTATACTTCTGCAGTCATCTCTGTGTATAACTCAAACTCTACCTAAAATTACCTTCTTTTTAGTTTTGTTCAGAAAAGGGGATTTTACAGAATTGTAAATGCATTTGAATCCAAGAGTTTTTTTTGCTGTAAAACTCTGAAGAGTCTATTATGCTACTGCCCTGTCTGAAATAATGTAAAGTGAAGCTGTTCCAGTGTGAGTAACCATGTGTCAGACTAATTGTTTTGACTAGCTGGGCATCCTCTGAGCTTACTGGATCATGCATACAGCAGCTACATTAGGTTTCATGCCGTTGAGCTTTATACGTGGTGTTTGGTTCTAACTGTTGCTTTTATACCATTTTACTTTGCACTTATTTTGTTACATTTTTGCTGCTTAATGTTTGTCAACAGCGTATTTCAAAATACCATGAAAGTGCTGAGTGCTATACAATCAATGTCTAACATTTAAAGAACACAATTTTGTATGGGACAACCTGCTGTTAATTTGGATATCAAGTATGCCATTTACATTTTGGTGTAGTTTAGAAATTTGATGTTTGCCAAATATGAAGTGTTGAAGAACACTTCATGTGCAGGATTAGTTCACTGTTGTGATCTGCTTCACAATAAACAGCCATCTAATAAAATCTTGTGTGCACAAATTTACATGACTGCATTACGCAATTTTGTAGGTGATAGCTCTCTAGAGCTGCTACTCGTATATCATTTACTTGCTGACAGCACCCCTCCTAACATACATTAGAAGAATCTTTAGATTCTTTTGTTTTTATCAGATGGGCAGAAGATCCTTCAGAACAGGAAATAAAATGAAAATATTTGCCTTCAGCTTTAAAAAATATATTCATAAATCAGCTGTAGCAAATAGACTGGAAAATAGTTGGCTTAATCATATGTGTGTTAAACTATTTTGTGACAGTTTACATCAAATTATTTTAAAAATTCACTTGGCATATGCTACAAATAAAACTTTACAATGTTGTGCACAGTAGTAAAAATAATATAATAAATCTCCTTAAGAAGCTGTTGCCAGGAAGTTTGCCTTGTCTTGCAGTGTAACATGTGAGATTCCCCTAGAGTCATTCAGTAATTGTGCAAAAACTGTGATTTGTGGAAATACTGTTCACATACAATTTACCCTGCAAATATCTCCTCACCCATGAGTTTTGGTAGCACAGCCCAGAACACGTTGCTGAATGGAACCCCCCTCCCTGCATAAACATAATATACAGAGTTGGTAGTGGTGAGAGTTGGTACAAAATAAGGAGCTCTAATTAATTTTAAATGGTGCTTTTCAGTGTCAAAAGCTCAGCCCACTGAAGTGGAAAAGGGGGTTAGAGTGGCTAGAGCCTGGCAACACAGCTAATCTAGGCACTCCTGAGCAAGCTCATTTTAAATGCTTACATCAGTATGTTGGCATTTCAAGGTAGAGCTGCCTGGAGATGGCCAAGGGGACAAGCCACATTACAGACAGACCTGCTAGCATGGGGCTGCGAACTTAAGGGTCTGTAGCTGCTTCTGTAATACAAGTACAGGATGGTGCAGTTTGCATTCTCAGTGTTTGGAAGTAACCCAGACAAACTGGGGGATTAATGTTTGGTGCGCACAAAACCCTCTGAGATGGAGGCTATAGGAATACTTACACGGATTAGATACAACAGCATGGACCATGCTTCCAAATTATTGTGAATCAGGGCAGCCTCACTGCAGCTAACTGTTGCTTGGCTGTCCCAGAGCATTTAGATAATATTTTTGAAATCTGTGGTTACATGTTTGCTTAAAAAAGGCGAGGGACTGTGCTCATGCAACTATTCAGTTTTAATATTCCAGGACATAAAGCAAAACTTGATTTGAGTAGTTTCTTTTTGATTGTTTACAAGACAAAATGCTTTTTACTCTTACTGTGTATAGAATTTGTGCTTCTGAGGGTCGTTCTGTGATCTGTCTTCTAAAGGCTAATACTTACAAAAACAAATGCCATTAAGCTGTAAAATATTTTAAGAGTTTTTTGTTTTATATTTTCTGCTATCATTTTACCAGTAGCCAAGATATGCTTGTCTACCTAGTCTTGTTTCTGCTTAAACCAGAGGCAGAACTCTCACTGTCTTCTACCACAGCAGGCATGGTGAATCAGTATCTAATGCATATTAAACTTAGACAAAAAAAATCTAGAATATCAGCTGGGTACTGAAATGGGTGTGCAAGACTTTGGCTAAATAACCCTCTTACACTTATAAGGCCTCTGGTAATACCCCTTAAAATTCAGCTGGCACTTCATAGTAAGTTCTTATTCATTCAGTGGGAAAAAAAAACCTTAGTACTATTTGCTGAGTACCAGTCAGATGACCTACAGACAACAGAAGCTTACAAAACTTTAATAAGCTAGATAATTCCATTTTATAACCATAATTGTTCGTCTCAGCCACTGGAGCATAGCAGCTTCAAACTCTTGTTTTCCCATCTTCTGCACAAAGTGACTTTCTGCAGTTCTTAATTGTAAGCTCTGCTACATTCACGTCTCATTTCGTATTTCAAGTTTGACCCATTGAAGAGGCTTAATGTTTTGGTCTGGTTTCTACAAAGCACATGAGCCTAAAAAGGAACTGCTCATGTTCTGAAGAAGTCTGTACCTCAGTGCTACCCTGAGTGGATCCACCACCTCTACTCTGCTTCATACTCTCTAGGTATGAAGGTCCATTTGTGAGTTTGTCCTGAGCATCTGTGTTGTTGCAGCACTTGCCCATTCAGTTCAGGACATTCTCATGATGGGTTTGTCTCACTGTAAATGCACTTCCTTGCATTGTCTCTAAGGTGGCAGAGGTGGAGGGCATGTTAATTCAAAGGCAGCCTACTGTCCTTATGAGCCATAGCAAGCTCTATAGAGCTTCTACCCATATTTCATTTATTTGCTGACACCTTCCCTCCCAAACAAACTAAACCAGGATCCCACCCCTGCCACCTTCCCCTGAATTTCCACAAGAGGGCAGTTCATCATTTCACTGACAAGTATGCTACTGAGTATCTCCTACATGAATCAAGCTGATTGCAAACTGGGAAGGTATGCTGACCTTGGACATGACTACCTCGTGCCACCAAGCTTCGTTCCAACCCTAACTATTCTATGATTCTATGACTCATACATGGTTCCAAAGGAATCTCTACTAACTACATCCTGAGTAGTTGTTCCCAGCATCTGTAATATGTTGTCTGTGGATGTAGAAGTTGAATCCAGGCAAGCTGCAGTAGCTCCTGAGGTTCTGCCAGGGAATGTAGTAAGGAGGATCCATGAAGTATTCTCCCCACGGCCTGTGGCCTGCCTTTACCAAATCCTGCATTGCATGTTCTCTGCAGATCTGCCTGCTGCACAGTGACCTGGGACCATCTCCCCCACAATAACTGCCTGCTTTCATTCCCCCCCCCCCCAATTTTCCTATAGAAATATTAATTCTCCCTGTCACATTGAAAGGGTGCAGGAAGTCATTCTCTTCTGCTTGTAGCAGTCTCTGCTCATTTAGGGATTTTGTCTGGTTGATCTGCTGCCAGGCTCTCTGTGACTATGTACATAGTTGTCCTGGTTTGAGCAGTAGCAGTCATTTTTTTCTCCTTCTTGGTAGTTGGTGCAGTGCTGTGTTTTGACTTTTTGGCCTGGGAACGGTGCTGATAGCACCTATGCTTGTAGTTACTGCTCAAATGTTTACTCTGGCCAAGCCCTTTTCTGAGCTCATGCTCTGACAGGGAGGAGGGGAGGCCAGGAGGAAGCAGAGACAGGACACCTGACCCAGGCTAGCCAAAGAAGTATTCCACCCCACAGCATGTCATACCCAGGATGTAACCGAGAGTTACCCAGAAGGGCTACTTCTCTCTGGGGGGTTGGAGGAGTTATCGGTTGGTGCTGGGTCAGGCAGGGTGGGGTGAGATATCAGTTGGCAGGTGGTGAGGTTGTATTCTCTTCACTTGTTATTTCCTTTATCATTATTATTATTATTGGTGGTAGCAGTAGTGATTTGTGTTATACCTTAGTTATTGAACTGTTCTTATCTCAACCCGTGGGAGCTACATTCTTTGGATTCTCCTCCCCAGCTCTCCGGGAGTTGTGGGAGAAAGGGGGGGAGTGAGTGAACGAGCTCTGTGGTTGGGTTTAAACCATGACAATAGTGTTTGAGAGGTGACAGCAAATTTGGTTATGTCTAATTAAAGGAACAGTTTTGTCCTAATAGACATTGTTTCCTATTAATCTCTTCCAAATTAAATTGTTTCCCAAATAATAGGCAGAAAGCTTTAGTTTACAGATTGCATTTAAACAAAATCTGTCAAGAGGACCAGATGTCTGGAGAGAGGGATTTTGGCAAAAAGAATAAACATCCCCTGAGAAATACATTGGCTTACAAGTTTTAATATAAGTTTTTGTTTCATAGAATCATAGAATAGTTAAGGTTGAAAAGGGCCGTAGGATCATCTAGTTCCAATCCCCCTACCATGGGCAGGGACATCTCACACTAAACCATATCATCCAAGGATTTGTCCAACCTGGCCTTGAACACCAGCAGGGATGGAGCATTCACAACTTCCCTGGGCAAGCCATTCTAGTACCTCACCACCCTCACAGTAAAGAATTTCTTCCTTTTATCAAATCTAAACTTCCCCCGTTTAAGTTTTAACACCTGTTACTCCTTGTCTTATCAGTACAGTCGCTAATGAAGAGTCCCTCTCCAGCACCCTTATAGGCCCCCTTCAGATACAGTTTTCCCCCTTCAGATTCAGTTCTCCAGGCTGAACAGCCCCAACTTTCTCAGCCTGTCTTCATATGGGAGGTGCTCCAGTCCCCTGATCATCCTCGTGGCCCTCCTCTGGACTTGTTCTAACAGTACCATGTCCTTTTTATGTTGAGGACACCAGAACTGCACACAATACTCCAGGTGAGGTCTCATGAGAGCAGAGTAGAGGGGCAGGATCACCTCCTTTGACCTGCTGGTCACACTCCTCTTGATGCAGCCCAGGATACGGTTGGCTTTCTGGGCTGTGAGTGCACACTGCTGGCTCATGTTCATTTTCTCATTGACTAACACCCCCAAGTCCTTCTCTGCAGGACTACCATGAATTTCCTTTTTGCCCAACTGTAGCTGTGCCTGGGGTTGCTCCCACCCAGGTGTAGGACCTTGCACTTGTCATGGTTACACTTCATGAGGTTGGCATCAGCTCACCTCACAAGTGTGTCAAGGTCCCTCTGAATGGCATTCCTTCCCTCTAGCGTATCAACAGAACCACACAGCTTGGTGTCATCAGCAAACCTGCTGAGGGCACACTCAATTCCATTGTCCATGTCAGCGACAAAGATATTAAACAAGATCGGTCCCAACACCAATCCCTGAGGGACACCACTCGTTACTGATCTCCAATTGGACATTGAACCGTTGACCACAACTCTTTGAGTGCCACCATCCAGTCAGTTCTTTATCCACCGAGTGATCCACCTATCAAATTGATGTCTCTCCAATTCAGAGACAAGGATGTCATGTGGGACAGTATTGAACGCTTTGCACAAGTCCAGGTAGATGACATCATCTGCTCTACCCCTGTCCATCAGTTCCGTAGCCCCATCATAAAAAGGCCACCAAATTGGTCAGGCAGGATTTCCCCCTAGTAAAGCCATGCTGGCTGTCACCAAGCACCTTGTTGTTTTTCATGTGCCTTAGCATGCTTTCCAGGAGAATCTGCTCCAAGATTTTTCAGGCACAGAGGTGAGACTGACTGGTCTGTAATTCCCCGGGTCATCCATTTTCCCCTTCTTGAAAATGGGGGCTATATTTTCCCTTTTCCAGTCATTGGGAGCTTTACCTGACTGCCACAATTTTTCAAATATGATGGACAGTGGCTTAGCATCTTCATCCACCAGCTCCTTCAGGACCCGCGGATGGATTTCATCAGGTCCCATGGACTTGTGTATGTTCAGGTTCTTAAGATGGCCTGAACCGGATCCTCTCCTACAGTGGGCCTAGGGTCTTTATTCTCACAGTTCTGTATCTGCCTTCCAAGACTTGGGTGGTGTGGTCAGAGCCTTTGCCAGTGAAGACCAAGGCAAAGAAGTCATACAGAACCTCAGCCTTCTCCAAATCCAGGGTAGCCAGTTCTCCTGAGAGCTTCCAGAAAGGGCCCACATTGTCCCTAGTCTGTCTTTTATTCTCAGTGTACCTGTAGAATCCCTTCCTGTTATCCTTAACATCCCTAGCCAAATTTACTTCTAACTGGTCCTTAGGTTTCCTAACCTGGTCCCTAGCTTCCCAGACAACATCCCTGTATTCATCCCAGGTCACCTGTCTTTGCTTCTACCTTTTATAAACCTCTTTTTTTCCTTCAAATTTTCCTCAGCAGCTCCTTATCCATCCAAGGAGGTCTCCTGGCCCTACTGCTGCACTTCCTTCTAATTGGGATGCAACACTCCTGAGCTTGTTTATTCATGGTCTATCTTAAAAATATAGCAGTTTTACTTCTGTTGTAACATAACTTTAATGGGAAACCTATGTCTTCATGGCTATATTCTGGCACTGTACAATGGCTTGTCTTCCTTTTGTATTTATATGTTTTGGGCCTAGTCCTGAATATGTCAGATGAAATTTCATTGATTTAGGGTAATTCATTGTTACCATAAGTCAATGAAGAAGATCAACACCAGACTATGTGTTAAATACGTTTAATCTTCCTTCTAGACCCGTACTAGACAAAAATAGACCATTGCTACAGTTAGTCTGAGTGTTTGTGCTGCGAAGGCATGACAGGAATTAAACATAAACCCAGGCTGAGTGAAATCTGTACTGGGTAGCCACAGAATAGAATATGTGTTATTTTTAGCATTCATTCACATCATATAGTGACAGAGTAGTCACTAGAAATTACAGTGGGTTTTGGAAATGTGTTGCTTACATGCAAACATGTTAAATCAGAAAATGTCCACAGACATACTGGATCACTTCAGCTTTGCTGGTATCAAAATTGCCTTCCACCTTCATTTCCAAATCTATCCTTAACTTCTCTAATGTACTTAATATAATGAATGATATTAAAAAGAAAACATTGTTTATGTATGTTGCTTTTTCTTTTTTCTATGTGTTCGAACTGGGCTGGGAAGATTTTTGGCAACAAGCACATTCCGATCTTCCAATGAGTGCCAGGGAAAGGGATGGTCTTACGGCTAAAACATGGGACTGGAGACTGAACAGTGAGAGGCCTGGTAGTGACCAAGCTCTGGCACAAATCTGGGGCAAGTAATTTTCTGTTTGCATGAATCAATGCTTGCAACACATGAAAAAAAAATAAAAGGGAGTCTTTTGTTAGTGTTAAACATGCTTTCAGTTCCTCTGTGCAGTAGAAAAGTTATTTTCTTTTGGAAACATTTCAGGAAGAGTAGAGGCAGTGAGAAGGCTTCCTGCACATTTGGAAGCTCATGGAAAATTTTTTTAGGCACTCCAAACCCTTTTGCAAGTGGCAGTTAGGAAGTGATGCTTTTCCCCTGGGATTTCTGTTACAATCAGATTGTGCTTTAAACAAACGTGTATTATTTAGAACTTTTTTGCAGATTTTGCCAAGGTAGATTTTTTCCCCTCTGACTCTAGAAGATTCAGTTAAAAAGGGAGGAGTGTAGGACAGGAAATTTATGTGTCTTTTATCCTAGGGATTAGTTTCTTTTCAAATACAATGTAGTGATTTGACTTGATATGTATTTTATCCAGCATGGCTTGTTCATCAGAGGTGGTTCTGTATTGGGGCAGTCAGTGCACTAATCCATTCAGATAATTGAGATAAGTAAACCACAGTGATATAATTTTATCTTCAGTATAATTCTGTGTATCACTTGCAGATCTTAATCTATCAACACATGCAGATGAAAGATTTCTGACTCAAGATATCTGTGGTTATGTGAGGAGCCATTTCAGGATTTATTCTTCATTTCCTTGCAGATATTCTGCTGAAGGTTGGTAATAGCAAAGCTGGTATCCAGGAGTAGTGTGCTCTAGATATGCAAGTCCGTCAATGGTGTGAACTAAAAGGTCAAGCTCTGTTAGCTCAGGGTTGTTGCTGACTATCACAGCTGGTTCTGCCACAGGAGGGTGACTGAGTTGTACTGGGTTAGTGTCGGCAACTGGTTTTGTGCATTTTGAAGTAATATGGATGCAATTTTATTTTATGCATGTGACTTCATAGGATTTGGATATCCTATCATGTTCTAAAAGGGTGAAAGTAGAGAAGGGGAATGGGGGTGTTCAGACAGTGACACGTCAGCATCTCTAGATGTCTTATAATTTCAATCTCTACATTAATTATGATGAGTGGCAGTTTTATGCATGAGTGCAAACCTTATGAAACAGAATGTATTTTGTCATTAATTGAATGGACAATTTTGTCACTATGAGCAATTGTTGCTAAAAATAAATAAATCCATTTTGTAACTAAATGCATTTATTTAGAAACAAGGGACGTCTGTCTGATTGGGAGGGAGTGGGTGTTTTGAGAAAGAGGTGGCCTGTGAGTCAGAACTTCTTAGATCTATTCTTGGTACTGCTTCTGATTCATTATTGGTTGGATACCGAATCAGTGGAAATTAGGCCAAACTTTCTGTGACCTAAAATGAATCACATCAAAGTAATGCTCGTGTTTTAGGCAAAGAGTTTCTTAACCTATCTTATTTACTAAAACACAAGAATTCTGATATGAGAAATATGAAGTACTACTCCAGTCCCTTCCCTTTGAATGCCTGATGCCAGGCATACTATTTCACTTCTATAGTTGATCAGCTTTATTTCCTATCACTTCATCAACACAGAAGTTTTTGTAAAATCTGGGATTCTAAATATATCATGAATAAGAACACGTATGTATATAGAGATATTAGACCCAGAGCTACTTTTCTTTTTTATTTTTGAGAGAGCATCTCTGAAGCAAATTATATCCTTTTCTGTATTAAAATTCTGATAACATTTTTATTATAAATGAGTTAACTTTTTTTTATACTTTAGAGGCTTTTTAGACAACTAAAAGATTCCATGGATAGTCAACGAAAGTAATAATTCGGTATACTCTTCCAGTCTCTTATGCACATTAACTGTAACCATGTTCACTGCTTTTCATTTAGGATCACAGAAAATAGGAGAACTTCCCCAGGTTATCAAATCCAGTTCCCAGTGTTCACTGGGAATTATACAGTTAAATAACAGATAAGAAAAATTCAGCACACATTATCACAGTCCCAAATATTCTTTCCATATCAAACTTCTGACCTGCAGTGAAAACCCAAAGCCAAAACTGTACTGTGCTACAGCAGAAGAACAAAGCAAACAAGAAAAAAAAAGTAAAAAATGAAGCTTTCAGATAAAGCACTGTTTTGGGAAATTCACCTTTTTGGGTGCTCTGCCCAGAGCTGGAAGGATGTCAGATAAATAGAGGGCAATTCTATTTCCAGCATGTATCAAGTGCCTGCCTTTGGGCAGCAAACCAGTGTTGAATATTTACCTTTCTTTCTTGAAAATACTTCCCAGGTGAGGGGGAGGATAATTTAATGTGGTATATATTCCAATATTGCTGATGGGATTTTGTGTGTCTATTTCAATTCAGACGCAGCAATATGGAAAAAATTCTCAAACAGCACCATGTTCTTGTTTCATGTATAGTATAATGCTACTAAACATTAGAATAACTGAATCAATAGAATGTATAAATAGGTATCTCCTTTACCCATCTGCACAGCTACAATGTGTTTAATGTATTAATTAAAACTTTCAGTGAAAAGAAGAATGAAGCTTGAACACTAATCTGAAAACATTCTTTTTTTAACATGTCAGAAGTGTACTGTACAAAACGGCTTCTTTAACAACTTAATAAGTAAGTGAGAAACATTGCAGCAGGTAGTGGATCTTCAATGATAACAGCTATTGTAAATGATTGATAAAAAAAAAAGTTGAAATCTGTTAACTTGTGGAGACTTGGTCGTTGCTGAGCAAAAAAGTAATGATCTGGCACGTTCTCTAGATAGTTCACATTAGCAGCATTGTCTGCCATGAAATGAACTTCTTGGTTCATTTGTCTACAACTCCTTGGAAAATTATTTGACATACCGAGTGCAAATACATTGCTAGTTTTTGAGACTTTTCTGCATGGCTGGGGAGCTCTAACAACATACATTTTATAGCTGACAACCATTTTTTCTCAATTGGTTTTCTGAGGTGTCACTACTTGCAAGTCCCATTTCTGGAATTGAGCTTCTCCTCAGCTGAGAATCTCAAACAAGGATGTAACAAGCAATAAATGACATGGCATACTATTGTAACGGGTAGTGCAAAACTTTTGAGCCCTGTGGAGCAAACAAGGTTTTGCCCAGCAGTCTACTCTGCTCTTCAGCCTGGACCACAGAATGATGTTCCCTTGCGATACAATCATGTGAAAGGTCCTCCATAGGCTGTAGTGAGATCACATTACAGACATGTTGGGGGACTAACTGAGGACAGAGGGACAAATAGAAGCCTCACATTCTGAAATCCTGATGCATCATTTTTGCCCTATAAACTAACATGGTTTCATAATATCACTGTACTATGTGTTTTATGGTACTGCACATCTCAACTGAGATCTTTAGTCTGAGAATGTAATCATTGTCTGTGCCCAAAACAATCTTATGCTAGATTGTGACAGTGACAAGTTAAAGCAGAATGTCTCTCATCAGGGATAGTCGGGGCTGCCAGATAGTATACAGAGAAACTGTCCCCCTTCCTGCAGTGTGGAAGCTTTATGAAAAATCAGGGAAACCCAAAACCAAAAAAGGAACTCTCAGATGCCTGGGGTATTATTGAACAATTCTTATTTTCTTCAAACACAAGGCTTATGAACTTCTAAAAAGGAAAAAATATAGTTAACTAAGGTTCTACTGTAACTTGAGGTGTTGGGGATTTTTGAGGAACTCTAAACAACATGAGACCGCAATCAATACAAAAGATGACGTGATTTGTCTGCTGTCTGGGCTAAATAGGTTTGAGCTACTCCTGCTGTTGGTGCATTGCCATTAACATTAGTGGGAATGTGTTCAGCACTCGTAGACATTTAAGCAGTGGTTTACAACAAATAACTGTGAATTTTCATATCCATCAACAGGCTGTAAATGGAATGATCTGAAATCCATGCAAACAAGAAGCAGAATATTGTATTTGAACTTGTATAAAATGTTTAGTAATTTACCCATTTAACTGCATTTTCCACAGTAATAATCTTCGAAAATTATTTATGTATTAAATACATATCTGGTGATGTTTCTTCTTTCCCCCTCTGACTTATGTTAACATGGTATTTTTTTTTAGTTACTGAAATAATTCTGCATTTTGTTCATAGAGCTCTAACAAACATTTATTATAGCTAGCAACAAGGTTTTTTTTGCCACAGCACATTAAAGATTCAGGACTAAACCTTAAGCTGGTGTAAGCAGATCTGGCTTCCAGTGAAGCCAATCTTTTAACGTTGTGAAGACTTTCAGTTGTAGCCAAGAGAAGAATAAGAAAGTCAATGTAGCTCTTGTACCCATCTTAGTGATCAGACCTGTAATTGCACCAGGAAACAGAGTGTTTTACAACTTCTTTTGTTTGGGCTAGAACAGATTATGAAAAATGTTTTTATGGCTGTACTACGTAGAGTGAGTTTGTGTGTATGGCTGGGGGAATGATGCAGAGCTAGGTGAAAACAATTTTAAAAGGGTACTTTAATTGAAACTAAGCAAAATAAAGTGGAAAATTATATATCCAAACAAACTTTGTATCCTATAAAGACATGGGTACATAAAGCACGCAAGCCTGCTCCTTATTAGATTATTTCAGGCCTTCACAAGCTGTTTGCTTACTCCAATAGCAACTTGTTGATAATAGGAAACCTTTTGTGAGAAACAGCCCGAAAAACAATGGAAAGCGTCAGATTTAGTAAAGTGTCTAAGGAAAGTCTTAAAATGACACCCACGCTACGAAGGGAAGACCAAATTTGCTTTTTCTGAAGGGAATTTGTGTTTGTCAGGAAGGGCTCCTGACGGCTTTGTTTCCAGGCCTTGATGTGTGACCAGGAGCCTCCAGGCCTCCCATCACCCCTGGCCTTGTTCTGCCACCGTGCTGCCCACCCATACCGACACCGCAGGGGGAAGGGTTTCACAGGAGCCAGAATCAAAAGCAGAGGAAGGAAAAAAAGTGCTTTTCAGGGTCTGATGTGTGGGAATCAAATGAGAGGCCTAGCTCAAATCCGGTCGCCAGGCAACCATAGTGATATGCTGAGGGAATATCATTAAAGTTGGAAACTAAGCAGTTGCTCTGAATTAGCAAACCTGACCGCCGTGTGGATGATGCACCAGAGCTACCTCAGACTCCGAGCTCCATTTCTGCACGTAGAGGAGGGGAAAAAGCAGCTGATTCGTGGAGTTTTTCATAAAAAAAGACAATGGCTGTCCAGACATGGAGTTGGTGGTGAAATATGGTAACTGCCAGGGTTGCAGCTGGCCCTCTGACACAAGATTAATAAGTTGCCGTTTCCTAGCCGACCACAACCTAGTGGGAACTATCCGGCATTTTTCCATGAATTGTGGGTAACAGCCTTCCCGCAAGCTGGCCTACTTTACTGCTTTGCTTTCTGCAGATCGCCAAAAGTGCAGTAAACATCTGTGGCTGCAATGAGGTCAGCAGAGAAGGTGTCCGGCAGCCGCCACCTGAGCTGGCCCAACCTGTCCCCTTGCACAAAACCCAGGGCTGGCTTTAAACTGGGGTGCCATCCACAGAGCGGCAGCTGTGGCTGTTGGTTAAGCACTTCACAAAGTTTTGCTGCAGTGGAGTGAGGAGGGGGTGGCGGGGGACTGGGTTAGAAAATGACAATGTGACAAGAGAGAGGGAGCAAACCTATTGAATTAGATTTAGGCTGCACTGAATATTATCACTGACATGAACAAGCAAAGCTTATCTGCTCTTTCCTTCTTGAAAGATTGAATGAAATTGAATTGCCAACCTCTGTATTTTACCACCGTTTGGCTGCAGTGGCTCAGAGGCATACATGATCGCATAAAAGGAAGCCAGGTTGAGTCAAACTGCAAAGCGTATGTACGCGTTTCTGACAGCAACATCTCAAACATAGTGTGACATGGCATAACATTTGAAGGTAATTTGATTACAGGCACTGTGTAATGCAAACCAGACTTTCCCCAAACACATTAATTTTTTTATCACAATAGCTCAAGTTTGGTATATTTTAAAGGTATCTACCTTCAAGCTACATTTTCTATTATATTAAAGCACTGTAATGTAATTGTGTATTTGCCCCCAAATTATAAAGAGCTAAAAGATCAGTGAATGCACTGGCTTCTGTCTTTCTAGGTTTAATTTTACACGATAATATTATGAAACTCTTTCTTTGTAATATGTTAGAAGAAGATAACTTGAATGTTTCTTTAGTTGTGGAAATTTGCAAAGAACAAATTGCAACTCAAGTTTATAGATATTTCTGGATAGGAAAAAAGTGAATGCATTTGTAAATGCATTCTTTAAGCTTTTGTATGGTCAATTTATTAATTTATGGTCACATGCAGCTGAGTTGCAATTAATTTTAGAAAATAATTTTGTTGGTATGTAGGTAGGACCTTTCACATTCACTCTCTGAATGTGCAAGTGCAAAATTTGTGCTTTCTGTATCTGGGTTTTCTTCTCTCCTTTGCAACGCTGGTGAAACGGTTTCTCCAGTCTTATACGGTACATTCAGATTCATAAATGAAAAAGGTCACAAAGCAGCTAAATTTGAATGATAAAGTCAGCCTGGGGAGAATATTCTTAAATTTTGAGCTTCTATTTTTAGAAATTGCTTTGTGGAGCAATATTATTCTGATGATTCAGAGCTAATGAAACTATAAGTGGTGACAGAGTTCTGCTGGTAGGACCCGTCTCCCAAGATGGAACACAGCATAGCTCCTCACATCCAATATCTCTCAGATATCAACCAGAAGAATAAGCATTGGCAGGTGGTTGCCATCAATGTACTATATAACTGGCAACCAGAAACCAGTCTGATTTGAGGCAGTATTGATGTGTCTTATTCTGTGGAATAGGAGAAGCTGATGAGAAGTGGAGAGACTGTATGGCACAGTTAGTTGAAGTTTGATAAACCCAGTGAGTACAGAATGCAAAGCCAGATTTGAAGTGAAGCAGAGATGAGTATAACCAGGGAGAAGCTCAGATGATAAGAACCCCAGGTGAGAGCATAGCCTAAATATGTAGTAATTCACCTTTACTAAAAGGGCAAGGTTTGGTGGAGAAGCGGTATCTTGTCCTGCATCTGTGCTATGGCTGAAAAAAAACGTTCTAGTACCAATCAGCCATGATTATTCCTTCCCAGTGTATGATGCCAAGGCCTCCTTTTTTGACATGTGTGAGTTGTAAATGAGTGAAACATTTCCCCATTTGTATTAAAGAGGAACTGAAACCATAAACGCAAGTGAAAGCTTATATGTGGTGAACATTTCCTGCACCTCAACTGGTCTACCACAATCTTACATACATGCTTTAGCTCCTGAAAAATGTGAAATAATTCATGTTGGCTAGCCCTCTGTTCTGAATGAGAGGAATTAGCTAATTCCAGTTACCTGAGCTGCAAACTTAAGGCACATGCACAGACAGTTACCATGAATCAGAGGTCGTGCAATAACCTCTCTGTATGTGAACATCCCAAGTTTATGTGAACCAATCCCACTCAGTCATAATGAAAGAGGACAAGTTGCCTTCGGCTCTGCAGCCACAGACACATTAGCGCTGTTTGCTGCCTCTGCATCTTTTTTGGGTCAGTGTAGCTTTTGCTCTTTCTGTGGTTCTTCATATAATCTCCAGTGCTTTCAGAAAACACACATTTCTCTTGTGAGATTTACCTGGCCTGGAGTGAGGAGAGAAGCTTAACAACATGAGTCCCTTTTATTTGTAAGAACATTCCTCTCACGATCTCTGCCTGTCACAGAAATGAGGATTAAATGCAGCTCTGTTTCTTGTACATATTCCTCTCATATGTCCCAGTGATTCTGGACCCTGTGGATAGTTAGAAAACATTTTCCACAGCCTGAATATTATAGCTTTTCAATCAGTAATATCTGTCATTATTTATGGCTACAAAAATATTCCTAATTTGACAATTAATATTTACTTATATTCTATTTGAATTATACAGAACTACCAGGTTTTAGGTATTTTAATGGTTAAGTGAAGGGACATTAATTAACAGTTACACTACTTCATGTTTACTATGCTGTGGATCTACTTTTGAACAAGAAATAAATATATTTTCCTGAATTGGTTTAGCATTACTGTTTGCATTCTTTCAACCAATCACCCCCCATGCTTCTCTGTGTGGTCTTATATGATCTCTTCACCCTTGCTGCTCCTTGACATAGCTGGCCATTGCTATCACAGAAGCGTTGTAGTGTTTTCCACTGATTGCTCTGCAGCTTTTTGGTTTCACTGGTTCCTGTCAGCTGTCACCTGACTGACTGTGGTCCACTGGAAGAAACAGCTCTCCTTAAATGGGGCTGAGAAGTAAACAGCCTCTCTTCCTCCCAGTACCAGCTCTTCAGGTGTGAGGGCAGAGCTGGTTGTGCAGAGGAAGAAGTGGCTTGCCACTTTATGGAAGTTTCAATTATTGCAGTGTTAACTCAGACCCACTTCCTAGCCACATGACAGCAACTTGCTGCTCAGCTTTAAAAATCAACAGTGCGTTTGCATCCATGCCTGTCTGCCTTGCCGTATGGCAGAAGAAGAGGAAAGGGTGAGGTGCAGGGAGCTCAGTAGTTCTTGACGTTAATGAGAAACCAATGTGATCTCCTCTGAGTGTTCTTCAATAAGTGATGAATGGGACATGTAAGCACAAGAGCACATCTTCTTCTTACCCATGTGTACATTTCTTGATATCAGGTGTCTGTATTACTACTCCTTCCATTGTAACCTGGGACTGTGATTGTGAACTGAATGTTCTTTATCTATTTAATAGTCTTATATAATTGAGTATCTGGAAAAGTAGAGTAGCCTGGTCAAGAAACATCATCCTCCTGTAATTCTGAACTGATGTGGTTCATCCTGGGGGGTTGAATTTGAATCATGTTTTTGTTTTGAATAAAGAATCACAGCAGTGCTTTGGGTACTGCTCTGAATCTGTAGTGGGGGTATGCAGAGTGCACTGTTTAGTACTGTATGAAATAGTGTGAATAGCATAAGATCTTTTTAATCAGATACTTTCTGATAGAAAGTACTTTCTGGTTTTCATTAGTTCCAAGGGTTTTCTGTGAAGAGTATATGAAATCAGTTCCAGGATGTCTAAAGTCTCCTGCCTGTACTAATATTTCTACCACAGCCCACGACTGCCAAGTCTGGAGCTGAAAATTTCTCCAGATGATCTTTGTCCCCTTGAATTATTTTGTTCAGATTTTTAAGTGCCCCATAAAAAAATTTAATTGATTAACAAATAAATTAAAAACCCAAACAACCTATGTCAAAAGTGTTGTCACTTTGCAAAAGCCAACTTTTGAGACAAAAAGAGTGGGTATTAGGCAAAAGAGAGCTGTTGAATTGGCTAATTGATTTTTATCTATGCAGCATATATTTTTAATATAAATTTTAACACCCACTTCCCCAGATCAAGTATATGACAAGAACATGGTACTGCAGAAGAGCTGTTCTAGGTTTAAGGAGCAGTTACTGGACACCTAGTTAAGAGGAATTGTCTCATGATCAGCTTGCCATTTTCCTACTGCTACTGTTACGGTAAATGGCTAGTTCCCTGTGCCCTTGTTTTTCTTGGCCACAGCTGCAGTATGCCTTGGACCAGCAAGTTTGGTCAGTTAGTAGATGCGATTGAGCTCTTATGGTTTGTTTTCTGCTTGGCTGTCAGCTGGTGGCAAAGGACCAAATCCTAACAACTATAATGGCTGAGCAGCTGGGTCTGCGTGCATGACATCTTAAAAATTACTTACATACTTGTCCTTTCATTGCAGTATGTTGATAATTTCATATTTGACTGTCGTGGTGGCAGAAGTGAGATTAACATCCTCAGGGAATAGTGAGGGCTGAGGTTTTCTCCTGTTTTATTTTCATGTTCCTGAGTAGGGCAAAGACTGAAGTAAATGTTCTCTCTAATTCAAAAATAGTTGAAAACTTTTTTTTTTAATTATAACTATGAAGGTTTGAAAGGGTTTCTTTTGGTTATTGCTCTCATCTATGATTTTCCTTTAAGAAATGCTAGACTTCTCAAATCATCTGTGTCCTGGACAAGCTGGGACTAAATTCTGCTTGTTGGATTGCTGTAGACTATTATCAAGGAGAAAGACAAATTTGCCTTTGAGGTAGAATTTAGACATCATAAAATCAGTAATGAACAGGAGAGAGAACTGTTTGCTAGTACATGAAAATTAAAAATGTTGTATGCAACAATACTGGAAGTTTGTTTTTGAAGTTGGTAGAAGTGGAGTGAAAATCTAGGTAGTGAGATTATTTGTGTAAAACTAACAAATACAATAAGGTAGCCTGTGCAACTTTCCTTGTGCAAGAAAAGATATCCTTTATGTTTAATTTTATTTTAGGCAAGCAAGTGGTTTTGCTGTCAGCACCACTTGTAGCAGTATAATGAAAATGAATAATTTTAAACAAACCCTCAGATACTCTTTACTTTGTGTTAGGATTATGCAACTGAGAGAGAATATTAACTTCTTAACAGAAAAGCAATATGTGACATTCTGTCTGTCAGCACTGGTGAAGTGGAATATACAAGCTTATTTAAAATTATTATGGAGTTTTACTTCACATAGTGATACAATAATAAAGGAAAAAGAAATGGCTTGAAGCTTGGAGTATATTGAACCTAAGTCATCTACAAAAAGGGGTATTATAGAATCAGTGAGGAAGAATGATTCTTCCACACACAGGCTGTGATGAATAACACACCTTAATATGTGATTCCTATAATTTATTCTTGATGTTGTAGAAGTGGACACTGAGGAATAATCTGACTAAGACAGGTAAGCATAAGACATTAGTCATGTGTAAATTGGGAATGATAAGGGACAGTATGGAGATATGTATTCTTTTTCCAGTAGTGAAGGATTAATGGGGCTACACTTAAGCAGCATGGAGGAATTTTAAAAAAACACTGACCTAAATGATAGAAGAGATTGGACAATGCTGAAGACTTTAGAAAATCCCACTGCTTTCTGTGCACATATTCTCAAATCCTTAACTATATGCTAAATCAGCCCTTCCAATTTTAAAAATTATTAATGACTCATTTAACAGACTAGATTGAAAACCCTTCAAAATCTGTGAAAGGAGTCCTGATGATTTCAGAAAGCTTTGGATCAGTTTAGGAATTAATTTTGTTTTGGAAGGACATGTATATTTTGTGTTGGGCAAAGGACATTAGAACTGGATGTGTTGATTGGTACTGATTACACTTTTTACCTTTACGGCATTCAGGGCAGAATTCATATTGCTATGGCATTTAAAATAACAGTAGAGATTTTCTGAGATATACATACATGTTACATTCAGCAGTTTTCCACCCCACACAGTCTTTATAATTTTTTTCACTACTGCAGATATTGAAGGACACGCAATCTTAGACATTCCTTCAGGTAGATAGATAATGTTGAGGCTGTACTAAAAGTTAGCTTCAGGAAATTTATTTTATGGGTCACTATGTTTCAGTTCAGTGCAACATAACTGTCTATAACTTAATTTCTTTTCCTGTTTCTTTTTGATTTTATTACGATCAATTGCAATGTGGGTGGAGGGAAGAGAGAAACTAGGAAAAAGTCTGCAGTATTGTCATGTGCAGCAATCACCTGCTTCTGCCTGATGAGTCCCAAGCTTGCCCTTGGCTTCATGGGATACTTCCAAAAGAATACAAATGAACCTGTTGTTATTCTTGGTTTTGCTACCTATGAAATTTGATATCGAGCTGGAAGGGATCCAGCTTCATCTAATCCAACAGGTAAACTATGATGCTACTTAGGTGAACTTTGGAAAAGGCTGTGGGTAGAACCAGGGTCTGCCAAAACCTCTCCCTGCTCCAGTCTCTACAGATAAAGAATCAGCTTCTGTAGCAGTGCCTCGTAAAAATCTCTGTGCCTACTTGGCTCACATGTGAAGCACAGATGCTTAATATTGACTAGATGCATTTGTTTGTATTGGAATTATGTTACTGTGTGTTCATGCAACTTCACCAAAAGATAGATATTTTCCTCCTTGTGTTGTGTTTAAATATTTTTCAGCTAGTAATCTCATAATACTCTTGACAAAAGGAAATAATTTCATAGCAGAATAGACACATCCTGGAGGTATCATGTCTTACATGAAGACTGGTTCTTCAATAGTGCTGCAGTGGAATTCAGTTTTGCTAACAAAGCAGAATGTGCCCATGATATTAATGTAGTGTGATCAGCCACTTGATGAGGGAATAATTCATAGGTATCCACTAAAAAGGCTTTGACTGAGCTTTGCTCACCCTTCTAAAGGAAGACTGGATGGTTGTTTTGGGGTTCAGTCCTGGCACTTCTGAAGGCATGAGGATTATATTGTCTCTTTGAGGAGTATAACAATGAGATCGCTGCCTCTTCCTGACAGGGCCTGTGCTATGCCTCTGTTAGAAAGCAGAGCTCAGAGGTCTACCAAAAAGCCCACTGTGCCTGGAAATATCAGACAATGAAAAACTGAATTAATAGAAACTGACACAGTTTTACTGTAGCAGCATGTTTTTCCTTGCTTAAATATATTTTTCCTTCTCTCATCCACAGATTACTTGGTGCTTTTTTTAGAAACAGGAAAGTTGCAAAACCAAAACAAAAGCCCTAAAGATATTGTGTTAAGGGATTTTTTCCCCCCTTTAATTCTGTGTTTAAAAGAAAAGATATCACATGAAATGTCAGACAGGCAGAAGCACGGCTAGCAGTGTTAAGAAAATGGTTCTCTGACAAAACAAGCCAGGTTGATTTGAACATGCAGACCTGCTTGCAAACCCAAACTAGAATTGTCCAAATTTTGGCAGTGTTTGGATTCTGCTTTTTTTGGTTGATCTTGTATTGGTGCATGAATTAATAACCAAATTTGTACCTACATCTGTCTTTCCACACAAAACACTTGGGTTGCTATAGTTTGACTTTGGATTGCAAAGTATCTCACTTGTGTATTATAGATAGTGGTTGGTTTTTTTATTCCAGAAACATATTTGCTGCAGCTGAATACTTAGTCGCTGGGCTTGAGACTGCCATTTTGAGATGCAGGCCCAGGCAAGGGGAATTTAATCAATTTTCAGGGCTCAGCCAAAACCTTCTCAGGTGAAACTCCAAATCCTCTGACATCCAGTGATGTTTTGCTGTCGGCTTCAGTCTGGCTAGATTTTTCCCTGTCTCATATTCTTGGGCTGCCCAAACAGCTGCATACATAGAAAGGGAGGAGGCAAAGGCTCCCTTTCATGTTTTGGATTTTGTGCGTTTCTAAGGCGTGTTCTCAGCCTGGATTAAGTGAGTTATGAACTGTTGTACAACACAGGATGTCTGTGGCACCACGTGTGGAGGATCTGTCCTCAGATCTCCTGCTTTCCATCTCCAGCAACCCCCTGCAAACAGAGTCTGAAAGTCAGGCAACATCCACCAGTCAGAAGAGACAGGGAATCCTGTAGCAACAGCAGTAGTAGAGCAATTATGGTAAGCCTTTAACTAGCTACAGAGTGAACATTTTACATTCCTAAATCTGCCATAATGCAAAATAATCTGTTTATATTAGGAAAGACATTGCATTCTTATCACTCATCCCTTCCCAGGCTTGTCTGCACAGGGCTAGGTTTCTGTAACTCATAATAGGAAAACACACACTTGCCAAAACCTTGGGACTCGGCTTCTTTTTTTAATATTATCCCAGTTACACTTTCTTCATAGCCAAAGGGTCTGTTATTGCTCCTATAATGAAGAATCATAGTGAGATGTTATGGAGTTTGGTGCTCATCCCACAGGCCACAGGATCCCCTCTCAGCTGCTGGACTCTCTTCTCAATTAATACATCTGGCCTTGAAACTGTTTTCCTCAGTAGAGTTCAGACATTCTGGCCCCACAGGCAACCTGCTAACTCTGTTTTGCTGCCATTTTTTGTACAGCTTACAAGCACCTTTTGTTGATGTCTGTTGCTTTCTGACATAGGATGCCTCAAAGTCTTAAACACCTCTGTCTTTCACCCAGACTTGTTTAAATGAGACCATTTTAGTAGGTTACCATTCCATCTGATTGATATTGTAAGCAGATCAGTTTTAATAATTTCAGTAAACTGTTTTTTAAATTAAATTTAGCAATAATGTTTCACTAATGGAGAACCCACAGAATTCCAAGGACTGTGCAGGAATTTAGTGGGGCTTAACAATCTTGGTCTTGCCTCTACCTGCTAGATATTTGGATGAACCACATGGCTGAAAAAAAAACAACAACCAAAGCCAGCCCCCTTGCTGTTTAATTTCAGTATAACTTTCTAATATAATAATTGCATTACTTGCTGGCCTTTATATGAAGCAGGGCAATAAATGCATGAATAACTTTATGCATGTGACTAGCTCCACTGAAGGGTTAATTTTTTGTGCATTGTTAAGTTCTCTGTATGCGATAGCCATTCTGAAGCCCAATTGCGCATTCCTGAGCAGCCAAATTTCCCCTGGAAGTCAGTGGGAAGTTTTCAGGTGCATAGCAAGGGACTACAAAGCAGAGACTTTCTTGAGAAACAGGGGTTCCATAATTTTCAAGCTAAAACCTAGTCACCTTTAAAGCAACCTCTACACTCTCAGCCAGAATCATTGAAAGAAAACCTTCATTTGTATTATCCTCTAACACTGAGTGGAACAAGGATTGCATACCCATCAAATAAAATACTTAAAAAAAAATTCCCTAAACATGAAATGTTTAAACCTTTTTTGCACCTTACATTCAGTGAGGAACTTTTATTTTAATAAAAGCAGTGATGCAGTTATCACAGGCTATTGCAAGTAGCTTTTCTTTGGGAGAAAAGCGTATTTCCCTTATATTTCTTTCTCTTTTTTACTCATGTGATTTTCAGTTTCAGCTCTTCCCCTAACCTCATTTGGGCAGGGTGCCTTTGAGCAATACTGAATACAGAAAGGAAGTAGTCCAAGTGTAAGTTTCCTTTGCCTTATGCCCTATATTATTCCTTATTTGTTGTGCTAATTCAGCAGTATAATTCCCAAATACAGCCTTCTTGAATTGTTTTGAGAACTGCAAACTCAGTGCAGACTATTTTTAATGAGCTCCATAGCCTAAAGAGTTAAAACTTTAGTGAAAGCTTCATGTACTAACCGTTTAACAATGTGCCCGACTATTGAATTCCCCCTACTATTAAAAAAAAAAAAAAAGTTTCTGCTATGTGATTAAAATTGTTTCTCAAACCATAAAGCAGTCCGTGCAGTGTGTGCAAGTTAAACAACCGGGAAGGATACTCTTGTCCTTTGTCCTTGGTGCCTTTTTGGTGATGATGTGGTAGTGCCCTCTAGTGAAAAATCGCGACAAGTATTTCGTAGGTCACAACGCAGGACTTTGTTCCAGTTTCTGACTATTCTTTATTATAGACTCTATTTTGGAACAAAATGAGTTTACGCCTAAATATTTCCAAAGCTAACAGCTATTGAAGGCTTACAGCCCCCCCAAAATACCTCTTCCAATACTTTTCAGAATTAATGGGTGGTTTTTGTTTTTGTTTTTTTTCACCTTTCAACTACTGTATTAACAAATGAGCTGTGGTTAAACATTTCAAAGAGGCAGAATTTTTATTTTTGCTCTTATGCGTTACTTGTGCCAGCAGGGTTTTGCATGGCTGAAGCCTTACAAAGTCAGTAGCTGGAAGCTCCATCCAATTCCCAGGGAATGCAGTACCCAAGCTCTCATTAGACTTCCACAGGAGAAGGATTGGGTTCACTGAGTAGTCATACAAAATTAAAAGATAAATATTCAGTCTGAAATGTTACTGAAACTTTTAGCTTCCTCTGCTATGGTCTTTGTGACTGTAACAATAACATATTAGAATATGATCAAACTGGTGGCGCACTGTGTTTAGACCTTGAGTTCCCTTTTGGCATTTTTCTGTACCAATAAAATCAGTGACCTATAGTTTACCTACAAAGTACAGGGGGGTTTGTGCATGCTGTAGTACACACTGTTAATACGGCATATTTTTTCCATGCATTCTGTAATGAGAGTAGGCCTACTGCTGTTAATTCTGTAGGTTGTGGTCAGAGTACTCCTGCTGTTACTGTTACTTGTATTGAAATGGGACTAAGGAGCCTCACTCAGAGCCAAATGTGCTTGGTGCTCTACAAATAAGGAGAAAAAAAAAATCAGAGACTAGAAAGTCTCTCTCCTGAATATTTTGTTTCATTCAAATATCACCTTCCTTAACCATAAACAAACAAAAAGACATCCTGTTAACTGACACATTAAAGAGGTCAGATCCTGTATTTCTTCTGTGATGGGGAGGGGGGCGAAAGGAGAAGTGATGCTATTGACCTATATAAATGCTATTCAAAGTGAGCAAAAGTTAGCCTAAGAAAAGCTGAAATGTTCTGCGTGATCCTCTTCACATGGAAAGGTCAGGAGGTGGGGAGAGAAAATCAGGAGAAAAAGATGTGATTAAAATGAGGTTTTATTTTTGTTTCAGGTTATGGGAGTGGAAATGATTGAACATTTTAGACATGAGAGCAGAGTAAGAGACATATCCCTCAGTGCCAGGGTTATCCATGTAACCCAAAGACCCTTTTTATTTAAAAACCTATTGCTTGTGATCTTTTCCAAAGGAGGAATCAATAAATGTCTACCAAAGTTGCTCTTTTGGTCAAAATAATAAATGAAATGAGGAAGTGCTATAAATTGGTAGCAACCAGCATAGTGATCCTGGAATTCAACAAGAAAACTAATAAGAGCAAAGCAACACTGATATCTTACTAGCTCTGCAGTTGCTGCTGACATTCTCAGAAATGATCCAAATATTTGGCATGGAATTTAAAAAAAGAACAGTTGTTTTTCATTGCTTTTGTTGCCCTCATTGGAACTAAATTAAAAAAAAAAAGACCAAACAATAAGTCCTCTGGTCCTCCATCAATTTCTGTAGTTTGAATCTCCAGTGAGCCATTGATCACCAGTGTCTGTACCTCACAGTGTTTAGAGTCAGCCCTGACACCTGCTTGCATTGAAGGCTTCCTGCAACACTGAAGATGTGAGCAAGAACAAGTATCCTCCAGTACCCTCTTGCACTCAGGGAACCCTGTTAAGGCTTGTACACTGCTCCTGAGTTAGGAAAGATCCTGGTGCTCCATGGGAGCCCTGAATCTGTGCTACCAACAAATCCAGTGAAGGCCAAGGCACATAATTTTCCAGTGCACCAGTGCCTGGTGTAATAAATGCAAACTGTTTGTGTTTCCCAGGGGTTACAATACCTTAGCTAACTTCTGGGAAAATCATGCTGATTTTCATACTGAAGATATAGGTCCCAAAATTATATAGGTTTCTTTTTATTTCTTTACTCTTTCAACTTTTTGAAAAGCAGCCTGTATTTCCAGCCAGGCTTTCGTTTAAAATAACCCTCATTCAAAACCTCACCTTGTAACTTTATGCCAGTGGTAACTCTTACCTGCCATACTAGCCGTAGGCCCTTGTAACACTTGACATCATCTTTTGGACAGGTTACAGAGCCTATTGAGGTGGTTGTTAGAAGCAGATTTACTCTGCAATGTGGAGCCAAGCACAGAAGAAAATTAGTGCATTTATCTGTCAGCATTAGGGTAGATTATCAATCCAGCACACTAGTCACAGGATCTGGTTTTTCTTTCTCTGGGGAAGTGAAATTGATATAGTGGTAGGCAGTAAAGGTGTCAGTTATAAACAGGACATTAGCATGAGAAAGTAGGCAAATGGCTAATTTTAGGCAACAGTCTTTTTTCAAATTGAAGTATAGGCTTGAAGGGTGCAGTTTTATTCCTCATAGACTTCCTAAAAAGAATTTGAAAACTCAGTCCTTCAAATCTGTTAGCTTTGTTTGTCCTTCAAAGAAAATGGTTGATTCTGGGGAAAAAAAAAAGAAAAAGTAGGAAAAACCCCTCTCTCTTTTCTTGAAAACAGTTGTGGTAGTGAATTTAAAGATTCTGCAAAAACCACAAAGTACTATCAAGCTGTAAGGTTTGAACAGGCAAGCTTCTGTATAACACTGAGCGAATAATTCGGAGTAAATTATTTACTGTGAAAATTAACTTATTTTCCTGGTCACACTTTGTCCATGAGCAGATTACAACTTCTTCAATGAGTAAGACAGCAATAGCACCCAGATGTCCTTACCATAAATCCCTGTTTGTTAAATGCCGAACAAACACCCTTCCTGAAGTACTCCTGCCATTACATACTCACACAGGTGCCAAACACTGCTCGCTGCCTTTTCATTCTCTGGGTGGCTTATAAAGACTTTATTCTAAGGAACAGCAGACTGACCTTGGGAATTGCTGTGGTTTAGGTTTTTTGCCATACCTGCAAAGCATTCTATTACCAATCCCAACCAACTCATTGCTATTCCCATTATCCACTCACACATAAACATGCCTTGTGAAAAAATAAGACAGTTGCTCCCTGCAATTACATTCCACTGTTTATGGATGAGTATGAACTGCATGAGCTTGGAGTTTATATAAGGAAGTACAAATAGTAATACTTTGTCCCTAAACCTCCTTTTCGGCCCTAAAAATGATCCTAAATGCTTTTAGGTTTTTGGCCATCATATATGGGATATATTTTGGATAATTTTTTGGTGAGTCCTGGTAGAATGGCTGCTGACAAGTGCTGCTTAGCAGCAGCACTGCCAAAACCAGTAGGTTTCCATGAGTTGACAGGGGCTGCAGGAGTCAGCTGGTGACAGAGGCTGGGGTTGCACTAGCAAATGTGGTCTGCTGCCTGCCATGCTGTGGAGTAACCTATCCCATGTGCAAAGGTCTTGAGCAGAAATAAATTCTGTCTTAGAAAAGCAAAGTGGTGTTGAAGGTTTTGCTGTATTCCTAATATGAAGAAGCCCCTCAACAGGATTTGTAAACAAGGCTGTATTTTTCAAAATATATTTAAAAAAATCCCAAGAAGCTGAAAAAATTTCAGTGAGACTTTTCAGAGCATGATGATGGGTGCCTAATTCCTATGGAATTTCAAAGGGAGCTGGGGCCTTTGCTACCTTTGTCCTTCTGCCTTATCCAATTTTATAGGAAAGCTAAAATTCATCTATATACTTTTAGGTCTGTTCAGTTTATAAATGCGTGTTCTGATTGTTGGTACTATAGTTCTGAGTAAAATGTGAGTCTCAAGAAATGCCTCTTAATCTCAACAGTGAATATATTTTGAGAAAGCCGTTTCCATTGCTGTCTTAAATACTTAAGGACTTTCCTGTATGGACTATATCACCCCTTGTCTGTGCTGGTTTAATATTTGCTACATGAAAGTGCCTGAATTCGTGCATGCCCCTCAAGAGTACATGTGGCACCTAAACCTGGTTTATCCTGGCTATATTAATAGCTTGCTATTAATATGAAGCAGGAACAAATTAATGTTTAAATTTCTTCCATAATTGTGCATGAAAAATCATTGATCCTTGTTTTGTTTTTTTCACTACTGGTACAAGTGGTCTTGTTTCACCAGTTGACATTAGTTACGTATAACAGAGTGGCATGACCAGGCCTCTGCTTCTGTAGGTCTCTGCAAGAAAAAATGTTTTCCTTTAAATCTACATTTTCCACAAACAGTGCCATAAGAATGTATTTTCATGACCCATTTTCCACCATATTCCTGATGGTGAAGAGTACAGAACACGAATGTTTTTATGAGGGAAATACTTGCTCTGCATGAGGTAGCAGTGGTGTAGCATGTGATGCCCATGCTCCTCTTGCTGGGGCTGTTGCCCACTCACCACCTGCTCTCTGTCTTCCCAGCAAATTGAAAACTTCCCAGCAAACTGAGAACTGTATTGCCTCTGCTGCAAATTCAGAGCTTTATACTGTATTGCTTGTGTTGCATGCAAATGTTGTTTCACAGGCTGATTATCCTTTTCCTTCTCCTCCAGCAGGTGAATTGGGCTGTGATGTGTGGACATGCATGGGTCAATGTTGCGCTGCTTGTAGGTATAATTTCTGGTTTGTGGGTCTGTCCAGAGGTGTGTATGCCCTAAAATGACTGCTGCTGAAGAGTTAGTGGGGAGGCTGAGTTGCCTTGTCATCTGAGGCCAATTCCTGGAAACAGCTAGTGAGAGCAAAAAGCTGCAGATCAGGTAGAAAACGGAGAGGGAGAACCTGTGGCATGGAAATGGAGATGCTGCCTACAGCAGAAGGGGGGAAGGAAGTATGAAGGACTGGAAATAATGAATTTAATTTCCTTCTAGCTGGGGTGCTTAGGTTTAATTGCAGAAGAGCAAGTTTGTTTCCCTATGTTTAGATTCCCTATGTTTAGATTCCAGGTGGGCCACTGTGTCTCTGCAGGCAGGCAGTAGAGGGTCTTAATTCCTGGGCAGGTGGCTCCAGCCAGGCTGTTGAGGATAAACAGGTCAATGGGCCACATATGAATGCACCCATGGAATGCCTCAGCCCTTCAGGAGTGTCCTGCTTCAGTGGAGGTTTCCTGTGCTTTGTTATATTCTTATTATGAAGGCTCCCCAATTTGGATACATGTCCCTACAGATGCAGCTTGTTGATGCTGGAAAATAGCCTGAGGCAAACCATGTCTGCTATAACTTCTTATTTCTATGGGAATTCCCTATCTGTTAGGCTGCTCCTGAGCTCAGGCGCCATGTACGTGTTTGGGCAGAGGTAGAGATTCAGACTTTTACTTTCAGGGCCTTGGGAAATCTTCTGGACATCAGCAGACTCTTACAACTCATGAAGACCTTTTAACATTAATTTCTGTGCCAGAGGAGTAACATTGAGTACTACCAGGATTTCCATAGTTCTACAATTGGGAAGGGTGCTGCTTTGAAGGAAGGAGTTGTCTCTGCTTTTAAAATTAGTATAGACAAATTAATTTGATGCATGACTTTGACAGGTAAAAGACTACAGAGCTGGTAAAGGGTAACAAGATCTCTGCCTGTTGTCTAATACTGCTGCAGTAAAACAAGAAGGGGAGCTGTCTTGATAAGGCACAATGAACCCTCTCCCTTTGGTGCTGTTTTGAGGTGGGGAAATGCCATCATGTTGTTGGCCAAGGTTTTTCAAATGGTTTGCTTTTGTTTTACGTGTAAGAAACACGCCTAAGGAAACAGTTTAAGAAGAATGAGTGCACAAATCTTAGTTTCTCTTCCTCACCTGATGAATCTGCTCAGTGTCTTTCACTGCCCCAGCAAAATCATGATGGCTAAAAAGCAAAATAAGGAGTCTGACAGCTTTACTCTCATCAACAAGCTGCCAGCAGAGTTGGTCCAAACTTTTTGGATTAAATTACTGCATTTTCATTGTCTTACATTGTGCTTTTCATAGGTAAATAATACATATATTTGGCAGCATCATTAAATAGGGAGCTAAACCAAAGTGGTTCTGCTACATCTTTTCCCCAGTGGGCAACTTGGGATCACTGCTGGAATCAAGGGCTTGGGAATTTCTTGCTGTGCTACATAACTGCAATGCAGTGAGTCACTGCCATCCATCAAACTGTGCCCTCAATCTCTAAAAATTCTGGAAGTGTTCCTTAATTTGTTTTTACTTGTTTTTCTTCATCAGGCAGTGAAAAGCAAGCTAGATCAATACCAGGAATAGATTCAGGGAACTCTTACCCAATTTGGCAAATTTTTTGCTCACTCCCTCTTAAATGAATTTATTTCCGTTAGAAAAGACTACTTGTGTGAGTAAGCTTTGCCCAATTGCAATACTAGCATTCATAATTTCAATGATGACAAATTTGAGAACAAAAAATCTCACATATTCCATCTGCTAAAGCACTATGTGGAATTTCTAGATAGTTGGAAAATCAAGCTGAAAAATTTCATCAGAAATTCTCTGTTGAATGCAAAGCGTAAATTTGAAAGATCGTAATATGATTGCAAAGGGCAGATCTAATGACCTAGAATTCTAAGACATGAATAAATTAGAATAGTAATTGACATAGAAAGTAGGCAGAACTCTAAGAAACTGTAGCATCTTTACTGAAGGTTCTGCAAGGTTCTGCTTTACTCACTGATAGTCCACTTGTGGTTTCAGTTTTCTCTGGTTTCAGGACTTTGCAGACCTGATTGCTAAAGCTAATAAAAAACTAGGGACTTAGGAAAATGTCCTTGTTCATTAGATATGGAGGGGAAGCAGGCTTGAAAAAAAAAACCAAAAACCAAACTAAAACACCCCATGAAAAACAAACATCTTGAAAAACTTCTTTATCCAACTTTCAAGTTAGACGAAACACATCAAAAAATTACATCTTTATTAACATGTTTCTTTCTCCCTGTCTCTGAACTTGAATTTTGCACCACCAGCATAGTAGGGCAGCTCATTTGTCTGCAGGTGCAAGGGAGGAAGGGGAGAAATGTAGCATTGCCCAAGAACCCTGAGGGATGATAGCTGTTGGAGGTACCATTTGTCCCTCCCTTCCAAATGGAAGGAATCTTCCACTCTGAACTGACATACAGGTAGTTGTGCTGATGACAGAGGCATGGGCTATAATGGTTTTACTGTGTAATATAACATACCAAGTGTCTATGGATCTGTAGATAGGACAATGTTTCTCGTAACAGTGAATGGCTAAAATTTCAGTAGTCTCCCATGGTTTTGCAAAGCTTGTAGACCTGGCCTGGTGGTGGATTTTGATTTATTGTATGAAGGGAGCTTATGAGCATTATATCAGATGCAAAATTTTGTGCAAGGGCTGATTACAGTAAAGTTGATGAGAGCAAATTCAAAGAGGAAGGAAGAAAACAGCTTTTCCTGCTTGCTGATTTTTTTTTTTGCTGTTTTCCTTTAGTATAGACGACAGGCAATCATTTACATGAATCTCTCCATTATAGACCAAAATAACAGTGCAGTTTTCATTAACAAAAAGACTACCTTTTCTTCTTCGTTTGTGTTGTCAAGATACTTTAGTTGAAACATACAGTGATTTCCAACACTTACCCTAGTTGTCACACTGAGAGTGAAATAATGGCTGACGTTAGGAAGATTATTTCTCAGAAATAAAATTACCTTTCACAACATATTTCTATCTAAGTGTAAGTGATGGAAAATCATAGATTCTATTTTCAAATTGAGAGAGAGAGAAAGATGAAAATGAAATCAACAGGATTTCCTTCCAGTCACACAAGTAGAGAATACAGACAAGCTAAAGATGCTGCCAAAAATCCAGTGGGACCATCTTCCCAGACCCATTTTTATTAATTGAGCTAGTTGATTGAGACAAGTGGAATTGTATGAAATGTTTTCTGCACAGAGTAAAGCGTGGAGGTTAATTAACTGGGATCCCAATCCTGCTGCCTCTGCTGTCAGCAACATGACTCATGTGGATATCATGAAGAGCTAAGACTGAGCCTTTACTCAGGTTTGTAAAGGAGCCTGTGAACTTTTTTCATGAATCTCTAGCCAAATTTGACAGAAATGGGGTCAGTTTAAGGTTTTCTGTAGAAACTGTGATGTTCCCAGAAATGTATGATTTCAGTCATAGTCTTGGTGAAACTTGGCTTCTCTGTGCATGGAGTTGAATTTGAATGGAGCTAAGGGAATCTGAAACTATGTGAATCGAAAGAAAAAATGCTCATGTGATCCCTGCTGAAGTACAACTGCCAAATTAAGACTGCCTATAAAAATGAGTTTCTAAAGAAAAATTGAAAGGGAATGTAGGCTAGTTTTGTAAGTACAATTTCATCTTCTGTCATCAGGCATGCATCCAGCATCCAGCATCCAGCAAATGAGTGGATTGTGACTTGGGCAATATGTTGCATAATTGTAAATGTAAATAAGTAAAAGAAATGGATTGGTGACTTCCCTTTTGCCTCTGAGTACGGATAGAACCAGGCCTTCAGGGGTGTTCATACAGTCCAAGGCAATAAAAATGGTGACTTTTCACTGCTCAGAAAATAAACCTGTTACTAAAATCAATCAAATAATGCTTTATTGAAATGTTCCCCCCCCCCCCCCCGATTTTAGCCCTCCAAAGATCTATTTTTAGATTTCTCTCTTTTCTGCCAGCATTGCTTCTGAGCCATTGTTGCCCTGAAGCAGCTGGCAGCAAATTGCAGCTAGGTTTGAAATGCACACAAACACACTTGTCTTCAGAGATTTTAGTTCTTATAGTGTTAACTGTGCCTTCCCTGCACTCCTTTCCCCCTGCCACTCCACCCCCACCTGCCACAAGTTCGACCCAGATCACATTAGAGTCCCAGAGCACAGGGAATGGTTCTCATCTATCAGTCACCAAGGTGGCAGACAGAACAGAGAAACAACAAGTCATTTGTACCTGATGAGGAGGACACTCCTGGGAAACAAACAGATGAGCCACCACATGAATCTGAGCTATTCTCTGAGGTAAACAGAACTGCATGAGAAACACACAAATTATCAGGGGCATCATGCTTAAATCACTTGCTTCAAGCTGCTGGGCAGACTGTGGGCCTGAAACTCTAGATTGTCCTAATATCTGATTGTGAGAAAGTTAACCCTCTAAAAGCATGAGGGGAGGGGGAGGAAATCCCAGACCCCAGACTTCTGGAGTGATGTTGTTCACCCTATAGCTCTGGCTCATTTTTGGTTGTCCACACCACCACAAATTGTCCTGGGAGGCAGCCTCATGCTGGTCATGGAGGCCATGGGCTGCAGGAGTTGTAAGCAACTATAAATGCAGTGGTTGTAAGCAAATGTTTGTGCATGTATGGCATACCTTGCTCTGCCTGCTCCAGTGTGTCTGAGGGGGTTACTCCACCTTAATTTTGTAAATGTTATCTCCTTCTGATTGAAGAGAATAATATAAACTGATTTTGTAGCAGGCCTAAGCGTTCTAGCAAGGTATGTGGGACAACTTCCAGGAAAGGAATCCAAGTCGTCACTGCAGTTTGCCGCTGTCTTTGAGATACCATTGCACTGAGTAGCTAGAGGCTGTGCAAAACTTCATGTCATGCCCATGTAGATAATATAATAATTTATCCCCATTTTATGACAAGAAATTGAAGTATAGAGAGATTTGGTGATCTGTCTGAAGTCATACAAGGATCCTATGCTGAAGTGAGGAGTTAAGCTGAGAGTTTTGAACCCTAGTCCAGCCCTTTTAATCACAAGGTCATTTTTCCATCCTGCTAGGCAGCAAAAAAAGAGGTTTGATTTGGTGCTTAATATTTAAAAAGAGATTCCCATGAATCCAAACAAAAGTGGCAAATAAGTGTAGTGGTTAAAACAAACTGGGGAAAAAAAAGATATCTTGCTGGAGCTGAGTTCATAAGTCTGGCAAGAAGAGGTGTCCTGTGATTAAGCCTGACTTTGAATGTAGGGCACTTTGGAGAGCCAGGTGATTTCTGAACACAACACTTAGCAAAAGTCTCTTGGTGGATTTACAGTAGTATAACTGAGAGGAGAGAAAGGCTCCAATTTGGACATTTTCTTTCATATTTTTGCTCCAGTGACAAGTATTGTTCCACTCCTTTTCTTTCTGTCGTTTCCCTTTTTCCTTGTTGCTCTATTGTGAAAGTGATTATCTTCTTTTGTGAAGTGATTACTGGTAACAAGTGATGCTCTTTGGGTAATATGTTAGGAATACCTTTTCACACTCGTGAATTATAAGATGGGAGGGATATTATGTTGTCGTTGTACTTTAACAATTTAACTTATGAAGTATCAGCAAATGCACCGTATTATTTCTAATTTTTTCTCTAAAGACTGGCACAATATAGAAATATGTAGTTCCATTCAGAAATGCAATCATATATGTTAAACAATTAAAAGAATGCTGATTCAATGGCTAAAAAAGATATTAAAGACATCAGCAAATTTGCACTGTGGTATCAACCCATTAGGTCTCTGAGAACATAAACTGAATCAGGACAGTTTGTCTGGGCAGGTAGAGAGACACATTCAGCCAGTTCCCTCTTGGAATCTGCAGGTGTGACTCCAGTGCCTTCATTAGAGTTGATTCATGAACACCAGGGAAAAATTTGGCTTCTACTGAGTAAAAGACTGTATTTGTGACTTAATGTTCTCTGTGAAATGTGTTGTTAAGCTTCCCTTTTTTTACATACTGTCTTGCTAAATAATTTATACTTATCTCCCTGACATATGAGAAAATCTTATAATTAATCTTTATGAAAGCATTTTCCATTGATTTTTTCCTTATCCAGAGTAGTGAACTCTTGAATATAGCCACATGAATGTCACCTTTTTATCATCAATGTTACTTTACTCCAGGCCAGTGAATGACATTTTCTGTACAGAGCAGAAACTATTAGCCAGCATTCATAGTGGAAGTGTCCATATTTTGGTAAACAGAAGCATATATTGGTTCATTATCAGATTAGAACGTAATTGAATGAATGAGTGTTATTTATAGGTGCTTTATTCTTGAGCTAAGGGAGATAGAAGAAAGAAGAGCAGTTTCTCTGACTGCAATTTGTTATCACAGCCATAGGGCATAAGAAATCAGTCAACGTGACAGTGGAATAGTTATTTAAGACAAAGATTTAACCCCATACAAAAATACACAGTTCCAAAAAGTTCTCCATTCTTGCATCATCGAGAACAGATGCTCCAGAACTGGCTTTTCTTAATTGCACACTCATCTGCTTTAAAACCTGTTTCTGCTAGTCTTTACTGGGTATTCAGTGTACCTCCTTAACATGTTATCCTACTCTTGGTCCACTTCATGGTATGATTTCCATGGATTTTTCTTTACAAATAATGTTTTAGTAAACATGTTCTCAAGAAATTGGAGGTGTGTTTCTAACAGGATGGACTATTAGTCAGGATGTACATGATGGAAACTCTGCATAATAGGAAAAAGGCTAGTTTGTTTAGTCCTCTTTCAATGTTGTGCATCTCTCTAATGCCATCTTCCCTGTCTGAGTCAGGGTATTGTGTCTTTCGCCTGTAAACTGTAGGGTCAAGTTGAGGTAAAACTTTAACGGGATGTGAAAGACGGTAGTTCAGCTCTCTGATGTGAACTTTTGTGTACAGTATCATTTAGAGGTCATGTTTTTCACTCCGTCTGATTTTCATATGTTGCTGCATTAAAAATTGAGATTCAACAACATTGCAAAACAGAGTGGCAGGCTGCTTGAAACTTTTATCAATAATGTATCCACTCATCTTTTCTTATTTCTTTCAAATACTCCCTTTGTTATTTTTAGCACAAAAGAGAGCACATCTAAATGCCAAACTCTGTAAAGGGGGAGAAACTTCACTCATTGCCACACTTAGCTAAACTGTCAAGCACGAAGCAGCTTTTTGCTTACATAGAGCTTTTCAGCTAAAGGTTTCCATTCCGTGAATGCTTATTTTCATATCAGCCAAGAGGAGCAATATATCAAAGCCCTCATTGACCAACAAGAGACATAATTGTATTATTCAAGGATCCTTCCAAAGCACTAGTCATGTCAGTAACATGACTAACTTTTCTTGGTGTTAGCTTATGCACAAAGTGTTGAGTAGTGGTCATGCTCACTGTGCTTGAGAAATTGCCAGGAGAGAGTGTTGTTTGAAATGCAAGAATAATCCCCTAAGCTCCTTAAAGTACGTGTAGAAATACTTTCCTGTCTTACCATTTTATTTTAACCAACTTAGGGACAGGCCTGACATATGATGTCTTCTTTTTGCTGCTTTTAGGGTAATTTGCTCTACAGAAAAATCAAAGGCTATAAGGCACACCTTATGCAGGTTGGTTTAGTGTGTGCCATTGAGTGATGACTGTTCAAGGGCAGATGGAGAGCCAGGAGAATTCAGGAGAGGAAGAATGATTTAGTGCTTAGAGCATGGGTATTGGTCCCCAGGGTTTAGCACTGCCAGTACTGCAGCAGTTTTTGTGTAAACCTGGGCCTTTCACTTGGCTTTGTGTCTTTTATGGGGGATAACACAATTTTCTCCCTTCTACATCCTGCTCCTGCAATTTGGTGACTTAAATAGAAACAGGCAAAGGAGAAATCACTCTTTATAATTTTCTCTGAGATATCTCTGCTGCAGTGCCTATTGGAAAGCTTGGTCATTATAACAGAGATTTCTCTGGTTTACAGCCTACATCACTTAAGATTCATCTCTCTTTGAGAAGGCTATCTTCAGTGCTGGCTGGGGCAAGGAGATGCAGATTTCTCTCTGCAAACTGTACCAGGTCCTCTCAATCTCTATCCAATGTGACTTTCTACAGCCAGAGAGCTTCATCTTAATTTGTAGCAAAAGTTGGGGCAGACTTGGGAATGACAAAAGTCTTGCCTGTAGAAAAACAAAGCAGCCTGCACTAAATCCTGGGGGTGAAAGGGGAACCATTGTATATATTAAGTAGCAAGGAACAGTAAGAACTGTGAAGCTGTCATTTTTTAGAATTAATAGTTCTAGCAACCATTTCTAAAAATATCAGAACTAGGGGAGGTATTTATACCTCAGCTTTAGGCATGTCTCTCAACTGGCTATGTTAGTCACTTTATATCTCTGCAGTAAGAGGAGAGATTTCTGGCTGACCCTATGCAGCAGGACTTCAGTGTTCTGATTTATTCTGTGGAGAAGCCTGTGATTATAAAGGGACAACAGACTATTGGTCTAAATTATGGGCTTAAAGTCAGGTGATGTGACTCTACTGCTAATGTCTATGCAAGTTCATTAGGTAACTCAGTGTGCTAGAATTTCATAGGTATATGCAAAATCCTGTTTTAGAACCTTCTGTGAAATGCCTTTTTCACAATATGATAGCTCAGAAGGCTTGAGAGGTGAGAGGCTCTTTGTGGTCACTTGTTCATTTCTTGCTGAAATAACTGTTGTCTATACAGTCATTATTTTGCTTGGTATCTACTGTCATAACGATAGGAATGAGGAAAAGGGACCAAGTGGGCCACAGAGACTGAACTACCCATCTCTATCTCTCGAGATCCATGCTCTAATAATGGCAGAGAAGACAAACAGGTAGGAAAATTTGTATTGCTGTTTGTGGTGTGCGTGACCTTTACTATTTTGCTTTATGCAGAAAGTCAGCTTTTTCTACAAAGTAAGTGTGACTACAGGCCTAGCCAGTTCATCTATATGGTGCTACTTGTTCTTCAGCATTTATTTTTATATGACTGATATTAGCTGCAAGGTTTGAGACAAAAACTGTCATTTTGCTGTCAGGGAAGTTAACATAGTGAGTAAGGTCAGTAGTAACACCAATAAGCATCTTTGCACCTGTAGCTTGTGGTGGGACTACAACAAGAGATGATTCACCATGTAATACACTACTTTGCTAATAGGTTTCTCATGCATCTCACCTCACCAGTCAGAAATAATAATCTTTTTTTTTATGTCCTGGGTAAATGCTTGTAGTCTAGCCTTTTCTTTCATTGCAAGAATATCTCCCTCACCTCATTTGGCTGTTTTTATCTGCATTACTGTTGTCCACCTTCTGATATCTTCTGTATGAAGTTTCTGAGGCTGTATGTAACCAGTCAGGGAATTCCAAAACATGCTTACAAAGAGTTTTTGTTTGCCTGACACTTCTGAGCCTAGCTCAGAGATCATGTGGGTGCCAGGTAAACTCTCAAAAGCTGGGTAGGGCAGCCACATGTATTTTTTGTTTAATTCTTTGCTGATTTTCCTTGTCTGTTTTTCCAGTTGGGTTTTCCTGCTCCTAAGCCCCATAGTTTTCTTCCATATTTGTTCTGTTTCTCTTGCTTGTTTCTGCTCATCGCTTGATACTTTGTATTGAAATGGTATTTGTGATGTCTAACCTTGCAACTCTAATTTTGGAAGGTTTGTTGTTTTAATACAATGTTACAATTCCAACAAGCAAGTGGTAAAATAAACATGCCAGAAGTGCATACTTTTTTAAAGGAAGCAGAACAATTCTGCGAATATTTTTAAAGAATATTCTTCAAATAATGTTCTATGGGAAGATGTGGATGAGCTATCCTATTACACCATTAGGAGCTTAGGTATTCGAGTAAACGTTCTGAAATTGAAATTGACTGTTGTGCTGCATCTGTGTTTCACTGTTAGTCTAAGGGTATCAGAGAAGCAAGGTGTTTAAGGAGGGGTAACAATTTTGCTCAGACCAGGTAAAGTAGTTGGGAAAAGGGGAAGTAATTCCAGGCACACAGGGCCTGTACACAATCAAAATGACTGCCTTAAGTCACTCTCCAGTCTCAAATATGCTATCAGTGGAATAACAATATCATTGATCATAAGTGAAAATATCATTGATCATAAGTAACAACATCTTAAATTCTGAAGAGCTGGACAAAGTGAAAGGAAGCTGACAGGGAGCTCCTTAACACTGTGTAGGTCAGTACAAGTGCTCAAAAGAGCAGAGAAAACAACATGGGCTTGTTTTATAAATTTTAAATATTTCATTCAGGGATTGAGTTAGATTCTTGGTCAATATCTCAGTCTCTAGTTAAGTGGGGATATTATTTGAACTATTGTGCAGTTTAAACAGCAGCAAATTGTATTTTGATGGTCTGAAGATTTTAAAGACTAAACTATATCACCATGGGAGCACAGCAAGACAGAAGGCACTGTAAAGATAAACATGGATCTTGTAAACTTTGTGATCATTATGAGTTTCTTTGCTTATTTTTCCCAGTCCAGAGGAAAAAGTTTCATCATTTACGTGGGATCCCAGAGGGAAAAATACTGTGTACTTGCACTTTTCTATCATCAAAAAATATACCACTTAACAAGCTCTCTTAACAAGTTTTCTTAAGCAAATGCTTCTTCAAAGAGGGATTAACAATGTAATTCACAAAACTGTCCCAACAAAAACAATATCAAACACAATATTTATCTGCATTGAGTCAGACAGTTTTGCAAAAGAGCTTCGAAAGCCATCAAGTAGCACCACAAATACAGATCCTGCAGATGAATCAACAGTATGTTTCTAATGAAACAAATTATTATCAGCACATTCATCAATCTAGTCACAGGAATAAATCATTCACTAAAGAAGTAATTCTGTAACTTCATTTGGCTGCCTTGTGTCTGGTTGTCACATGCCTTTATTGTAGCTTCACAGCTATCCACGCAGTGTCTGAGTTGCTTAATCAAGGAAATCAATAAGAAAAGTTGATGTGATTGCTTCCCCAAGAAAGAGGTGATAGAATAACTCTGCAGCTTCAGTCTTCTGGAGTGTTGGATTTTACTCTCTCCTCCAAGGGAAAGGTTACAGACCAGGGGAGAAAGGAGTCCTCTGAAACTGTAGAGGTGTGATTCACTCTCTCAGCTTTGACATTTAAGGCAAGAGGTGTCATCAGTGACTCTTTCATGCATCCGCCTTGGGCCACACAGGAAGTCTGTGAGCAGTTTTTGATATCTGTTCACAAGAGGCTTACACAACACTTAGTGTATCTAACTCTGGAGCAGTTACTTGCAGGATCAGGCAGGCCTGATGTATAACACCTATGGTTTGACGTCTCAGTACATTTTCCTGATGTCAGCACAGGTTAGATGTGTTCCTCCTTTTAGATTATTATCTGCTTATTAATGATTCGCTGTGATACTGCCGGTGAGGTTATGAAGCTACCCAGATCATCACAGGGAGCTCAGCGTGATCTCAAAAAATGAACCTTTGGTGATGTTCAAAAAGTTCAGTTAACTTTTTCAAAATTATTTTGCTCTTCCCTGCATGGAAAGTCAGCTGTGCTTCAGTGCATGTGAAGCGTGTTTCACACTTCACTCTCCTTTAGTTCTAGTGCCTGGGAGTCTTTTTGAAGTAGTAGGGTCTGAGTTCTCACCAGCTTATGTCTCTGAAATCCAGGGTAGTCTCAGTATGCAGTATGGTGAAGGCTGTGAAGTGTTTGGAGGCTGTGGGTCTGTTATAACCTTTCCCAGGTGTTTGAGGGAGGGGGCTGTCATGTGGAAAAATTGCTGAGGCCAAGATCCGTGAAGTCAGTCCTTAAAGGTCAATAAAACCCAGTCAGGTCACAGCTGCTTTCCTCCCTGAGAATCTGGGTGATTGTACGGATGAACTGAAACAGGGAAAGTTCAGGTTAGGTACAAGGAAGAAGTTCTTTACTGTGAGAGTGGTTAGGCACTAGAACAGGTTCCCAAAAGAGATGGTAAATATTCCATCCCTGGCAGTGTTCAAGGCCAGGTTGGACAGAGCCTTGGGTGACATGGTCTAGGGCGAGGCATCCCTGCCCATGGCAGGGGATTGGAACTAGACAATATTAAGGTCCTTTACAACACTAACTGTTGTGTGATTTTATAAATAGTTATTTCACCAGAACAGCTGAAAACCTTAGAACTTTTTATATTTCTATATCTGTATTAAAAATATGCAGCACAATAGTCACATACAAATGGTGGTGAAAAAGTCCTCTGCAAAATGAGCAGTCTGTGGAGTTGGTAGCCCATCTACTGCTAAGCTTGAGCATCCCTTTTTTCCATCAGAGAAATCTCTGACTTTGAAACTGCATCAGTTTTCTTCAGGTCATTTATTATAACATTTTATTTTCTTAATTCAGGGGAAAA